>NC_137195.1:23725834-23740834 GCF_960531495.2 Zeus faber | reverse complement strand
TGCTGAAAAACTGAACAGTGCATCGCAGCTTGCTGTGTATGGGGCTGCGTAGCCGCAGACTGGTCTATGTGTCTATGCTCTCTACTGCCAAAATCTTCTACAATAGGCAGGTGAATGTCAGAACTGGACCATGGAGCAATGGAAGAAGGTGGCCTGGTCTGATGAATAACGTTTTCGTTTACTGCATGTGGATGGTGTGAGTCATTTACCCGGGGAAGAGAAGGCACCAGGATGCACTATGGGAAGAAGTCAAGCTGGCAGAGGCAGTGTGATGCTCTGGGCAATGTTCTGCTGGGAAGCCTTTGGTCCTGGCATTCATGTACGTAGATGTTACTTTGACATGTACCACCTCCCTAAATATTGTTGCAGACCAAGTATACCACTTCATAGCAATGGTATTCCCTGATGGCAGTGACCTCTTTCAGCAGGATAATGCGCCCTGCCACACTGAAAAAAATTCTCAGATCACAATTCAATCCATCATCTGTGGGATGTGCTGGAACAACATGCCTGATCCATGGGGGCCCCACCTCGCAACTTACAGGACTTAAAGGATCTGCTGCCAATGTCTTGGTGCCAGATACCACAGGACACCTTCAGAGGTCTTGTGGAGTCCATATCTCGATTGGTCAGAGCTGTTTTGGTGGCACAATATTAAAACCTTACTACTTGATTTATAAGACCAGGCCACCTACATCCATTGCTAAATGGTCCAGTTCTGACGTCGTGCCCATTGTAGGTGCTTTCGGTGGTGGACAGGGGTCAGCATGGGCACCCTGACCGGTCTGCAGCTACACTGCCTCATAGGCAGCAACGTGCGATGCACTGTGTGTTCTGACACCTTTCTATCATAGCCGGCATTAACTATTTCAGCAATTTGCTGCTACAATAGCTCTTTTGTGGGATCAGACCAGATGGGCTAATCGGTGCTGGACGCTCACCATGGGCAACATTCAGCCTTAGGCACCCATAACCCCATTGCCGGTTTCCGAGTTGTCCTTCCTTGGTCCACTTTTGGCAGGTACTAACAATTGTATACCGGCAACACCTCACAAGACCTGCTGTTTTGGAGCCGCTCTGACCCAGTCGTCTAGCCATCACAATTTGGCCCTTGTCAAAGTTGCTCAGATTCTTATGCTTAACCATTTTTCCTGCTTCCAGAACATCAACTTTAAGAACTGACTGTTGACTTTCAGCCTAATATATCCCACCTCTTGACAAGTGCCATTGGAACGAGATGATCAATGTTATTCACTTCACCTGTCAGTGATTTAATGATGTGGCTGATCATGTATATATATAAACAAATCAATTTTTTACTGGTACTGGTATCTGCAGGAATGTTATTCAGCATTTTTAAATGCTACATAACGAGAAATCTATGGGGTAAACAATTATCGATAATAAAGATTCAAGCATCATACTGAATTCTGCTGGTAATCAACACAAGACATATTTTATAAATTTGACCGGAAGCCAATTCTATGAATTCTGTCGACTGAGTCTCATTGAGTACCATTAATTTTACAAGTGACGATTAAGGTTAAGGTTGTACTTTGCGTAACACAATACTCATACAATACATGGGTTGGATAGACACGAGTTATGGTCAAATGAGGATTTGGACACAGGACATTCCAACTCAGTGAAAGTGAAGTGAGGTGGCCATAGTCTTATTTCCTGTGTGGAACAGCTGGACGTTTAGGGATTTTCCCAAAGAGAGTATCTTCTGGACCAACACTATTGACCTGTTCTCAATAACACTCACTCACATATGGATTTAATGCCTATTTTAAAAGTATTGCACAAATACTTGTGAAAAAAAATGTAAAATGTTAATTAACAAAGGTTTGTAACTATATCTCATAATCTCATGACGAGAACCTATATACATTTACATAACATAAGTTAGGAAATGTCCAAATTTAAAGCTAGCATTGAGAGAGCATTGTAATCCTTGCAATCGTCTGTGTTGGGTGGATTATGCTTCCGCTAAGTCCCAAATTTTTGTATATATATATCTATATATGTATATGTATATCTATATCGACAATTTACTGACCACAACTAGCTGCTGGTTTATTAAATTTACCTTGGCTGCTTTTGACTTCTTGCGTGTGCCACATCGTGTGCCCGATCTTTGGATTCTTGCCGGGGAAGTCTGACCCTGTCACCAACAATGGAAGGAGCATTTACAGTAGAGGAGCGTAACATTTAATGAAATTTCATATGTGATCTTGTGCAGCTTCTTTAGCTTGCTCAAGCTGTTTGCAAGATGTTCGTCATGTTAAAAATTCAATTACATTTCTCCACAGGCTCTTTTGGTCTTCAACTTGTGTTCATCTAAAGCCCCCGTAAGCCTCTGCCACTGATTCAGGAATTGTTTTCAAAGCGTTGGGCACTGCTTTAGATTAGAGTTTATTGCATGCTTTACAGTACAGTTCCAGACCTGCTATAAGTCTGTATAGCAGGTGCTCTTCAACGTCAGAAATGCCTTGAGATTCGGGCGCATGAAAAATGGTCGTGTCATGTGGGAGCCCATCTGTAGACTACTGATAGTCAAGAGGCCTCCTCATAGAGACTGCGCCATATGGGACATTACATAAGTGGGTGGAGGGAAGGGGGAGGGGGTGGGGGTGTTTCCTGTACCATTCATCCTACTTTTAAGTACTTCAGTATCCATTGGTTCAGGTATTATCTGCAAAACATGTCTGAAATATATCATGACATCTCGTGCTAGGTTCTTCGTATCGCTGTTGCTGGAGCTCTGGTGCTGCGTGTGGAACATGTTGGGCAGGTCTCCAGATGGAGTGGACGCTAATGCTAGAATCGTGCCCAGATGTTACACTTCTTATTTTTGTCTTGTCTTATCTAAACGATTTCACACTTGCGTGCTGTGACGCCAATGCGTCTCCATCAAATGGAATTATTGGACATTGCTTGTTATTGGCTGAAAGGCATTATAGTCATTTGAATTTTCTGCAGAAATGTATGCGCCTGTGAAAATTTTAAAGGAGCATTTTCACGCATATTTCAAATAAATTTTGACTTGAAGTGTAAAATAAATGCTCCATGACAACTGTGATTATGTGGAGACAGCTACACTGATTCCATCTGAAATGCTCCTTTCCCGAGAGACTGACGACTCGCCGCTGTGTCGCGGCGGAGGAGTATACTGTAGGGTGGTGAAGAGATGGAAGAAATATATGTTTCGGAATATACAGACAAGAAAACTACAATAAATATTGCATCATGGCAATAATACTTGATGGAAAAGTCCTCCTTCATCAAGAGGGAAAGTCATCCCTTTCAGCAAAGTCCTTCTCAGAGCAGAAGAGGAGGAGAAGGAGGTTGAACGAACCAACGTTTCAAAACCGTCTTTCTGCGGGTCTCTGCAGCTTTCTGCACGTATCAGAGATTTAAATGTAATACGTTTTTAGGATCCCGGCATTAGTGTGTGGTGTGTTGTTTGTGCAAGTTGTTACATAGCTGCTAACACCTTGTTATCTGCCACCAGTTTGTTCTACAAACCAGAGAAGATCAATGTAGCTCAGTGCTAAGCCTGGATGGCCACCTAGCTCACTGACCTCCATCCTATGCATGAACACACACACGCGCAAACGCACACACACACACACACACACACACATTCACACACACACACACACACACACACGCACACACATATCTCCCTGGGTTTGGCAACAACCACAACTTTTGACACATCCTTGTAACTCTAATCACCTGCCCAAAGGACCATTCTGCTCCCCAAGACACACACACACACACACACACACACACACACACACACACACACACATACACACAAATCAACTTGAACATACCACTCAACACTTGCCATTTTACAACGTGTCATATTAAGAGAATATGGAGCAGCGAGCAGCACTGTTCTCCCGCCAGATAAAGCGGACAAAATAGACACACGCACACACACTCAGGCGAGCTGTTCTGTGTGCATGTATTTGTGTGTGTGTGTGCCTAATCTTATCAGCAAAGGATGGACTAACTAAGAAACTAAAATGGCAATAAGCCTCGCTGGACCCTGCACAAGCTCTCGTCACACCTTTTCCTATCAGAGAAGAACAAGAAGCCTTCTAGAGCTTGGAGCAGAAATACTTTTTCTTTGTTTGTTTGTTTTTTACCTTTGAACAAAAACTTCTGGTTATTTGATAGAACTCTAGACACATTGGTGAAAATATCTGTTTTTCTTCTACCCCCTTTTTATACACCTTTGTAATTGCCACTGAGAACATTAACTGTACAAAGCCAAAAAAAATCCTATTGACCAACGTCTGTGTGGCTATTGTACAATGAAGCAATAGGAAACACATTAAGGAATTACATCAGGATAAGAAAGCATCCCTATATCTCCACTGCATTCGTCGAAGGGCTCCTGTTTCCAAAGTAAAACAAGGTGTGACACTACGTCGTCAGAGGGAAACTTAACAAATCTGGCCCGCGGACGCTCGGCCCCCGGCCCCGTCAGGTCGGTGATGGCGTCCGTGTGAAAAATGATCCGCACAGCCCGCCTCTGGAGAGAGATGGCGATTCCAAAACATTTTTATTGACTTAAACCCATTATGGCTATCGACAGGTTTTTCTAGCAACGGAGGGCTATTCTCCGAGCGAAGATCTGAATCAATCCAATCAGTGTAAAGGGAGCGCTGTAATTACAGCCCCTCACCGATCGGCGCGATAAAAAGCCATAATTGTGTCTTTCTCAAGCGCTACTCCCCATTGTCTCCGCACGTGTTTGTTCAGGGAGCCTTGGCTGCTCTCGTCCCTTTCATCAGGCTGCCGGTGTTATGACTGGCGGCCCGCTCTCCGCAGCAAAAAGACGGCAGACAAATTAAAGTGATTTGGGGGTTTTGTCAGCTCTCGCTGTGAGGCTGTCCAGAGTGAGAAATCAGATCTGTTGCCATTCGAGCTAAACAGCAGTGGGAAAAAACATAGTATTCGAAATTGAGACCCTCCCAAGAGAGAGAGACAGAAGCCAATCTGGTTTGGGAAGAAAAAAAAACGACCGCCCAATGTTTTGACGAATCGGCGGCGCGAGCATGTTATGGACAGAGGGAGCTTGTTACGATCCTGAGTGGAAGCGTTAATTTGTGGTCACGTCGTCCCGAGGCTTTAGGGCCGAGATCCCAATTTCAAAGAACCAAGCTCCTGAACCCATGATGTGTTGACACATGCTTTGCATGTCATGAATCCTTTCATCAGCATTTCTTCCAGTAACTCTTTAAAAATTGATTGACAGAAAAATAAGCCACAAAGTCAGATAAGCTACGTCAGATAAACAACTGGCACATTGCTAATTAGGGTTTTCTGCAGGTTCGATAACAACGGAGGATTGTACACGGACTGAGAAAGTGAACTGAGAACACAAGGTTAATTTTCTCACTGTTTATCTGTGAACAAATGGCTGAATCTGAGCCTTTTAACCCTGTTGAGATAAAACCTCCATGACTCCCTTATGAGGTACTGGCCTGAAATAGACGCGCAGAGGAAACAAAGTGGGTGATCGTGTTGTTTCAGTCTGGTTAAGAACATAGCCGCAGGAATCCCCTTTTACCAACACCCCACCCAACACATCCTGACCAGCTCCTATCTGCCAGCTGAGTGACGGGCAGCCCACAAAGGCCAACGGCTGACAGCCAATCGAGCCATCACTCAGCCAGTCACCCAACCGGTCGTCCAATCCAGGCCCTAGCCAAGTAGAAGGAGTAGAACCAGCTCATTCTAGAGACGGGACGTCTGCAGGAACCTCCAGATTCCATCCTACGTACAAATTTGAGGATTGCAATTCCACAATAGTGCAGATTCAGGAAGTAGAACCATTCAATATTCAAAGATTCAAAGCAATCAAGTCCTTCTTTCAAAGAAAACCTCACCACATAGGTAAAGTCAATCTACAGTTTTATTTCAACACATTATTGAAACTGAGTCATCACAAATACTACTTACTTACTTACTTACTTACTTACTCAGTATGTATGAATAATGTCTATATAAATACAATTTAGGGTTTATTTTTACGTATTTAATGCAGTAAAGTGAGTCAGTGAGCCACCCTGCTGGCTGTGGACCAGTGTGTAGGTAAACACCTTTTGGTCCTTGTTGTTGCCAACGGGTCATTCCAGCTGTCGCTGTGTTGTTGTCTTACAGCATCTGGACAAACACAAGCTGGCATGTGCGCCCGCACACACACACACACACACACACATACACACACACACACACACACACACACACACACACACACACACACACACACACACACACACACACACACACACACACACACACACACACACACACACACACACCGTCCATAGCCCAACACCACTCAGTTAAATAGCTGTACTCATGTTCCTCTCTCTCTTAACACTCTGGAAAGCGTCCCATACTCCACAAGGCAGCGGTGGTTTTGCTCGATTCCCACATCCATTTAGCGAAGTGCTTTACCTGCTGAGCTTTGCAGGCTCAGCTCTGCAATCCGCCAAGGCTGCAAAGCGCTTTGTAGCTCTAGCCACTCGAAATGATCTCATGGGTTGGGCCGGGCGGTCTGCTATAGCTAACATCGTTACCAAGTGTCACTTTATACCGAGTGAACAAAGATTCAGTGTTTGAGTTTGAAATAGCGTCGACAGATTTTGACACCAGCTCCTGGACCGCTGGACGCAAAAACCTTGTTACATTCTTACACCACGATTAGCGCGTATATGCAAGTTTTTTAATCGCGGGTAAACCCGCTGAAAATAGTGTAGGCGATTGAGTCCCTTCCCATTGCCAGTGGACAAGTATGTCTTTTTTATTTTTATTTCTGGTGTGTCAGTTCGACCTCACGGACGCGCTGGAAAAGGGGCGTGTCAGGTTTCCCGTGTGATTGGGAAAGCATGGAGCATCCAGGCTCACACGGCAGCATGGGCTCTCCAGGCATGGGGCCCGGTCTTTCGCCGGCCGGGAGCGGAGACACTCCAGTTCGGAGGCCGACTTGGGACGGCGTTGTAGGGTGGCTCGGAGCCCGGCGGGGAGTGCAGGGGTTCTCCGCTCCCTGCGTCCTGGAGCCGATAAATACCTGTGACTACTGCAGAGTCATTTGGAATGGATGTCGATCGCAACCTTGCCCACTAAAAACAAAAGCCGGATGTAAGCGGGTGTTGGTGGGTTTTTTGTGCAGTAGAATAGGGGCTTTAGTGTCTTTCTTGGTTCAGGAACCTTCTCTCAGAAGCCTTTTGACCCCATCGCTCCTGGAAGGCTGTATTTGTCATTAAGGCTCTATGTTACACATTCCATTTGTTATTACAGCGTGACCTTTCAAGTCACAAAGTCAATTTCATACACCAAGGTAAATGAAAATGAGCAAATGTTTTCAATAGCTATACATAAGTGGTTAACAAGTGTCTTGTCTTTCTAGCAGCTGATTGTTCCTTATTCATGGAACTCAAATTCAGCCATCAAGCTCCAACAGAAGTATAAATGTATCAGCTTAAATGTATCTGCCTGACAATCTGCTGCTGAAATGATGCTGTTTTGTTCTAAGCGTGACTGCTGCAAAACCCGCAAATTAATTTTTTGATAGCGAACAAATCCTTTAAATGACTCAGGAGCTGAATCTTGATTCACCAACAAATTATTTTGACATTCACATTTCAGAGCCAGCCCACTCTCCTGACTCTCGAATCAAATGAACGAAGAGTCGAAAAATCGAACGGATCTTTTTACTGAGTCAGTTGGCAATATCCGAGTCACAAAAAAGAGCTGTTGCATGACAACACTGTCCCACTCTATTCTTTGACATCCCTCGAACATCAGCTGCTCTCACAACAATGGGGTTGTTAATGCTGAGCCTGAACTCTGTCTGGGTCTCAATGACCTGGAGATGGTGACAGATTCATGGTGCCACACACACACATTCTCCAACTGTGGCATGGGTCAACATACACACACACTCCTAGTCACGTGTATATATAAACACACACACACGCACACACACACACACACACACACACACACACACACACACACACACACACACACACACACACACACACTCAGGCACATTGCGACGCACTGAGCAGGTGTAACCACTTTCAAAAAAGGACACTCTGCAGCCAGAGCCACAAGGAGGCAAATGGCAGCATCGGCCATAAAGACAGCATTACGCTGCAGTTGCTTTTTCACTTAGCTCGTCTAGACGGAGCATTATACAAACGTCCTCCCAGGAAAACTGTGCTGGAGTTCTAGAGTTTGAATACACTGACCCAGGGAAAGCTTGGGAGACTGCCTGACACCTGGGTTTAAAACCGGCTCCACTAATTAATCTGTACTCTGGATAACCTAAGACACTTGCACTCCATGTGCTCCACCCTATCTAACCCCATTTATCATTTCAACTGCTGTTTTTTCTGTTTTTACAAAAATTTGAAACATTGGTCCATTAGAGTTGTCAACCTTCATCACATCAGTCCTTTTCAAAGACTAATAACTTTGATTCCGGGTCTCTTAGTGTCCAAATAATTTTCCAGACAGGAGATAATATGTAACTGTGAATTGATTTGTAATCGTCCTAGACTATGTAATTATCCTGTAGTTATCCTGTAGTTATCCTGTAGTTGCTTCAAAATTTCCCACAGATATAAATCTGTTAATTCTCTCTTCGAGTTTCCTGGAATGGACTTTGTATTTATTGCAGCACTTAAAGGGAAAGTGTTCAATTGGGGAATTTGGAAAGTACCTGCTAATTTATTTGCCTTTCGAAGAAAGAGCCATCGAATTATATTGTAATTACATAGAAAATGCAAGAGGTCAGTTTGGTTATGTTGATAATGATAAGCGCTGTTGACTAATTTCCTGTAACAAAGTTCCGATCTTAAAGTTGGAGAAATCAAAACGGCCATTTTCCTGATAAATAGTACAATAATTACATAGTCCTTTCCAGGAAACTTAAAAATGGAACTCATTTGCTGCAAATTTCTGGGAAGGTCCTAAATAAATTAATAGTCAGACATAAACTCCTTTCTAAGAATCTAAGGAAACTGAGAGTCCAAAAATGTTGATAAATTATAAATGCTAATTGAATCACCATAATAATCTACATTAAAAGATAAACTGGGTCTTTAAAATAACATCTTTCCTGATATTTCCTAGAACAGCAGTATTATACTACTTTTTTGTGGACGTTTGGATTAGCAATACGTTTACAATTTGGGGTTCGGGGACCCACTATTTGTGATGCAAGACTCGCAAGGATGATTCGTTCAAATCGAATAAATCTTTGCAATGACTCAGGACTTCATAGTCACTCTGCAAAAGTCATTTGTTCGATTCACGACTTGGTAACTGCAGCCAGACACACTCGTATTCAGTGACTCTGTAATCTCGATTCGAGAACAAAGAGATCAATGTGCCCTTGAGTTTCGATCCAATGAGTGAACAAGCACAAGAACCTGCCACTCAGAAACTGAAAATTAGGGTTAGGGTTAGGGGACTAAATTAATATGGAAACAAGGCCTTTTGCATAACTCATATTGATTATTCCATTTGAATGAATGTTGAATTATTTTCCACCACAATAAAATACTCAGAAGTAAATTACTTCTATGATTCACACACAAATAATTAGAAAGAACGAAATCCCATGGATAAAAATCTAACAAATATTTTAACTGAGTCACTTGTCAGGAACCGACTCTTTAAAATACTGTTGAACCGTTGATCACTACCCACTATGCCATCCTCATCCTGGGGCTTGAACCACACTACAGTTTGCTGGTTTCTGGTTCTTCCCAGCCCGGCCCGCCTGTGTACTTCCCAGTAAACTGTAGCAGTGGGAGCGGAGCATGTGGCTCCAATAATATTAATCATTGTGTAACGTACCGTAGGAGAGATCAGACGCAAAGACAAGGGGGCCATTCAGATCTTGTCTTACAATGGGTTGTGGTCAGTTCTCTACGTACGGGGCAACAGATACTTTACAGCATAAAAGGCTGGGGACGGGTGGGGGTGCAGACACCGCGGCTTAATGAAGAACAACAGTTTAAGAGTGCTCCGCCAAAAGGCATTCCCACCATTTTGAGAATCCGCAACAGTGACGGGTGATGCCAAAATCTTTTAAAGATGACTAATGGCTCAAAAGAAAATTAAATGTTATTGCCTATTGAGGTGTTTGTAACTGTGTATGTGCCATACGTACAGTTGTATCCAATGTGTTGCCCTTCTTCATTATATCTCCTATTGTTCCACTGTACAATGGAACCATTTGGAAAATATATGGTATCTAGGAATGGAACAATACCAACAATGTGAAAAGTGAATTCAAAAGTCATGAGTAGAGTCACTGGTTTTGATGTGTATACTATATATGAGTGCATGAGTACATTACTGGGCTCATTATACCATGTCTGTGCGCCTGTAGCCAAGAGACATCTGAATTGAGCCTTTGAGCTCAAATGTGTAAAGACACCCTTGATTATCACCCATTGAATTACATGAGGAATGCAACCTCCAACTGGTGCGGTTTTAGGGCCATTATTTTATGTTTAATATCCATTTTCATAGCAAAATGTCTTTCTCTGTAGGTACAGCAGTCTGTAGGTACAGGCCAAGGTTCATTGAGAGTATTTGACAGAAGCGGGTCACAGTGGGGCGCCGCTGCCGCCGTACGACCATCGACCTTCATCCGATCGGCTCGATCAGTGTGAGAGTCTTACATAACAGCTCCGGGTATAAGAAGAAAGAAGAAGAAACAGTCTTTATTTATCACACAACACACCACACTATAACACATGCTTGCACACACACACACACACACATGCACATGCTTTTTGATGGTGGCCGGTGAAATGGATTCTCTGCTTTTGACCCATCCTGGCTTGTCCTTCCTCCGGGGGCACAGCCAGGAGCAGTGGGCAGCGTACGTGGACGCGCCCGGGGACCAGGTGATAAGTGTCCATCGCTGGTCAGACGATGATGGGTGCATATTTTTGGTGGGGGTCCTTACTGACGTGAGGTGGAGGAAACCCCATGTGAGCACGGGGAGAACATGCAAACTCCACACAGAAAGGCTCCTATTTGGGAGATAACCCGCCGGAGCACGGTGCCAACAGCGCCCCAGGCGGGAATCGAACCCAGGACCTTCTTGCTGTGAGGCAGCAGTGCAATGCACTGCGCCACCGTGCCACAAATAAAACGATAAAATGATCATCTGCCCGTTAAACCTGAGATTCAGGTTGCAATAATATGCAAAACCTCACTTGTGATTTATCATGCATGACTTCTTACTCCCTGTCTGGATAGGGAGAAAAACAAGTTGTATATGTGTTTCCCACACCTGTTTAGCTGGGTGCAGGAAAGTGCCTCAATGTGTTAAACATTATATCTCTATTTTTGCAATAGATGTAAGGCTTGAAGTAAACTCTTATTATCCAAAGCTACACCTAAGGGGTTTGTGTAAAATTGGTAAAATACTAACTCTTAATTGTTCTATTATTGGAACTGGCCTTGCCAAAATAAATCTGTTAACATAACATTAGACATTGCGGACGCTTTGGTTTTTCCATTCTAGGGGTCAGTGTAGGGGATAATACACTGGTGGAAAGTAATAATCATACTCAATCAAAGACAAATGTTATAGTGGTAGACACTGTTATATGAGTTCTGCTAGTACAAAAAAAAAATGTGGTAGCAAAAAAAAAGGAAATCTAACAAGCCACTTTTGGAAGAACAGATGTCACACATCATATGTCTCGTATTTGACCAATGGAAGAAGTCGAAAGACTGTTACAGACACCAACAAGTACACAAAGGACATTATTAACGTGATTTGTAACAGAACGTTATTATAACTGAATAGACGACTGCCAAGTCAAATATTTCCGAATTCGCTTTAAAGGGTGTTGCATGTCATTTCAGAGGACTGTGCCCCACCCCTGCTCCTGTTTCACCATGTAGGCAGGTGTCCAAAATAAGGAGGCAATCTGTAAATGAAAACATGATGGTAGCAAATAAACGAAAGCTCAGAATAGTAATAGAATACAATCATCTCAGGATGTAACATCACTCAGATGATGGAACAGTGAACTATCACAAAACTTTGCTCCAAATGAATGTCAATTTATTTTTGACGCAAGGGAACATTTCCCAAACATGATCACATGTAACATTTCAAGAAATACATTTGCACTCTTTACTGCTTGGGCCTTGCACTTCTTGCAAACTCCATTTCAATACAATCTTACTGGCAGAGTCCAAGAAAGAAATAGGAGGCATCATTTATGTGACAGATTTTCTAAAATTCTTGGAAAGGTAGCTATCGATTGGTGAATTCTCACAATCCAAAGTCTATCTGACAAATTTGTAAGGAAGGACCCAGCTTGTTTCTAGCAGAACTGGCTCTGACACTGCAGAATCGGTGCCAAAAAAAATGTGTTGTGCATAGAGTCTACAGTGGTTGCATTTGTACTGAATCATACAAGTCAAATAGTTATGGTTGCAGTAGGGATCAGGGTGCAAAACAAACAGTAGAAACCTAAAGATTATGTAACAGCATCCTAGACTGTTACTGCTGCAAATAACTGGTTTTAATCCACGTTAACTAACTCATCATCTCTTCCACCTTGAGCTGTTCAACACATCGACACGCATGAACCCCCTTTAATTCCCTGTTTTATTACCAAACGGAATGGCAATTTTATCTCTGTCAATCCACAGCGGGCACATTACCGTCTGTGAAATTGTTCTTCACTTTCCACTGCAGAAAGGACTCAGATTCGCTCCCTTACTGTACCACTTTGGCCCATTTATCTTTTCTCGCACTAATGAGCGATCAAAGCGTTGGGGAAGAGCTGGGAGAGAAAATGGAGATGGGTGGAGGAAGCGGAGGAGAGCGAGAGAGCAGAGAGTATCGTCTGAGTTGACACATTGAAGGGGGGACTGGAAACTGAACGTCTCGACTTACACGACGCAGGCGTGCGGCTAACCAGGGATCCCCACAACACATCTCCATTTCCAACTCTTTCTCTTTCTCACTCTCGCCCCATTTCTCTCTCCTCCGCTGTAATCGGTCTCCTCTACTCACATGTCTGCACTGTCACCAGCCTGCAGATGTGGACTAATATAATCCATACTACTTGATTGTCTCGACTGTGATGCAATGATCTGGACGCTCTGAAGAATTTTGCTACAAACCTAGATTGAGCTGCAGAACTTGAGTTTGGAAACTTTGGGTCTTGAAACCAAAGGGCTTCTAATGATAACTTCACTATAGCCACTATAGCCACCAGAAAACCAGGCAAGTGTGTTTGGGGGAGTGATGGATTTTTTTTTAACCAGTAACTTTAAAATGGGTTGGTACCTTATTCAGCAAAAAATTTGAATTTGCACACATCAGCTCCTTTAGTTTAACTGACCAGCTTTTGCATATGAACTTAGGATTTGCATAGAAAGCATAGTTGGTTTTAAGGTGCCAGTACACCAGCTTTCAAGTCTTTCTGACAAGAAGAAAACAGAAACACCCTGTTCTTTTGGGGCATGTTCACCGGTGGTTCTTTTCAGAAATTGCTTGTTGTGCGCATCCTACCTTCCATATAATTACACATGTTATCACATGGACTCGCTGAAGTCCGCAAAGACGCAGATCCCAAAACACTGGAATTGCCTTCTGTGGTTTGCTCATGGGAACTCTGCACCGATTGTCGCTCATTGTACAATATCTTTCTTTCCTAAATGTTTTAAAGAACATTACTCATCTAAAACAGTGAAAGAAAGGGAATGCTTTTACTCCGTGTCATCGGGCATTATAGGAAGACTCGTACAATTGTGCTTCCTAATGTCTACCATGTGGCACCGTCACATGCTAGACATTAGAGTATGGTCGGTGAACTGCATAGAAAACACCAGCGGCCATGTGTGATGCTCGCAACCGTTTGTGCAGAGACATGCACGTACGCACAAAATGATTGTATATTCACATGTAAAGGATATTTTTACAAATGTAGTCCTCCATCATGTGCTGTGCACCCACTCCCACTAAACATTAATATTTTCACCCATGTGTCCTGCAACAGCACGCTTCCTGCCGAGCAGCAATTATCCGCTATTATCCATTTCTGTAACGAGCAGTAAGTACAAGGCTGTTTGCGATACACCGATCTCATAATGGAGACCATCCACACATTTACAGAGTTTGGTGAACCATGTGATGCCGACTTAAGCTGTGAACACAAGGATCACAAACTCAAGTTTGTCGGTCAAGTCTAAGGTGACCATTCAGTGAAAGTCAGGGGTATTTAATACTCATTTGTTGATTCGTTGCAAGCGAGAATCATGGATTGAGTCAGAAATCCAATGAAGTCCAATGAGCATGTGCGCATTTTCCATAATTCACATATTGTATATTCCACAGGGTATCTTCAGAAACTCTCTTTTCCACAGTGGATCACTGCTTTCCAATCAATCGTTTCTCCATTTTATGAGCAGAGAAACAACAATCAATTGGTCACACCAACTGAACTCCAACATGTTCTTTAATCTCAAAAGGAACTCGGTCATAGCAGGTCAGGGCTATGTATAATTGAAGGTTAGTACTGTAAGCCTTAAGCAGGATATGTTTTAACCTTCTCTGACCTTATCTCTACTACATTCCTGCGGACAATTGATGGATTTTGTTATTCGTCAGTTTCACTGGTTCATTGACTTACCTCTTGTTAGGGTTAGAGGTTAGAGGCTAAGATAAGGTTAGAAAGTTCTAACAAGCTGCCCTTTGAATTTGGGCCAGAAGAGCCCTTTGAGCTTCTCCCTGTGACAAGTGTCTATACAAATGAACTGGACCCCACCAGGAGCATGGACTCCATAGACCTTTAGGTCATTCACTCGCTCTGGTCAGTGTTATATTGGAGTTTATGGCCACCTGTAAGTCTAATAATTCTAAGTTTCTCTCCTTGATGATGTTTTCAAAGAGCATAGTATCCATAGTGTCTC
>NC_137195.1:23673334-23720834 GCF_960531495.2 Zeus faber | reverse complement strand
TATTTCCAATCCCACAAATGGCTATAGATGTCTTGGAATGATGGGACAAGGACCCACCCTTACTCTGGTTTCTCCTTCAGCAACACCGCAGAACCACCCAGAAACATCCCAAACACTTTGTTGTTTGTTGATCCTAAAATGGGTCATGGTGGCATGGAGGCTGGAATGGGGTATGTGGGATTGGGGTAGATGGGATTCATCGACACAAAGTTAAATAGTTAGTTAGGCTTGAAAATGGCTTTGTTGTGCCTTAAAAATTAGGTGAAACCCTGAACAGTGGCTTTAAATCCTCATAATGATCATGGATTATGCCTCTACACCTCCACCTCATATGTCCACATTGGGATGTTTCCGTACATCAACTGTGCAGCATGATTGCATTATGACAAATCCACAATATCGGGGTGAAAAATACGTTTTTCAAGGCTGCAATCAAACATTGACAAAGATGTACAATTAAAATGACTGTGATATTTTTACTTTGAAATATCAGTCCTACCTTTTGGCCAGCGTATTCCCGTCTGGCTATTAACGATTAGTCATCAATAACGGCCCTGCCTTCAGACGAATTGTTTCAAATATCCAAATTGCGTTAATCAGACTTCTAAGAGGGAAACAAACCTCAGGAGGGACAGCCAAAATACTGTGGCATCTTTTCAGTGTTTTCAGTCATTTATTTGATGAATTTTCTTTGTCTGTATGCAATTATGGCTGCGTAGCAGGAATGGCATTGGGCGTGGTGTCGGCGGTGGGAAGCTTAGGACGACTGTTGGAGGAGTGAATAGTCACAGATCCAAGGATTTCATCCGATGACCGCAATGAAAAAAAACAGCTAATCCCAACACTTTCCTCATACCTTGCAAAACGGTGTCTCTCTGTTGAGTGTAAAGCTTCAGAGGTCTCAGACAGAAAACGTCTCTGAGTCACTCGCGGCGCGAACCGATATGTAGTAAACAAAAGTGGCCGCCGACGAATCGTGTTTACACAAGCGTGATGTGATCTTTCCCGACCTGAGCGCTGTCTGTTATTGTAAAATCCCCCAACAGCGTTCGGCCAAATGTCCTCCTCGCCGTGTTTATATCCACAACACTCTCTCCCCTTTGACCACATCCTTTCATCACCCGGTAGGAAGAGAACATTTCAGAATTAGGATGGAGCCCAAGGAGAACTGGACGTCTCTGATTCGCTGCTGTAGGTTTCGCAGCGTTTCAACTCCGGACTGGAACTTTATACATCTAGCACGTTTGAAAAACGCTGGGAAAGGGAGCCCTGGGCGTTCCTAAAGGGAATCAGGTTGGACCGCATTCACGAAATGAGTGCTCAGTTTGGATTTGCCCTTAATGCGTCCTTAAGACCATTCCCACGATCATTGTATTATTATTTTTTGCTGCAGTCAAAATGTGCTGTTGTGGCTTCTACTTAAAAAGGCCTCAATATTTATGCAAAAACCATAGAAGTGCAAAAGTAAGTAAGGATTTGGTGGACCTCATGGGCTGTTAGATATTATCAAAGTGGAATATTGACCGTACCATAAGAGGGGGGCGTGTCTCAAAAAAACAGGCAGATATATTCGGAGCCATTTTCTTTTGGTCTTGGGTCTTTCGGGCAAAGCACTATATAAATGCATCCCATTTACCATTCATGGTGTTGACAGGGTGTCTCCATCAATGTGCACACACATTCAGTTGAGCAACAATTTGCATTTGTCATCTTGTGCGTCTTGGCCACGCGAACAGTACATGTTTCCTGATCCCAAGTTGTTTTTTGCATGCGGTTTTTAAGGAAGGAGAATTCAAGAGAGGTTTTGTTAACATCCATTATTTGCACATTTATTTAATTTCCATCGAAACCGAGGTAAAACACACATGCAACACACCTAAGATACGATCAAAAACAAACCAATTTCTGCAGTACTTTTGAATTTATAATGAAAACAATGCACCTATATTTCTGTTCAATATTTCATTGTCTGGTCATACTATACTATGTACACCTAACAGTGGGGATACACCAAAAGACTTTCGAAAGACTGCATCACACATTGAAAGACCTTGACTTAATATGACTTAACATGACAGGGATCACAGGGATCACACATCTCGGGGTAAGGAGCTCAAGTCTTAAGACTTGAGATTATATCCAACAAACTTGACCTGAAAAGTGTCAGACGAGACTGTGACTGATCACAATAGTTCTAACCATCTCAAATCAAACACATCTATTTGTTGACCCTTCGCAAAACAGATTTCCTTGTGACTCCCTAGCGAACGTCCTTTGGTATAAACTAAGCATTAGTCTAATTTCATCATAATAGTTGCATGTGAGCCTGTGTTACAGAAGCAAATAACCAGCTTGATGTGAAATAGTCAATCGCCTCTGAAACAGATCAATGGTTAAATCATCAGTGCATTGTGCAAATTCAACTTCCTTCAGTCTCATGGTCTCACAGTCAAAGTGAGTAGATCGTAGCGCTTCTTATTTAGCGTGGAGCATAAAATCATATGAACATATGTAGCTGGCATATGTAACTGGACGATCTTCTCAGCACGACCTTCTCCACGGTGTTGTCCTCATCTTCTCTGACCTACTTCATAACCCTGACTAAGCCGCTCTCTATAGTCACATCAATCACAATCACAATAAGCAGCGCTCTGTGGTGATATTCGTTTTCAGAGGTCTGCTGTGGCCATTTCCAGTCTGCTGTGGATCTCCCTGAGACACAGAAGTGCGCACACATGCTTGGACGTGCTTTCTGTAAATCAACGTTATCGGTGACCTTTCTTCCAATCATACTCCTGTGCTTGCGTTTTTCTAATACACTTTGATTCAATGACCCCCACAAATTACATACACATCCATCTTTGACCTGTATACCATGCAGCTAAAAAGGTATTGCACTGTATTAAAGGTTTCCGCAGTGAGTATACCCGTTTAGTATACAAAAATTGATTGGTACAATTAGAGAACATGTGCTCTATAAAAATAAGCCAAAAACATAAGAATAATCTTTGCTCCAATGTGTGTGTCCAAAGTACAATAGATGTCTAGAAAGTCCAGTCCAAAAGTCCAAAATCTAGAAATAATCTAGAAATTTACCTGAAAAAGTTCCTCACAATTGGTGTAAGAGCAGTTAGTAATAACTGTCTCTTACTCTAGATGAGAAAAGATTGACTAGGGTGTAGGTCAGACAGGGTCAAGGGTTTGACCTAGGCCAAAAGGTGAAATTGTTTTCATAATTGCTCATTTATATTTTTCATTTTGCTCATTTTATATTTTTTTGTTTCAGTGTATGAAGGTACATCCATAAATGTGTTTTTAAATAAGAAAAGGTGGCTTAAGAGGAATCTTTACTTGCAATGAAACAAACAGAGGCCAAAAGGAATCTAGCTCTTACTGATTGTTGAAAAATAAACCTACTTAATGATTTTTGATCATGCACAAATTTGAATATACAGATAATGCTCACTTTACGACCTACCTGTTTAACAGGTAGGTCTGACTTACAACCAGCTCTCTGACCAGTCTGTGTTGTACGCTGTGTACAATACCATGGCGTCTCAGCATCAAGCATCTCATCACGCAACTATATATACTATATATACTATATACACTATATATACTATATACACTATATACACTATATACACTGTATACAGTATACTACATATACTATATACACTACATACACTATATACGCTGTATACAATATATACACTATATACACTGTATATGTACTATATACACTATATACACTACATACATTATATACACTGTATACACTATAAACACAATATACACTGTATGTACTATATACACTATATATAGTTTACACTGTATACACTATGTACACTATATATAAATATATAATATATACACTATATACACTATATATACTACATAAACTATATATACTATATACACTATGTACACTATATAAACTATATACACTGTATATATATTATATACACTATATATACACTATATACTGTATACTATATACACTATATACACTGTATACACTATATAAACTATATACACTGTATATATACTACATACACTATATATACTATATACACTATATACATTATGTACACTATGTATAAAATATATGCTATATTCACGATATACACTATATACACTATATCAACTATATAAACTATATACACTGTATATATTTACTATATACAGTATATATACTATATATGCTATATGCACTATATACGTTATATATACTATATGCACTCTATACACTATATATACTATAAACACTATATCAACTATATACACAATATATACTATATACACTATATACACTGTATACATCTCATCACCGTTCTCAGTTTCCTTCCCGCAGTCTGTCAGTATTCACTACACTAGTGTTCACAATGGCCACGCCCCCTTACCGTGAAATAACACAGGTCCTCACTTATCGACCAATTCGCTAAACAACCTGGTCCTAGGAACGGAACTCGGTTGTTAAGTGAGGAGTACCTGTACAGTATACCATGTGACCAGTGCTCTATTCAAAACTAACTTTACTTGTGTTTTCCTTTGTTTCTTTTTGTTTTACTGCAATGTCCACCCTGCTGAAATATCCTCAAGAAAAAAAAAATGAAAAAAAATCACAGAGCTTTGGAAACTGTGGATCCTGTCA
Source organism: Zeus faber (assembly GCF_960531495.2). Lineage (NCBI taxonomy): Eukaryota > Metazoa > Chordata > Actinopteri > Zeiformes > Zeidae > Zeus > Zeus faber. Next base: position 23,716,180 of record NC_137195.1, on the reverse strand, counting down.
GTCTTCCCCCTGACCCAACTTTGAATCTTGACCCCCACCTTAAACAAGCATTGGTTCCGTCCAGGTTCCTGACTTTCCCAGAGCTGTCCACCAGGAACTCCCAGACCTGCCAGACCTCCACATGTGCTGACCAGACTGCGGCAGCCATACCTAGACACACACACACAGACACACAGACACACACATGCACACGCATGCACAGACACACACACACACACACACACACACACACACACAAACACACACACACACACACACACACACACACACACATACACACACACACACACACACACACACACACACACACACACACACACAGACACACACACAGACAAACAGCAGATTACCGAAGCAGTAGCACCACACCCTCTAAGCCATCAAATTCCTTGATGTATCTTCAAGGCTAAATTACAAGCAGACTTGTAATTGAATAAGATGTTTTTTTTTCACATTACTGTAAGGCTGCATTAAAACTTAAACAAGAATATTTCATTGACACGTACGCTTCGCCAGATGTGGATACAGGATGCGGTTTGAAATCTGGCACGACGCGTCCCAATCATCTTTCATCCTCAGAGAGCAGAGAGCGATGAAGGTTTGTAAGTAAGTAGAAGTACAATTACTTTGGACCTTGTTTTACTTAATAACGGGTAAAAGGATCGACGGGGACGATGAATGTTGAATTGAATGTGAAAACCTGTCATTGTCTTCAATAGCAGCATCCAAAACGGAATAAATATTCGAGTCAAAACTGAAATGCTGTTCAGCAGATTCATCACACACACACACACACACACACACACACACACACACACACACACACACACACACACACACACACACACACACACACACACACACACACACACACACACACAGTTTGTTGAATGCTTTCCTTGAGTGTAATGAAAATAACATTAAAATAAGAGAAATTTCACATAAATTATAAGATATTTATTCGACTTTCGAATCAGAATCAGAATGAGTTGATTCCGCCAAGTGCATTTACATGAACAAGGAATTTGTCATGGTAGTTATCAGTGCGTTTACCCAGAGGATTAGTGTTTAAAAAAACTTGACACTCTGAAAGGATTTTTTCTATAGAAATAATAACATAAAATACAATAGAATAAAAAGTAAAATAAGATAAAAAACACAAATAAATAGACAAAAATGTGCTAAAAACAGTCAATATGCAAATTCCAACACTTTGGACATATTAGCAATGAGATGAGATGTTCCAAATGACGGGATTTAAAATGATTCACGTCATTCAAGTCACGTCATGAATCCTTGAAGATGAATAGAATCGGACAAAGTGGGTGACTTCCAGCTGCACTGTGGTTCAGCAGATGTGGGGCAGGCGACACGGAGCTGCAGAAAGGTCACATCGGGGTTAAAGACAGGCAGGGCGGGTCTATTTTTTCCACTGCCAGGAAAATATCAAAAAGCTTACATCTGGAACCTTTCCCACGCAACACAGCGGTAATTTACAGCCCTGCGTCATAACTTCTCACGTGACACGTCACACTTTTATTCTCACATTTTTTTTACGGAGGTGTGTTTTCTTTATGTAGTTAGGTGTTCCCACATTAACCAAGGACATTCTGCGCGTTGCAGAGAGATGCAGAGAGCAAGGGCTTCTCAAGCCGAGGTTCAAGGACCCTCTGGAGGTCTGTGGAAAACTTCCTGAAAAGGCCCAAAGTTTTGAGAGTTTTCAAGCTCAGCGGTTCTCAAATCATCTGCCAACAGTGAGGAGGTCCACCCATGAAATTTAGCCTTTTTCACTATGGGTCGGTCATGGGGTAATGGTCAGTTGATGTTCGGTTGATATATATACAGTATTTATATATATAAATTATTATTATTATTATTATTATTTATTTTTATTTTTTTTAAGCTGGCTCTGGTCAACTGGAAATATAAAATCTAACAAATAACTAATAAACATCTATATCACCTAAAGTCACATTCTGGAAAAGTGATCAGAGCAGGAGAAAAAAACCCACATTGTATCCATGGTGGAAACATTGTTCCAATTCAGCCTAACAATTAATAAATAAAATACAAAAATAAATACAAAGTAAACTACATAGAATTTCAAAAAATATTGCGATAAAGTTCAACCCCTCAAAGATATTTGAAATGAATGGAGCAGTGAATTGGACTTCATAAATATATTTTGCAGGGACCTGTTCGTAGAAGAAATGAAACTCAGACTCAAGGAGGTCCTATAAAACTGGACGCAAACACACACACACACACACACACACACGCGTATGACAGCTCAGCGGCCACTTCCCCACATCGCTCCTCCTCATAGCAAAGTGCTCCACAAACATGGCGGCGGTTAAGCGGCAGAGGGGAGTGGAGCAGGTCACGCTTTGCTTGTAGGGAAAATAGAGTTGCATCAGCGGGGCTGGCAGCTGTGAGAGAGAGAGAGAGAGAGAGAGAGAGAGAGAGAGAGAGAGAGAGAGAGAGAGAGTGTGAGCGAGAGCAGTGAGTTGTGATGATAAGCTGAGAAGTGAGAGATAACACGTCTTTAAACCCCATTTGACTTGGCCTGGTCCTGCTGCTATAGGACAGCTGTGAGAGAAGAGAGATAAATAAAACATGGGGCGAGAGAGAGAGAGAGAGAGAGAGAGAGAGACAGAGAGAGAGAGAGGCACTGATCATGACAAGTGGTGACGAACACATACATACTACGTGCATACACACACACACACACACACACACACACACGCTTGCACACACACACGCACACACACACACGCAGACACACAGAAACACAAAGTAATAATAGCTCTTTCTAAAAGGAAGGCTCTGTTATTTCCCTTTCAACTCCTGATTGATATTTTGTTCGAGGAGGTCCTCAAAAACTGGACACACACACACACACACACACACGCACAAACGCACGCACGCACAAACGCACGCACACACGCACGCACACACACACACAGACGGCTTTTGTGTATGCATCGACTGGAGCTGTAAATGCTCCCTTTCTGGGGCTCCCTGCCTCCCAGCTCCCTATCCAGGCCACGGGGACACGCAGCAGAGCTCCCTATTTGAGTTTTTGATCAACGATATCATATTATTAGCGAGGGCTTTAATTCACGATTGGAATGACAGATGTATAGATCCGGGGCTATTTCTTTATTATTCTTGTTTTTGTAAAAAAAAATAGATCAGGGGATATTTTAGATTGGGGGCTATTCATGAAACATTTGGGGGTGAAGCCCCGGACACCCACCCCTAACGACGCCCCTGCACACACCCATGTGGCGACAGCGACACACATGCAACAAATGGTGGCCGGTAAAACGTATTCTCTGCTTTTAACCCATCCTGGCTTGTCCTTCCTCCGGGGGGCAGCCACGAGCAGCGGGCAGCATACAGTGAAATGTCCATCGCTGGTCAGACGATAATCTTTTTTTTTACAGTCATGTTTCCAAATTTGTTGTTTAGAATTGATTGCGTTGTCATTCTTATCAGCGGTGAGGCTCAGTCGCTGGTCACAACTCATTGAGTCATTTGTCTTCCATGGAGCAGCTCTCCACCTCCCCGAGGCCCAGGACAAAAATAGAAAAATATCATGGTCCTGTATTATTACTCGTCCATATAAGTTCTCCCCGAAGAAGGGGTTACCTCTGGGCTTTGGACACTGCTCCTATTAATGCTGCACGCATTTCTCAGGAGGACCCTCATGGTTGGAGAACATCAGCGCATTTGCTAGTCCAAGTCCCAGCAGCGTCTGCTTTCCCGGTCTGTTTGCAATTGTTATTTAATCATCCCTGAATTGTATTGGATGTTTCTAATAAGAGACAATGACTGAAACGTTTCAATGGCGGATGTTTGGAGGCGATCTGTTTCAGAATGGTGGCTGCTGAGGGTGCGTGTTAATGTTTAAACTCTTTTACCCAAACTGGTTGATTCATCGAGGCCCACTATTGTCAAAGTGGGGTACTCGTACCCCCGGGGTGCGTGGATTGATCGAGGAGATTTGTGAAATAAATCTGTCATTTATCTTCCCAAACAATCGTGTTGAATTGCTGACTGCAGTCTCAGTACCAAAAATAAATGCATGCACCCTCGTGTAACAACAGAGAAATAATATCCCAATGTTTAATATGTAAGTGATAATGTTTATAGAATATCTATTGACATACAAATGATGCATGGACTTTAACTGCTGTGTAGCTAAAGAAATCCCCCATCCGTGTCCATGTATGGTCAATCACGTCATGCCAACCCCGAGCCAGAGCTCGCAGCTTTTCCGTTAAGATAATACAATAAAAATGTGCACTCTGGTACTGCGTTCCGGTGGGTACTGGCCCACTTCAAGCACTTCTCTCAGCGACGACATTCAATGTGCAGGACAAAACTGAGGGTATGATTAAAAACCTGGAACTCTTGTCTGACCTCGTCAACAAGAATGACTAGTGTTCCCTAGTGACAAGTGTTCCCATCATTGCAGGATTTTGTAGGTGCGAACAAACTCGGACATTGTCAAATGTGACATAGGGAAACACCCCCGTGAGCTGTCTGCACATATACGCAGGTAGTTACCGGAAAACAGATGACAGAGATAATTGGATTCGCTATCCCTTTTCCGCCACCTCCTGCCACCTTCCTATGTCTGAGCGAGATATCCACAAACTGAGTTGCCTTCATCTGCCTCGCACGCCGAGCATCCTGAATTGGCAAATCGCGCCATTAAGACTTTGATGCCCTTTGTAACAACTTACCTATGTGAGACTCAGCTGCCAGCAGCATGAAGACAAAGTACAGGCACAGACTGTGTGGAAAATTAGACTAAAGCAGTCTCCAATACAACGCCACATTTCAGCGTTATGTGAGGCACATCCCTCACATTATGTGTTCCAGTTCAAGAGTATTTTTGCCCAATGTACAAGTAGAACTTGCAGCAAAATGCTCTGCTGCCAACTCTTTTTCTTGCTGTGCAATGTGTGTGTATACAGTGGATAAAGTAATAGTACTATGTATAGTAAAGTGGATGTGCCTGGATGTTTAGGATATATAAGAATTATTGATACAAGTATATGCAAGTTGTATTGCATGTGTGTTCATTTTTACAGATTTTACAGTTTTGTAGTCCACTAGTATGTATGTAGTATGTAGTCCATATAGTCTAGTCCAAATTGGCAGGTACAGTACAGTTAATGGCTATAGTCCAGCTTGTTACTGACCAATTTTGTTGACCTTGTCATGTGCTATCTTGTGCATGAGTTTAGGTGATCAACTGTTTGAAATCCAAATAAAAAATCGGAATTATAGGTTATTCTGTCTCATGTTTTTATGTCATAAATATATGACATAAAAACATGACATAAAAAATATATGTATATATATATATATATATATATGTGTGTGTGTGCAGCAGAATTACAAACAAAAAACATTATTGTGAGCTGTCCGTGGTGCTGGGGGTACTCAGTAGGATGCTTAATGTCTCAGGGGGTACATGAAACATTAATAGTTTGGGAACCACTGAGGCTGACAATTACAAGGTTTAGACCACAAATTACTTTCATGACATTGGAATACTGTATACTAGGATGCAAGAGCCCTCGAGTCAATGTTTATCAGGTCAGGTTTTTTAGCTACCTGGCTTAACAAAACCTGGCAACCATGATTGAGCTCAAGCTCAACCTGGACAATGAATGTTAATCAATTTTCTCAGGCACTGATTCCCAAGCTTTTTCATGACAAGGACCTTCAATTTGATTCGCCTAGGGCCACAGAGCACGGACCCAATTTGATACGATTTTGTTTCTGGGACCCCAATCTGAGAAGATATTTTATTGTTAGATATGATTTAGTCCAAAATTCCATAACGGTCCATACGACAGTCAGGGAGATAACAGTGAAATTAGGATCAAAACAGTCATTATTGTATATTCACTAATAGAGATAATGTCTTGTAAATGAAATAAGGGTGAAGTTTAACTGGTAATCGTTTTTCTGAGGACCCCCTGGAAACTCTTGAAAGACCCCTGCGGGTCCCGAGAGCCCATGTTGAGAACCGCTGGTGTAAGTTGACTTTTCCTGTAATCAGCGTGTTCAGATTAAAGCAGTGTTGTCTTCAACAGATAAGCAGCCTAGATCGATACAGTAGATGGGGATAGAAAACAGTGGGTTCATATCCAGACATCATGTGCCAGCGCTAGGGGTAAAGGCAGGCAGTAAAAAATGAGTCTTAAGTCTTGATTTGTACGTTTCTATAGATTTAGCAGTTCTTTTTTTTTCGGCAGGTAGGGCGTTCCAGAGTACTGGGACCGGGAGTGACAATGCTCTGGAGCCTGCGGACTTCTTTTTAACTCTTGGAATCGCTAAAAGACCAGCATGTTGTGAGCGTAAGGCTCGGGATGGAACATAAGGTAGCACTTTGTCAGTCAGATGGGAAGGTGCCAGGCTGTGTAGCATTTTATAGGTAAGTAGCAAAACCTTAAAGTCACTTCTGAGGTAAAGACAATAGAGAGGGGCCAGTAAAATGGTCAAACGTTCTAGTCCGAGTCACGGTTCTTTCCACAGCGTTTTAGATGAGATGTCGGAAGGCCAGAGAGCAGCGTATGTTACAAATGCACGGACCATGGTCTCCACATAACTCATGGATAGAATGGGCCGTATCTTAGCAATATTGGGAGGATGAAAAAATGCAGTTCTGGTGATGTTCTTAATATGCAGTTGAAAAGAGAGAGTGGGCTCAAAAATAACTCCTTCATTTTTTGCTGAGTTTCTTTGGGTAATAGTACAGCTATCAGAGTTCGGAGTGGTATCCTTAACCAGGTCATGTGCTACTGATGAGTTGCCAGTGTCCATTGCAAGTAAAGGATCATTGAACTTTTGTGAGGGCCGCCTCAGTGGAGCTGAGAATCTGAACTGAAATAATTCAAATAGATCACTAGAGGACATGTGATCAGTAATTCTGTTGTGCTACAATTTTTTTCAAGAATTTTGGAGATGAAGGGGAGATTTGAGACCGGCCTATAGTTTGCTAAGACTCTCAGGGTCAAGGTCTTAAGCAAGGGTCTAATCATGGCCGTCTTAAAGACCAAAGGTACAGTGCCAGAGGATAGAGATGAGTTAATAATGTCGAGGATCTTCTTCTCCTCCTTTCAGCTGCCCCCGTTAGGGGTCAGAGGGTCCTAAAATTGGAAACAGCTCTTAAGCGAGTTTTCCAGGGAGTGGGTCGAGTCAGCATGTTGTCTGTTTTGCTGCACCTACCAACTGTGTTAGAGCTCCAAGAGATACTGCATCAATGTGTGAGAAGTTATCTATACCATTTGCCTCAGATCCTGTTCCTATCTCACTATTGGAAGGATTTGATTTGGGTTGAGGCCGAGTGCCTTTATTCTCAAATAAGGTCAACTTTCTGAGTAAAGAATTGAATGAGGTCATTAGTTGTAAAAGGGGAGCTGTTGAGAATAGGCTGTTGTTGGGTAAGCATCAAATAAAATCTAAAATAAACTTTCAGGATTATTTTCATTCAGACAGATTAACCTGGAGAAAGACTTGGTTTCGGCAAATGAAAGAGAACAATAGATGGATGATAGGTCTACCCTTTCAGAAACACCAAAATAAATGTAACTTCCCAGCCGGCCCCCACCACCACCCCAGCATCCCGGTAGCCACTGGAAACCAATTCAACGCAGACATTTGAGGTGAATTACCTTCCACCGAGTCATGGTCAAATCAATTATCCTCAAGATCTCGGCAACACAGACTGTGTTTACTAAATCAAAGTCAAACTGTCTGGCCGGACCTCCATCACACAGATTGAGGGTCGGCGCTGATGACGGCAAATAAAAAAAAGGCAGCGTTTAGAGGATGACTGCAACATCGGGCGAAAGGATGGATAATAATATATGGATTAGTGTGCAACAGTACTACAGTATTATAAGGTTGTCTGTAAAATAAAATAAAATTTGACTAGTTAGTCCAAAACACAAAATGCTAAATACAAGACATACAAAAAAAATGAAAATTTAATTATTAAATTACATTGAAATTACAAATTGAATTAAATTACAATTATCTGTCCTGTGGGCACAGACAGACAGACAGACAGACAGACGGATCGATATATAGATAGGTAGATAGATAGATAGATAGATAGATAGATAGATAGATAGATAGATAGATAGATAGATAGATAGATAGATAGATAGATAGATAGATAGATAGATAGATAGATCACATCCAAATAGGCAATTCATGATAATAATAATAATAATAATAATAATAATAATAATAATAATAATAATAATAATAATAATAATAATGATAATAATAATAATAATAATAATAATAAAAACAGGAAGAAGAAAATTGCAATAAAGTTGAACTAGAATATAGAAATATCTGACAGAAGAACACAATAACAACAACAATTAATAATAAAAATTGGCTATTGAAAGAACCTAATAATAAACAATAAACAATTCATGTAAATCTAACCATTTACAACAAGCAATGAAAAAAAACGTACTACTACTACTTCTTCTACTTACTATAGTACTTATTACATATGTACAGTTGGGGAAAAGGAAAAGGAAAAATCATATTTCCTGATCATGCAAACGAAACAGGTTAGGGTTGGGGTTAGGGTGAGGATTAGACAAAACTTGGTCATTTAGTGTGGAGTACCTGTACTCCACACTAAATGACCGAGTTCCGTTCCGGGCGTGGTCATTGCGAACTCTCGTGTAGTGAATACTGCCAGACTGCGGGAACGAGACTGAGACTGAGAATGGTGATACGTGATAAGATGTATACAGTGTATGTAGTATAGTGTATATAGTGTATATAGTGTATATAGAACATATTGTATATAGTAAATATAGTATATATAGTGTATAAAGTGTATATAATATATATATATAGTGTATATAGTGTATATATAGTATATATAGTGTATATAGTCTTTATAATGTATATAGTGTATATAGTTTATATAGTTTATATAATGTATACAGTATATATAGTGTATATAGTGTAAAAAGTATATATAGTGTATATAGTGTATATAGTATATTAAGGGTGATGCGTGATGAGATGCTTGATGTTGAGACACCATGGTATTGTACAATACAGACTGGTCAGAGAGCTGGTCGTAAGTCCGAACGGTCGTTAAACAGGTAGGTCCTTAAGTGAGGAGTACTTGTGTTATAGAATGCGTGTAGAAGTGTTGAGAGCAAATGTATATTAATGTACCGTGCCTTTATAAACTATACAATTAGCAAGGATCCGTTGCAGCTTTCTCCAAATACGGTAGCAATCGTATCCTATCGATCTTCTACCGATTGGAAGTGGAGCCGCGGTCGACCTTCATGCTCCATGGCAGAAAACACAAGTTCCTGTCCAACCTGGAAATAAGAAAGGTATCCGTTTCCCCCTCTGGACTTTGTGATTCGTGTATTTCCACATCAAAATGTCAGGTCGGGCTTTCTTCCACGCCGATCCGTCTCAGTTTCCCCCTGAAACATAACAATGTTACGCTGGCTTCATTATAACTCTGCTTTGGTCCTCTGTTTGACCCACTTCTCTTCCTCCTTTGAGCTGTATCAGCCATCGGTGTGCGAAGTGCTGTCTGTGTTGAGTTAGCAGGAGTGACGGGTCGTGGTTGGGGGGTCGAACAATCTTGCCACACACTGCAGGACGTGGCCTACATTAGGTCGTTTTGGGAGTGGTGGGGGGTAGATTAGGGCAGAGGGATAGAGGAGATGTTGCTTGGTTGTAGTGGCGAAAGGTTCAGCTCTTTTTTTTCGAGGCTCGGTTCCTGACGAGTGACTCAGTGAAAGGGTCGGTTCATTTTTTTTCCGACCCGTCGCTCGTTTGACTCATTTGGCATAATTCCGTCGCGTTATCTATTTTGGTAGAATGCAAAGAGTGAGTCTGTCACCCCGAATGTGAATTTGATTTGAGTCGAAGATTCGCCCCATCGCTCAAACACTCACTCACTCACTCACTCTCTCTCTCTCTCTCTCTCTCTCTCTCTCTCGCTCGCTCGCCCACTCACTCAATCGAAACCTCAGGAGCTTGCCGGGCTCGTAGCTAGGCTCACCGCTCTTTGCCGTCCTTTTTCAAGTCACGCCCAACCGCTGAGTCATTTCAAAGATTCATTTGTTGATAACAAATTGTTCACCCTTCGAACGAGTGGGAGGAGAGGATGTGAGGAGAAAAAGGGTGAAATTAAATGATGGTTTTTGGGGGCAGGAGAGATAAATGGAGACGGGGTGTGGTGGGGGGGAGGGCGTTAGGAGTGGCAACCGAGCTATGCGGAGGGAATTTAAGTATTTGGATGCCAACACAAGAAAGGCATATATAATATGCAATATCTACATGGTGTCTGGGGGTCTCTAGGGGGGACAACGGGGGGGGGGGGGGGGGGGGGGGGGGGGGGTGGAGGAAGGAGCAATGCAGACTGGGAAAAGAAGAAACAGAGCAGAAAGTCTGAGACGAAGGTGCACAAGTCGTCTATGCCTTTGATTGGAAGAAAAATGTTGTTCCACGGGACATGGTTGTCACAGAAAACACCTATTCATTTCCCCCCCGCAAGAATGACATAAACACTGTCTGCCAAAATGGCGTACCAGTATAAAATACTTTGGTATGTGAGTCAAAACAGCGATGGGACGAGCGTTTCACCCCCACAATGCATTGTGGGACACATGGTGCAGTGTGCAGTGTTTAGTGCTTAGTACGTTATTTCTCCAGACATAGTATTTCATCCTGGTACTTTTGCTTGGATGGCGTTTTGGATGCGGCTCAAGAGTTTCAAGACAAGTGTCCTGACCTGTGACCTGAAGGCACGGTCGGAAAGAATCTCTTTAGAGGTTTTTCACATTCCAAACTGATTGAGCGCTCCAATACTGTCTCTGGGCGAGAGTCGTGTGTTGAGGGAGGGCGGCGGCGGGGATGAGGGGGTACAAGGTTAACGAGAGGAGGGCGAAACAAGAACCACGTGTACTTATGTAATATCAGGGTCGCAGGAGAGCACAGGAGAGAGCGATGCAGTATCCACAGGGTCAACGGTATGGTCCATAGCTCCACCTCTGTGAGATGGCACCAGCTGAAAGTACAATAGGAGGAGGAAAAGAACAAGAAACAACAAAAAACAAATAGGGAGGTCATGCTTTTCATGACAAAAAGTGTTGTCAGGATCCCTGGTTCGCATTAAGTCAAAGCAAAACATGAAACGCTGATGAAGTCCGCGGGGTAAAACTCACTGGACCGCACTCTTGTTAATGTTTTCTGTGTTATCAGCCAACAGGATGGAGGCTTTCTTTTGTTTTTTAACCGATTTTGAAAAGCCCCAGATTTCCTTTATATGAAACATACTTTTAATAATCCCCCTACAGTATTCAAGAAAACTTATTGTGAGGAATGATATAATAAATAAATCCTTAAAAAAATTCATGGTCACCAACTTCCCTGTGGTATTGTAGAGGAAAGGCAAAAAACTACAAATAAATGAATTGGATGCTTGCTGGGGTAATGAACCCTGGGTGAAACGTAATAAACATCCGAGTATACTGTTAAGTATAGTTTTATTTGTTGGTTCAAAACTGGGAGGGGCAATGGGTGTGTCCTGCAAATGGATGGCAGTTTGTGTGTTTGTGGCGCACGTGTGGTTCAAAAGAGAGCCAGTCAGGGCCTTCCTCCTCCTCCTCATCGTCCTCCCTGCCCCCTCTGCGTTCCCAGGGCTTCCTTCCGACTCCCACTGCGCGTTGCCCACATGTGGGAATGGCGTGTCATGCATTCTCCGGCGCAGGCTGTGGACATGTCGGTGGGACGCCTGGTGAGTCAGCAGAAACGCCCTCCAAATGCTCGGCGACATCCGAAGCCTCAGGGACGGCTGAGTATCCGTCCAGGCCGCAGCGCGCTACACACTGCACCTGAGCAGCTCCACAGACGCTGTGCTGTGGTTTACTGTACCTCACGTGGATGTTGTGGATTCATTTAATCAGTCACCTTCAGTCATCAGTGATTCTACCATTTTCCCCACGTATGTGAAATGACAATGAGTGAATTGAGTAAGCTTGTTACTTTCATCTCAGAGAGTTAGCCAAATTATGAGTATGTGCAAGGGATTACACACCAAAGAAAGGGAATACAGTGCTTTATAAAGACGGTACAAATGTGATTAAAAATGAAAGCAGCCTTGAAGGGTATTCACAGCGTGCAACGACCAAACGCAACGCCCATTCTGAGGGGAGGCTGGGCCCCACATCAAAGTCATGCAGTGGCTTTGTCTTTTAAAGCTATCAATGCCAAACTTGGTACGGCCCCTGGGAGTGCCGTCTTTGTTGGTCCTGCCAAGTTTCAAGGTCCCACGCCGCTGTGATGTGGACTTGTGATGGATCAGATATTGCAACATGAGGTCAGAATTTCATTGGCTGATCGACATTCTTTCGACATTCAACATTCACCCAATCGCTTAGCTTTATGGTAGCTTTGTTCAGGCATGTCCACGGACCGTTTGGTGTTACTCTGAACTCGTTGTTCATGAGAAGAAGATTTTCAAAGATTTGGTGGAAAATTTACGGTGGAAAATCCATCCAGATAGAATTGATACGTTATTCAGTCAAATTAGTTCAGCATAACAAATGACATATTTATACCAAGTTTGAGGTCTCTAGCTCAAAGAGGGCGGCGGGGCAGAGGTTTTCTAATTTGACCGCTCATAATAGCATCCTGTTGCCAAGTTGATACTGGGTTTCAGGTCAGGGTTTAAGTTCAGCGTGCCAATTGCCAAAGATTTGTCAATCCAGGCTTGAGATATAGCTGTTTATTATTATTATTATTATTGATGATAATAATAATAGTAGTAATAATAATGTTATTTTTTATTGTTATTAAGGGATATAGAATAAACTCCCTTTACAGCTTGCCGTTGTCCTATAGATTCTCTGCACATGAGGACAAGCTGCTGTTTCCAAAGTGAAAAACAGAAAACAGAGAGAGATTGTCACGGCCCCGGCCATGCCTCCAGTTGTTTTCCTTGTGTTTCCATGTGTTTCCTTTTCCCTTGTGTCTCCTGATTCCCCCGTCTGTGTGTGTGTGTGTGTGTGTGTGTGTGTGTGTGTGTGGGCGTGGCTTCCCCTCCTCACTCTCCCGGCTCCCTGCTCCACCGGCGCAGCTGCAGGCGATCGGATCATCTCCTCTCCACCAGTATTTACTGTAAACCCCGGCTCTTCACCCACTCATCGTTAGATTGTTGTTTCGCCTCTGTGGCAATACACACTAGCCAACCTAGAACCAAGTTGCTTGTGATTCTCGTGTCGTGTTTTGTCTTTCGCTAACCTGTGTCTCCATGTCCCAGGATCGTCGTCCTGCCTGCCTGCCTGCCTGTCTGCCTGCCGCCGCTCGGCCACCATGCTACCCTCCGGCTCTGCACCTCCATTCCCCATCTTCCCTCCTGCTGCACCCAGACCCATTTCCCCTACTCCAGCTCCACGCCCAGATCCCAACCTCAAATCAACTTTTCCCTTCACGTTCTCCGGGTCTGTCTCCTGCATTTGGGACCTATGCGGGTATCGGTTTGTAACAGAGATCTTTGAAATCCCAAGCAGATCCTTCAGTGACCCGCGGAAGGACCTTATTCAACCATGAAGCATCCATCACCTCCTCCGAACACTTTAAGCCTGGTTTATAGTCGACTCAGCCGTAGTGTGGTTTAGTGCGCGCGCCATAAATGACGTCATTGTGGCGCTCGCACAGTGATTTTGCATGAGGGTGCAAGCACTGAGGGTGCTTTTTGGAACTCTGCACCGTGCGTTTCAGGCAATTCAAGATGGACACGTTCCGAAGGAAGGTTGTGCAAAGAGGTCCGCAAGTAAAATCTGTACGATCCATCCATTCCTGACCACAAAAATAACCAGATGGCGTTGAATTCATGGAAGGCGCCGTCTCTATCCAAAGATTTGCACTATTTTAATACCTCTGGACTTATTCGTAATGTTTACACTGACAATTTGCGCAAACACACGACTATATGTAAGAAACCCTGCACTGACTGCAATAAATACTCGTACGTTTAACACTTCCTATTTTAATTTTAATGCTCTTTTCTAGTCATTCGGATTCTTCCCTCAGGACTTCTTTGTAATGTTTACAGCGGTTCTTTCATTTCCCCTGGTGGTTTGTGCACAGCGCCACTGTCTTTCAGGAGAATATCACCACGGCATCTACACAGCAACACGCAACTATACAGTATATGCTGGTGCTCTCTAAAAGCTTTGTCAGAGCTTTGTCAGGGAGTGCGCACTACATGTGCACTCCCTGACAAAGCTCTTTTTTAAAACTTTGGATATGACCATAGAAACTTTTTCAATACAAGATATTTATTTTTATTATTTATGGGTTTTTTTAAGCGCACCTTCTTTGGAATGACTTGCTTAGGGAGTTCATTTTGACCATTAAGCATCATCGATGTTGGTGCATTGCACTGGTGCCTTGCCAGCAAGAAGGTCCTGGGTTCGATTCCCGCCTGGGGCGCTATTGGCACCGTGCTCCGTGTGGGTTATCTCCCAAATAGGAGCCTTTCTGTGTGGAGTTTGCATGTTCTCCCCGTGCTCACATGGGGTTTCCTCCACCTCACGTCAGTAAGGACCACCACCAAAAATATGCACCCATCATCGTCTGACCAGCGATGGACACTCAATACCAGGTCCTCGGGCGCATCGTTGAATGCTGCCCACTGTTCCTGGCTGTGCCCCTGGAGGAAGGACAAGTGCGTGTGTGTGTGTGCATGTGTTGTAGAGTGGTGTGTTGTGTGATAATTAAAGATTCTTCTCTTCTCTCTTCTCTCTTCATGTTGCTGACTCCCCTCTCCATGTTCATTGGTCGAGCATCTGCTGGCGTGGAGGGTTGGTTAATAAGAAAATCCTGTAAGAGATATATTATATTGTGTTAGTTGTCATGCTAACAGAAACAGGCTTTCTGGCAGCTGGGCCTCTTCATGAACCAGAAATGGGTACTTACTGTATGTATTGATCTTTTGGGTTCCAACACTTCAATTAGAAAATGTTAAGAGGTTTATGGCATTTATGACCTAATTCAGGCTTTCAGATTGAAGTTAGATTTAGTTTGCATATAGCCCAGACTGTACTCCGCTGAGCAGGAAGATTCAGTAGGAATAAGCCCGGGGATCTGGGACATTTGGACTGAATTTAACACACTATACATCACTAACTAAAATACATCTGGTGTGTGTGTGTGTGTGTGTGTGTGTGTGTGTGTGTGCGTGTGTGCGTGTGTGCGTGTGTGTGTGTGTGTGTGAGAGAGAGAGAGAGAGAGAGAGAGAGAGGGGTGTAGCTGATAATAATCCAGCCCAAACTTGACACTGTAACACTTGCTTTAAAAAAACCCATAAATATTGGTTGTTGACACCTCCCTACTTAAAGGCACTAAAGTGGGAAGAAAGTCAAGTCATGAACACAATCTCCTGTTGTGATACTAATGAACATCACTACTGTCAGAAAAAAACACATTACTTTTCCGGGTAGAGCAATTTAACTCTCTATGACTCTCTATATCTTGAAACTTGAGTCCCTGGCTCCAATGTTTTAATATTGGACTCAAACCTGCCAAAATGCCCTTCGTTGCAGATCCCAGTCCATGTTTCCATACTGTATCTGTAAGAACAGTTACAGTCATCTTCTAGACCAGCTTTTCAACCATACAAGATATCTTCTTCTACGCCAGTTATTTACCTTAGTGCGAATATTCGTGCACGGAGTATTGCTGCTTCATACTCCTTTCTGCGTCATTGCGTCATTGCGTTACATCCTGCCTCCTGCACGCTCCACCAAGGCTCTGCCCTTGTCTAAACCAAACAGAGTATTTCCAGGACAATGTCCCGACCTTTCACTGTAGGTCTTACTCACTGTATTCCTCAGCCAAAAAAGGTTTATTATCTTTGTAAATGGTGCACATCCTTTCACGGTGTTGCTACATTTTCTTCTCTCTCTTGCTGTTGTGTGTGTGTTTCTCGGCACGGGTGTGCGTAAGGGTTGGTAGCCTACTCATTCATTTAGTCCCCCCTCCTTATAAAATGGCCAGATGACATGGTGGCATGTATATTGTGGCTATCGTGAATCCTGTTTTAGAGCTATTGAAACGTATCTCTGATTTTTACTTTACGAAAAAGAAAAGCTGATGTCACTTCTGTAAACAAGACAAGGAGCCTTAGGTTTCACTTGTCTGTGAAACATTCATTTCTGTGTTGTTATGGTTTACGAGAAGCGGGTGGCGGAAGCTCTAAATCATATCATGGACCTTAATCTGTCCAGTGTGATAAATCCAAGTCAATGTAAGCGGAGCGTACTGGACCTCATGATAGTCATTTATCCGACATTGATGCCGAGAACAACAGAAATGCTGAATCTGATATCGGCGTTAACCATGACTTGGAGAACATTTCAAATGGCAGATTTCAACCTGAATATGGCAATGAAACCGAATATTTTCAAGAACCACCAGAGGAGACCAACAGTACACCTGTTGTTGTTACAACAGAAGAAGTTGATGACGTCACATGATGTGGCATTGAGGTTTGTGATGCGGATTATGAACAAGTGGCGCTCGACAAGATTCTCAACTCTGCTTGCAAATGTGGCCAGGGGCGAAAAGAAAATGAGAAGAGACAGCCGCAAACAGGCTCTCAGAGTTTAGCTGGGGTTGGGTAGGGGTTAGCCCACATGATAACTCCAAGAACTTTGAAGATATTTGGCAAATGCACATTTAACTATTAAATGACACAATAAACTCCTAAATTATTCCACTTTTATAAAACATGTATATTCTTACTGTTAAATAAAAGCTTTTTTTTCAAACAAAGATGTTGTGTGTCGATGACGCTGTTCAACATTCCCTATAAACACAAGAACAATGCAGAGAAGGCCCCATTCAGCAGGGTGTCAAGTGGCCATGTGGCAAGTAGCCATGTGGCTTTGTTGGTCCTCCAAACCATTTGCATTCTGGGAGCTGGCATAATGAAGCAAAGTGTGGGGAAAACTTTGGGGTGATTATCTCAGAAACACAGTCTGCCACACCCTCGTCATTAACAAGCCATAGATTTAAAAATAATTGCTTAATTTGCACAAGTGACACCTTGTTTGGAAGCTCTGGTTCTTCACTTTCAAATGAAAAAAAGTCAAACCGCACCAAATGTACCTAAAATCTGCAGTGGGTCACATATATATTTAAAAAAATGCAGCAGTTTGTGCTCCATAGGATCTGCTAAAGTTGTGGCTGACTTCTTTCCATTGCTTCCAGTCAACCCTAAAGCACATGCCTGATGAATAATCAGTGCCTGTACTGACTTTTCTTGTTGCCATGGCCAACAAGCTCCAGGAATTGAGGAACTTGATGCAGTAACTGCAGGCTGACAAGGAACAGCTACTGAACCAACAAGCAGAGGCCAACTCTTCCCAATCAGTGCCTCAACCCAGCATAGCTGTTTCCCCATGTAATGTTAATAACATTGACTTTTTACTTCCTGAACAGTTGTTTGATGTCCTTAGGGAAAGGAAATGCCCACTATTCAGGGGGACCGCAGGGATTCCGGTAGAGGATTGGTTTGAGGAGGTAAGGGCTACAATGAGGGCTAGACATCTGAGGCCTGATTTTAGGCCTGATCAGGCATATTTTTTTATGACCATCTGGATCGAGAGGCCAAAGGTATAGGCCCAGGGCAGATAGGGAAGACCCAGAACGTATCATAACTATTCTCCAGGACTTGTATGGCTGTTCTAAATCGTATGTCTCTCTTCAACAAAGCTTCTTTTCTAGGAAGCAGCTGGAGGGGGTATCATTACAAGAGTTTTCCCACACTTTGTGTTGTCCAATGAAGAAGATTGAACCTTGCGCCCTGGATAGGTGCCTAATTCTGCCGCCACGCTGTGCAACCAGTTCTTTGAGGATGTATGTGATTTTGACCTTTGCAGGGAGTTAAAGCGTGTTGTACGCCAAAATCCTGGCTATTCCCTCCAAGAGATAAGGGTTGAGGCCATCCACTGGGAAGAAGAGGGACGACCAGATGGGCCTAGAGGTAGGAGTAACTCACTCCCCGCTTTATGTGCCATACAGTGTGTGGGTAATGTGCCACCTACTAGCCCTGCTAGTGCAGAGATGGTAAAACATGTTGCAGAAACAACAAGAGCAGCTTAACAAACTTGCGCAGGGTCTCCTAGCTCTCGAGACAGCCCCTAGTCCCAGGCATATTTTTTGCATCATTTGAAAGTGGAGAATCAGAGCTTCCAAACAAGGTGTCACTTGTGCAAATCAAGCAAATATTTTTAAAGCTATGACTTGTTAATGACAAGGGTGTGGCAAACTGTGATTCTGAGATCATCACCTCCAAAGTTTTCCCCACACCAGGTTCATTCAGCCAGCTCCCAGAATGCAAATGGGATTGGCGGACAAACAAAGCCTCATGGCTACTTTACATACTGCTGAATGGGCCAATCACGAACAGCGTCAACAACACACAACAATTTTTATTTTTTTAAAAGCTTATATTTAACAGTAAGAATAAACATGTTTTATAAAAGTGGAAATATTTTGGAGTTTCAAAGTACGGACAACATAACAAAATGTATAGTCTATCAATATTATGAGTCTCAGAAAATCTGAAATCTGAAAATCTGCACCAACCTCAACGGACTTCAACCCGTCATCGACTTCGTCCGTTGTAACAACAACGGAAGTAGTGCCATCTCCTCCGGTGGTTCTTTAAAATATGCCGTTTCATCGTCACATTAAGTTTGAAATCCACTTTTTGAAATGTTCTCCATGTCCAGAGTAATATCTGATTCAGCGTCGCTGTAATTCTCCACGTCGCTGTGAGAGAACTGACTATCTTTGCGAAAAATGACATCCAGTACGTGCTGCTAACACTGGCTTGGATCTATCGCATTGCTAAGATTAAGGTCCGAAATATGATTCACAGCTTCCACCACCCGCTTCGCATAATCCATAATGATATGGAGAAGAATGTTTTCACATACAAGTGAGACCGAAACACCCCCGTGCTGCGCTTTAACCGTCTGTTTATGGAAGTGACGTAGGTGCGTGACCCGAAGGGTTTTTCTTCTTTGCGGTTTCACAACAGTGGCTCTGTGTGTGTAAGAGTAGTACGAGTTAAAGGTTGAATTCCATCAAAACGGTTGCACATTGTGACTTCACATCACATGGAATATGGATGAATGATCTTCACCTGGACACTCGCTTTAAAGGAAACCATCGATCGGCGTTATTCAGCCCTGTTCCGCGTCCCGGTAAGTGAACTGCGTTTCCCCTTTTAATCTAAAGTGAATATTTAACTCCACAGTTTAACATTTTTCTACTATTTATAAATCAAACTCGGTTTTGAAAATATGTTGAGAGATTTAAAAAAAAAACACAAAGAAACACAAATCTGGAAAAATCAAATTTTAGTTTTTTAAAGAAGAGGTACAGTACCTGGGGCATTGATCTCTTCCATAGGGGTCTCCACAGAACAAAAGTAGATTGCGATCCAAAGAAGATGGTCTAGAAGAAGTCTTAGAAGAAGAAGACCAGAAGTTTTACCTGGGCTTTACAAACTATTATAGGTGGTTCGTGGAGGCATTTGCGAAGCTGACATCATCACTACATCAACTAGTGGCCGATCTGGTAGGGACTAAAATGCGGCGTTGCCGAGGGTTTGCCTTGCCAGGGGCATGGACTGAGCAGTGCAAGCAAAGTTTTGAGGGCCTTAAAGCAAAGCTTGTGATCCGCACCTGTGCTAGCCTATGCTAACTTTCTTCTTCCGTTCATCTTAGTGGTGCAAGCCATGGGGGGGTTTGAGACTCTCCTCTCTCATGAGCAAGAGGGAAAAGTCAGGCTCATCGCATACGCCAGCCATACTCTGCACCCGACTGAAATGGCCTATAACTGAGAAGTTCTGTGAATGCCTGCCATGCCGGAACTGCGTTGTCTGAACCGACAACAACCCATTGAGCCACCTACAGACCGCCAAGCTGGGTGCCACCAAACAACGCTGGGTGTCTTGATGGTATTATGGTATTCTTGATTGTACCCAGTCAAAGCTGTCCTTTAGGGGCCATTGAGGGTAGATGCATTGTCCACTTCTGGGGAGCCATAATATTCTACCATATAAGGAGCGCTGTCCTCTTCCAGGTTAGCGTGCGATGTCCATGCTCGGCTTAGCAATAATGATTTTTTTTACTATAAGCTCCCTGCCGTCCTTTGATAACAGGGGTTGATTTGTGTGGTGAGAGGAAATGGTGAAGGAATTTACAGACAACTTAAGATCTCGCCACTGCTGCTTTGTTTACATTGATTTTGTTGATTCATGTTTCTCGTATGTTTTGTTTGTGTGCCTATGCTCGGTTTGGGCTATTTCTTACCGCGTCTATTAAAACATGTTTTTTCATTGATTTTCATCCCCCAAATACTAAGTCCTTATATTGCTGTTGTGTTTCTCCATGAGTCTAGTCCATGAGAGAGCAGTGTGATGCACCTGGCCGCTACAGGGGGTTTCAATGTAGGTCTCACTCACTGTACTCCATGGCCCAAAATGTTTGTTAGTGGTGTTAATGTGTGCACCTACTTTTTACAGTGCCCCTCCTTTTTCTTCTCTTGCTGTGTGTGTGTGTGTTTCTAGTCCCGGGTGTGTGTAAGGGTGGGTAGTCTTCTCCTTAATTGCCCCCCCTATTAACAGTTATCGCCCACGGGTCAGATGACTTGATGCGTAGCACGCATATTGCATATATTGTGGCACGCTAGTTTGGTTTTAGAACTATTGAAACGTATCTGTAATTTTTAATTAGAAACTAAATATTGCCCTAGCCCACAATACATGCAGTATTAGACTAATTGAATACATTTGTTTGGGGGAAATTCACTTCTCCCGAAACCTTTGACAGGAAAGACTCTCATCTGCCTAGAGATGTCTTACCTTACCCCAGGAGGGCTGTCCCTCAGGAAAAGTATTGCTGTTCTTCACTATATAATATTACACAGGATGATATCACACACTCTTCTTTACACTTAAGGAAAGAAATCTCCATAAACCAGCACCAAATGGCTTTAGTTGGTGATCAAGCTGTGACAAACACAAGATGCACCACTAAAATCATGTTGGTTTCAAGAAATATCAATTGAGATAATGAGTAATTTGAGGTAATTTCCTTCTGAAAGGGTTTTGTTCAATGCGATTAGCCCTTGTAGTCTAGTAAAAGATGTTTGAGTTTTAGGTTCCTTGGTTTTGGATTTCAGTAACCCTTCCTAGTTCAGGTCAGCTTGAGGGCAGCACATAAAAAATCAAAGCGAACATATACTGCAAAGAGTGCAGAGAGTGACCCGTGACACCCACAGTCCAATAGACATCAGTGAAAATTGGGTCACTCTGTTTATTGAAGTTGGTTCAGCGAAAGAGGTGTGACATCTCTAGTTAAATGGTTATGCAGGGGTTACAATTTTTGTTCAAGTCGGTCAAACAAAGTTCACAATTAGCCTAGATCTGGATTCATGCGGGAAAATGAAGTATGTGTTCTTACTCTACAGCTGAATTGGACATTTCACGGTTGTCTTAACTGGCGACCTTTCTGAGACGCGTATTGTTGCCTGCTGAGTGATGGATGTGCGGTAGCTCTTCAGATAGTACGGACGTAGGGAAATTCGCAAGGAGCCCAGACATGAAATGAAGACATTTAGTAAAAAAAACATTTTCAGAAAGCTTCTGAGCTGATCCAGAAGCGATGCTGGAACGTTCAAACAGTGTTTCACCAGAGTTGACCCACAAGTGGTTTGGAGACGCTTTAAAAGAAAAAGATCCATTAGGCAGAGCTAACCTCATTAGTCCGCCAGGCTAGTAAATCAGTCAGTTCTGCACCCGGGGCCTTTAATGTCTCCACGCAAACTGACCCCACTCAAACGTGAGGTTAAGGACCACGGCTGTGCCGGTAAAGCTGATTGATCGCTCAGGATAGAGCTTGGAGGAAGTATTCAGGTTAATATTGATGCTCAAACAAGTTTAGTAGAGATTAATTCACTTCCATAGATCTCTTAGTTCTACAGGCATGTTGTTGACACATCATTTCATTGGATTATTCAAACCATCACATTCATTCACCCCTAAATGTGAACTGTGCAAATACTGTTTCTCTTTGCACTTTAACCTTTTATGTGTTTCTCCATTTGTACTTCTAAGTGTGTAGTTACAGATGTGCAGAGTTGCTAGTTGTGTTTCATTCCAAAAGGCCCAAGCGTTCGCCCAAGTGTTTGGGTCCCGACTTTTTTAAGTGTGTAGACTTGAAAGCGGAGATCATAGCAACCTTGTTTTTGGTAGTTCAGAAGTTGAAGCACATCATGTACGGGCAGAGTACCTGCCATAAGAACATATTCAAATCATTGAGTCATATTTAATATTCTAGACAATATGAACACTAAGCCTAACCCACAGTATTCATACTGGACCGTACTGTAAACTAACCACTGATGGGATGTGCCAAAGCATTTGGACAATACGTAGAAACCACATCTAATGGGTTCATTCATGTCCGCAAGGTTTATGGAGTGTTGTGGGATTCCCTTCTGATAAATTTGGTAAAGGTAAAGGTACAAGAAATCCGAACACATAAACCACAGCCATAATCACAACCAGGGCTACCATTCATGTTTGTGTGTGTATGTGTGTGTGTGTGAGCTAAGACTGTTTTTTCTCCCATGTGTCATGAGACTGAGGCAATATTTCAGGTCCTGGGTGGCTCTTGTTACCAAAAATGAATAACGTCAAGCTGAGCTTCATGTGTGTGTGTGTGTGTATGTGTGTGTGTGTATGTGTGTGTGTGTGTGTGTGTGTGTGTGTGTGTGTGTGTGTGTGTGGTTGTGTGTGTGTGTGTGTGTGTGTGTGTGTGTGTGTGTGTGTGTGTGTGTGTGTGTGTGTGTGTGTGTGTGTGTGTGTGTGTGTGTGTGCATGTGTGTTACTCACCATCATTAACCATCCAATCCAAAATTATGGATTGAGGCTTTCACAGTGAGGTGTACCATTACAGGATATATAAGGAGTCTCTGCTTGTTTGTGGGAAAAACACATCACATGGGAATACAAATACTGTTGAAAGGTCAAAGGTGGAGCAGAACCTAGTTTCTAGTATTTTATCAAGTCTGTTATCCAAAGAAAAAAAACATTTTTGGGCTCAGATCTGGGCTGCAGTAGCATCTGGTAAATTCAACCACCAAACTGCAAATTTCAAGGAATCCCCACGATTGGAAAACAGTCACCAGAGAGCGCTTTGAGTTTGGTTCCCTCAAACACTGTGTGAGTCAGTCCACGCTCCGTCCCAGGTCGCCGATAAAAGTCGATAAAAATAGACACATTTCTCAACCAGAGAACCACGAACCAGAGGTGCATTCTCTGAATTGGATTTTCCACGGCCAAAGCCCATAACTAACTACTGCAGTACTGTCAACGCATGTTAGATTGTGTGTAATAGATTGTCTGAGAAAAAAAACCTTTGGTAAAAAATAAGACTTAGTCATGTATTGGTGATTTTCTTTTCTTCCCATTTTCCATTTGACAGCCCAGATCAGTGATTTATTCGATTTCAGTGGCGCATGCAGCTGTAGGCCAGACTCTAGGACACACTGTGAGAACCATTCCGCCTACGCAGTTGGAATAAAAAGTAATTTAAAGGACCATCCCACTGTCAAAGGGAGTTTAAGCCCATTAACTAGTCAGTGCATGCATTTTACGTTACCCCGACCACTTTCCTGATGATCGCTCACAGTTTTTGATTTTTGATATTGTTTCCAGGTCGCGTTGATGGGTAGATGGATAGTTTTGACAAAGTTGATAAAGTTAACTCCTTTTGAATTCCATTTGAAAATGCAGAAGGGCCATTGTTTTAACAACAAACTCCTCATACAATTGTTAAGTAATTCAGGGTATGTTTCCACCATTTAGTTGGAATTTTTCCAAAAAAATAGGAGAAAATATGCAAAAATCAAACAATGCGGCTTTCATCAGGATGATGGTCATGTAAAATTTGTGTTGTGATGGGAATTCTCTGCTGTTTGAATCAAATTCCTGGAAAGTCAGTACATCCTCAGAATCATTTGGGTGGGACCTAATAGTGTCCTTTGGGGGGGGGGGGGGGCTCTGCTTCAAGAAAGAAACTTCATGGAAAATGAGAGAACAGACAAAACACATCCAGTTGTACCTTAGCGGTGCTCATGACATATATTTTTAATTTTTTTCATTTTTCTTTGCAAGGAACCAGATGTGGCCACGCCCTAATGGGGCGGCATCTATTGCAGACATTAAACTCACCTGCTCTGTCTGACCTGTCTGTTGTTGTTCATTTAAAAAAAAAACCTTTTTCTCACAATAAATGGACATTTAAAGCATTCAAACCATGATCTAGAGCTGAAATTATAAGAATCGTAACCTAACGTTCCTGTTCCCTTAGAATGAGCATTAAGGATTTGAATGTTGTGAGTAGGCCATTATAAGATAATATATAGACATGAGGAAAAAAAAAGGCTTCCCTCCTCTCTTTTAATAGGTGTGGGAAGGGGGGAAAGAAATCATTAAGTATTAGTTAATGTGCATTTTTCGAGTTGAAGTAGAGGTTATGGAGTTACTTTACTGATATAATGGCTGTAGGGACATTATATCGTTCTGCTCATCCTTTCATAGTTTTATTACTGCGTATTCAGATAATATAAAGGTTATATCAATATTTAAACTACATTACAGCAAGTTCAACTGCAGAATGTGGTTCCTCTCTGCGTCACATCCGTCCCACCAGCAACAATTAGGAGAACACATGAATCACCGACTGTAAACAGAAAGAACCTACTAAGTCTTGTCTCCAACCAGCACACACACACACACGCACACGCACGCACACACACGCACACACACGTACACACACGTACACACAATCCAAATCTGTCCACCTTTAAAGTGGTGTACTGTATCAGTGGAAAGTCGCCACAGTCGTTCCTGTCGCCTATTGCGACTGATAAACGCCCCTAGAGGGCACACACACACACACACACACACACACACACACACACACACACACACACACACACACACACACACACACACACACACACACACACACACACACACACACACACATTTCCCCTAGTTCCCGTCAGCCCGTCTGGTTCCGAAGGGAAACTGGAGATAGTCAGTAGCTCTGTTTCCACTGTTACCACCGCTCATTTACCGTGAGTCCAAAAAACTCTTGGCTTCAAAGAAGATTTATTGAATTGTATTTATTGAATTCAAATCTGGACCTTCCAGTTTTGCTTTTTCAGTTTGACTTAATGGCACTTTTAATCTGGACCAACTGGCCTTTCTCACTCATGGCTTAAAATAGTCTCAGACTTGCCCTTGTATTTGTTTAAAAAAAAAACATGATTCCCAGACAGAAGATTAGGGATTATCTAAGTCGAAGTGAAGGCTTATATTAAATCGGGCAAGAGTCAGGTTTATCCTCCAGGTTGACCTTCACAACAGAGGAAAAGGATTATCTGGATTTAGACCAGCGACCAGGGAGTTAGACCAGATAGAAGGAAATGCTTAATTATAAATTAATTAATCTCAAATTAAGAAATGTCTCAGAAAGGCAGTTTTAAAGTCTGGATAAATCCTTCAAATCAAATTATTTTTTACCTGATTCAAATTAAATTCCATCTGCAAAACCACCCCATTGCATGATGTGGTATTTATTTGGACCACGTGTGGAGTTGTTCTTCAAAACCGTTGGCGATTCTCGTCGTGAGAGTCCATGCGTGGTTGGATCCACAGAGGGCTACGCCCTATCTCAGCTGGGCACATTTTTTGAGGAGACCATTTTCAGGCTGGGGTTGAAAGTTTTTCAAGCACTTTTCAAGTCACAATCCATGTCTTAGCGGAATAAAACACTGATTTTGTGCAATACCCCCGGCGTTCGAGTTATGTGATGAATGTGATAATATTCTGATATAAATTTATTATTTTCACAGCTCAGGGAGGGTTTGGGCTTGTGTACTTGGATTATTCTCCGAATCCATACTAATGTGACATGGCCGGGTTCGTAAATCTTTGGGAAAATTACAGATTCTCACATCTATACTAGACTTGACCGAGGTCCCAGGCTCTCTTTGTTTACTGGAACTGGTTTAAGAATACTTTCATTTTAAACGCCAGTGTTGCTTTTGTTTCCATTCCTCAAGAAAACAAAGAGTGAAAACCGACATGGAGCTAGAGAGCTATCAGAGGCAGGATTAAATGAATAAATTGCCCAAACTTGTACAATTCATCTTGTCGTTCATCGTCTTTAAAACCCCTACAATGAACATGTACTCCTCACTTAACGACCAAGTTCCGTTCCTATGACCTGGCGAACTGGTCGATAAGCGCGGACCCGCCCCCTTAGTGTTATTTCAGTCTCGGAGATTGCGAACGCTAGTGTAGTGAATACTGACAGACTATTGGGAACAAGACTGAGACTGAGACCGGGTGATGCTAGATGAGATGCTTGACGCTGAGACGCCGTGCTGCGTACAATATGCAGCGGTGTTGTACGCAGCGTACAACACAGACTGGTTAAGAGCTGGACGTAAGTCTGAACGGTCGTTAAACAGGTAGGTCGTTTAGTGAGGAGTCCCTGTATTGGTTAAAAAAAATTATCTCGCTAAGTCATAATAATAATAAAAATTATAATCATCATCATCATCATCATCATTATTATTATCATTATTATGATTATATTTCAAGATTTCAAGATTACTTATCACATACATATACATACAAGCATACATATATACAGTGAAATGTCATTGCAACGCATCTGGAGATTATGCACAATAAGTACTAAACTGACACAATAGCTACCTAATTACTAACTAACTAAACTGACTAAACTAACTGATTCCTAAAACATAATACAGTTAGTAAATACAATAAAAAAAAACAGTAAAAGGGTAATATACTGAGTGGGGATACAAAATAGAAATAAGACGAATAGACAGATATGTGCAGTAAAGTGGCATGTGAATAAAGTGAGGTAGTGCAATAGTACCAGGTACTTGAAGCTGCTCACCCTGTCGACAGAAGTCCCATTAATCACCAGTGGCGCATGTGTCCTCAGTTGTAATCCTCTCCCAAAGTCCACAATCAGCTCTCTTCAGGAGGAAACTGTTGTCCTGGCACCAGAGTGACAGGTCAGTCACCTCCTTGCAGTAGTTCTTCTCATTGCCATCGTTGATCAGGCCCACCATGACAGTGTCATAAGCAAACTTGATGATGGTGTTGAAGCTGGACCTGGCCACCCAGTCATGTGTGTACAGGGAGTACAGTAGGGGGCTGAGGACGCAGCCCTTGGGGGATCCTGTGTTCAGAGTCAGGGAGCTGGACATGTGCCTACCCAGCCTAACCACATGGGGCCTGGCTGTGAGGAAGTCCAGGATCCAGGCACACAGCGGAGTGTTGAGTCCAAGCTCCTGCAGCTTGACAGCCAGTCTGGTGGGGACTATGGTATTGTAAGCTGAACTGTAGTTGATGAACAGCAATCTCACATAGCCCCCCTTCCGGCTTTCAAGGTGCGTGAGCGTGGTGTGCAGTACCTGGGAGACCGCGTCATCCGTGGATCTGTTCTGCCGGTTCACGAACTGCAGCGGGGCCAAGGTGTGGGGGAGGGAGGCGCAGATGTAATCTTTAATCAGCCTCTCGAAACACTTCATGACTACCGAGGTGAGGGCCACCGCACGGTAGTCATTCAGGCAGGCTGGAGAGGCGATCTTTGGCACAGGGATGGTGGTGGACATCTTGAAGCAGGACGGGAACACCGACTCATCCAGGGAGGCGTTGAATATCCTGGTGAGCACCAGGGATAGCTGGTTATCACAGGTCTTTAGTACTCGCCTAGATATGCCATTTGGTGTTCCTGGTGTTCACATGCATCAGAGCCCTCCTGACGTCAGCTGTTCCAGGTTCTATGAAGAGGATTGGGGTTTCACCAGCTGCTGTTAGTCATAATGCAGAAGCCTACACCCTTGGGTTTCTCCGAGTCCCCCGATCTGTCGGTGGGGAACACAGAGAAGGCATCAGCTGGACTCATACCAGGTCCAGCACCAGCGGGTTCAGCCATGTCTCCATCAGGCAGAGGACCCAACATTTTTGTTGTGTCCCATTGGAATCTAATCCTCCTTTGAAGGTCATCCATCTCTTCTTCAGGGACTGGACATAGGCAAGAAGTATGCTGGGCAGAGAGGACGGTAAGGTTGCGTCCTCATTCTGACCAGATTGCCGCCTCGCTTACCGCAGTGCTTCCTCCATCGGCCCGCCTGTGGAACAGCGACTGCATTGTTGTTGTTATTTTCCTCGTTGAGACATTGGTGCGCAAAATCTCCACCGGCCACTCTCGAACAGCGGATAAAATGTCCCAAAGTTGTTCTTTCAGGGATTTTTTTTATATCCACGAGTGCATCGCAGTCATAGGAGATCACTGTTCATGAGTTTTTGATAGAAATACTGAATAAAAATACTAAAATGTGTGTAATTGACACCGAGTGCTCGCGCAGGCGACCACAAGGGGCGGCACCAAGCAGCCGCTAGCCGTTGGTGATATTATTATAATAAATGCATTCATTCAATAATATCTTGCTGGGAACCCAGTTTTTCTAATATATTTCATATATTTTTTCTAATTACATGACTAAAGTTTGCAATGCTTTGTTTGTAAAGCAGATCTCTGTTTATCCACTACCGTGTTAAATATAGTAGCAACCTTTATAATTTTGTCAAGTCAAATTCTTCAGGAAGCATAGATATTTGTAAAATATGTAGGGCAAAATTATTAGAGGGGAATTTGGGGGATTTAAAAGAGAGTAATGACAAAAGTAATACAGTATCACCATTATCCCCCATTACTGTAATTGAGTTTAATTTGAGAGACCTTGTATTGTGTCGTGTTCAAGCGCACTTTCCTGGGACTCGGATTTTCTTTCCTAGAAAAAGCCTCTTTAAAAGCCGCCCACCCACAATTATATCATTAGGTTCAGCCACTTCCAAACTACGCTGACATGGGTTGGATGTAGAAGAGAACAAGGAACAACTTAACGTATCCCCCATCCTACAGCTGTAATGACTTCGCTCTGACTTCTCGATCCCTCTTTCCTCTTTCATGGCAGCAATTTTTTGTCATGATTACTTCCCCTCTACTATGAGGATGAAAATGGTTTTCATACACACCGACATATTTCACCGGCCTGATTCTCCTCATGTCACTCCTATGGAATGGAGTTCATTCTTGTGGAGGACCTTGGTGTTCAGTGTGTGTTGGGGGTGGGGGGGGTCCTCAGAAACAGCTGTTTAACAGATCAGGGTTCCATCTGTTTCAGCGCCGGCTCTCCGACCCTCCCAGGGTCAAGTGCTTCTCAGGTCAGATGTCAAGAGTTTTCACATCTCATTGCATACAGTGGTGGCTGGAGGCCCGAGTTTATAATGAAAATATTGGCATCATCAACAAACATGAGAAACTTTTCAATCAGATGAAGAGGAACCTGTTACCCTGAAACAGTTATCAGGAACTCCTTAACTCAACTTTCCATGTTTATACTGACTGTTTGTGTTCTTACGATGTGAAAATCCCAGAGAGACGGTTACAGTCAAGTCAAGTTGTCTGAAACTGCCCCGCCTCAAAGCAAAAGGCAAAAGACTTGCATGCGTCCAAAATAATTTAACCAGAGAGGGTTGGTACTGCATACATGAGCATCACCACGAATTGATGGTTTTGGATAATTTTCACTATGTATGGGAAAATGATGATGTCTTTTTTTTAATAAACCCTTGATATTTTCTGCGATACTGCTACGTCTGGTCCACTGTGTAGAAATACCTTATATTCACCTCTGCAATACAATGGTCACTTCAAAAGACTAGAAGAATCTGGAATGGTGTCCACTGCCAACTCTGGATTGAGTGACTGAATAATATCCTTTTTCCCAGCGTAAACTTTAAACTCTACTCCAGTTCAGGATAGGAACTCCAGGCAGGAGAGAGGGAGGAATGAATGCAGGATATGGAGAAATAACCTTTTTTAATGTATATCCCTGTTTTTCAGTCAGCCCTCATAGGTTTCATTCCCACAGTAGTGCACAGTTTGTCCATCGTGGACCCGCAAATTCATCCTCCCATCAGGAAATCAATGCAAGTAACGGTGGACATAATCTGTGTTCAGTGCGAAAAGTCTCCAAATTTCAGGCAAAGCTTACATGATGCCACAGCAGTCTGACTAAGTGAAAAGTTACATATGGTTTTATAGCTAAGTTCTCTGTTCTGCGGTGGTTATTTTCATTGCTGTGCCACCAGTTTTACCCAAATGGGTGAGCTGCAGAATTGTGGATTGTGGATATCTGCAAAGACGTATCACGTCTTTGCAGATATCTTGAAGGATGTGAGACAATATCTTGAATATCTTGTGGGATCGTACGCATGGAGAAGGCCAACAACATAGCTGGAGACAGAGGGCAGGGTAAGAGGAGACAGACAGATCGACAGACAGACAGACAGACAGACAGACGGCACAAACAAGGGGAAGATGAGGGGATCCTGAGAGTAAAAGTGAGATTAGTTTTGGAGCGGTTGCTGTGGTAATTGTGTGGGGATTTCCCCTCTGAGCTCCACTCAGCTGATTACAAGAGGACTTTAAACTTTAAAGGATGAACTTGAGTGTGTCTGTGCAAATATGTGTGTGTGTGTGTGTGTGTGGGGGTGTGTGTGTGTGTGTGTGTGTGTGTGTGTGTGTGTGTGTGTGTGTGTGTGTGCGTGTGCATGTGCGTGTGCGTGTGCGTCTGTGTGTGTCAGTAGGAATGACACACGGAATGATTTCCATTCTCTATCTACTCTGAGCACCGGCTCGCTGCACTTGATTGATTCTGAGTGAAACAGTCGGTGAGAATGTGTGGTCCGTCATTCCCCTCCCTAAATGTCCATGTCCTTATTTTCTTTATGCTTACGGTGCCATCACTGCACTCTCATGGTTCGCTTAACCTACATCAGTACTAATAAAAACTCAATTTATTTGCACGCAAGACTTTTAAGACACATTTCCCTGATAGGTGTAATAAATATATTATTATGTTATTATAAATATAATATAAATAAATATGTCATCTTTGTTTTTATTTTCAGTCATTTCACAAAGATATTTTAAGCAAAACGCATATGTCACTAGAAGGGGAATCATCTGCATCTATTCAATAATACACAGGATCTAATGCAAATTACCTTGTGGTAATCATACTGTACATCACATATATTGGCTACAACCCTTCCATGAAGTGTCAAATTGTCATCAGCAGAAAGGCAGACTTGGACCCAGATTTAGATTTCAAAAAGTTAAGTCACAATCTCTCAATAATAAGCAAACCCGAAGAACACGTGGCATTGCCACCAGCAATCTGGTATTTTCATTTTCTTTCTGCTGTTTTATTATTATTTTATTATTATGGCACACAGGTCCATAGTGAGGTTAATTATGCTGCAGATCATGAAGCTGTAGTGCACAGGGGACTAGGAGAGGTAACACCACTGGAATCCCTATATCTTGATGAAGATACAAAAAAACAAAAAATTCAATGATTTATGGTTCAATTAATCTGTCATACAAAATTTGGTAGCAGTCAATCCTCTACTTTTTAAGATTTCTTGTTCTCAGACAGACAAATGAAGACACACTGGGATAAAGCCATAACCTGAGTAGATGCTGCTGGTCTCTGATGTAGTTACTTAAATGTGAAGATCAATTATTGTGTGTGTGTGTGTGTGTGTGTGTGTGTGTGTGTGTGTGTGTGTGTGTGTGTGTGTGTGTGTGTGTGTGTGTGCGTGTGTGTGTGTGTGTGTGCGCCCGTGTGTGCGTTTGTGCGTGCGTGCGTGCGTGTGTGTGTTTGTGTGTCAAAGGTTGGATGGACCAGAAATCCGATCCTCTTTTAGAGTGCATGTGTATGTCATTATGTGTTGATGGATGTGGATGTAATCGTGTGACTGTGTGTGTGTGTGTGTGTGTGTGTGTGTGTGTGTGTGTGTGTGTGTGTGCGTGTGTGCATGTGTGTGTGTCCGTGTCTCTAACCATGTGTGATAGGTCAGAGCCGTCGGGCGGCGGCCATGACAACCAATGTTTTCCTTCATTTGGTCAGACATAAGTAAAGAGGCCTTTTACACCCTCCAAAAGAGATCCTCCACCCCCAAGGTCCCTAAACCACTTTCTCTCTCACACACACACACCCACACACACCGCTGGAGCCCCGACAAAGCAACAGGGCATTGTCTGGGTGCCAGTGTGTGTCCCTGGCATCGTTGGCATAAGCACATGAACAATAAAACCAACCAGCCAAATATTAGGAGAGAATTCGTCTTCCGATGGGACCTCCACCGTCCAATGGCTTGGTTGTGCCTTTCCTGGTGGTTTCGAAGTGTGAAATTAGGCCCAGATGCTCACTACACCAGTGGGAACTAGGGGAAATGTGTGTGTGTGTGTGTGTGTGTGTGTGTGTGTGTGTGTGTGTGTGTGTGTGTGTGTGTGTGTGTGTGTGTGTGTGTGTGTGTGTGTGTGCGTGTGTGTGTTTTTGCGGGTGTCCCTATGGTTTAAAAGGAAACAGACCTGAATACCCACCAGCATTAATAGGACATTTTGTGTCCCCATAATCTCATAATTAATCTCAGAATTTTGTCCTCATAATCCAAAGGGCTTTGATGCTGTTTTAAAATACAAAAATGATTTTACATGCACATTGTTTTCTGATATACTGAATTGCTATTTAAAAATGTATAGTCCTGTTTGAAATCTGCATAATTCCAACTAATGAGACATAGCCTGCAGAGCTAGTTCTGTCAGACAACTTGACGGTGCCATATGCTTCCACGGCCCATAATGGGTCGGCCTATTTGAGCAGCCAGTCCCTCCTGCCCTACCTGCTTTGCCGCCTGCACCTCTCATGCATCCACCTGTTGGCAAGTTGGGAATTCCAGCTCTTAACTGTTTTATTTCTAGCTCCCTAAATATGCCTATGTTTGCTGTACACGTTGCCAGGAGTGATGAGCGGTAGACAAACTCAAACAATGCAAAATGAATAAAGATCATTTTTAACTAAATCTAATAGTTGTCTGTCAGACATCTTATTTTGTTAGCCAGATGACCTGATAAACCTTCTATACCTTCATCTGTGTGTGTGTGTGTGTCAATGTGTATGACTTTATCTAACACACTAGCATTATCTTTGTGTGTTGTCTTTTATGTTGTTTTTAACATAATCAATCAATAGGGACGGCAGCATGCTGTGATCTCGCGAGAAGACGGAAGTGAGTACAGATCAAACATGACGGCGCCCTGTTACACTGATACCGACAATCCGCTTCAACTCAGACGGATAACAAAGTGAATTGCAAAAAATATTTATATATATAAATTTAAAAAAGGGAACACTGCGCAAAACCAAAGTGTAGGACGTTGAGAATTATATCTTTTTTCTTTATAACGAGTACGTGATGGAAGACGCCGAGGACCGCAATAATCCCGGGAAAAAGAAGAGGACAGATTCAGCAACGGACACAGACGATCTAATCCCGAGTGCTGTCGAGGTTAATGTCTTGGATGAGATTAGAAAGAAGCTGGACATGCTTGGTCCACTTCTCTGAGACATTACCGAGATCAAAGCCAGCCTTGATTTCCTACACCGAGCGATCGGCGAGATGCAGAAAGACAATTCAGATCTAAAAACCTCCGTGAAGCGTCTCACTCTCCACGGACACCGTGAAGCAGATCCCCTTCCACCGGGTTCACCGACTGGGACACCACGTGGGGAACCGTCCCCGGCTCCATCAGCCAAGTTTAAACACTTCAGGCACAAGGAGCTGGTTAAAAGCAAAGGATGGGAGCTGTAAGGAACCACGGTGGGCATGAACGACCAATTCCCCCAGGAGATCAACGACCAACGGAAGGTGGTGCTGTACCCCATCCTGAAGGAGAACCGGCAGAAGGGTAAACGCGTATCGATGTTTTTTTATAAACTAAATATAGACGGTCTGTATTCTAAACTATATATAGATGGTCTGTAGATGTATTCTTGTAATACTGGTAATTATATACTGCTAGATGTAGAAATTAGCAAGCTATCTATGTCAGGAATTTAAAATATTGCTCACTCTCATCATCTCACCCTCCTAATCCCCCCTCCCTACTTCTCTCATCATCTCACCTCCCTAATCCCTCTCTCCCCACTTCTCCCATCACTCTCACTCTATTCTGTCTCTCACTATATGTATGTCTAACTCTACAATGTTCTATGTTTATCTTTGTCTACTTGTCATTTGTTTGTGTAGATACATATCCCTACAAACTTCCTGCAATACTAGGACAGTAAAAATGAATGTAAAGGAGGAAATCCCAGACTTATCTAAGGGAAAGCATGGGAACGGTAGTATAGCTATTGCCTTGGATACATTGTGCCCTCACCCCCTAACTAACTTCAATGACATCCATTAGGTTTGTTATTTGGAATGTGAGAGGCTTGGGCTCACCTCATCTAAATGTAGCAAATCCGAAGTCAACTCACCAGGATGAACCCCAGCTTCTGTCTACTGCAAGAAACTCACCTCAATGCATCTGAGCAACTCAAACTCAAAGATAAATGGGTTAATCAGATGTTTTCTGCATCATACAATACAACTGAAAAAAAAGAGGCGTTTCTCTATTGATCAATAAAAGTACCCCATATCAAAATAAAACCACAATATCAGACCCAGAAGGGCGCTACATAATGATTAATGGAATTTTAGGTTACATTAAAATAACCATAGCTAATATTTATGGCCCCAATGAGGATGACCCAATTTTCTTTCACAATATATTTTCAAAACTCTTACAATTCTCTGACTCAATTATCATATTGGGAGGAGACTTCAACACAGTACTGGATCCGAGTTTAGACCGTTCTCAAACCAGAAATATTCACAAATCCTGGCATTCATCGGACACTATAACACAATATATAAGTGATCTTGCTCTTGGGAATTGTTGGCGATCAAATTATCAAACCTACATTCTAGAGAATACACATATTATTCACCACCACACCAAAGTTTCTCTAGAATCAACATTTTCTTGAAGTAGCTTAAAGTCCTCAATGTCCAAAATCGCAAATTCTGAAATCCACCCTATTGTAATTTTCAATCACAGACCAAGTAGTTTCAACCTCATAAATGAAACAAACCGGAACCCTCCTGGCAGGTGGCGGTTTAACGCCAAGGTGAAGAATTTAACCTTTTTTTTTCCAGAGATTGGACTTCCTTCATTGAACTGAACGACCAGAAATATCACCATCCTTAATTTGGGAAACAGCTAAGGCAGTTCCAAGATGTAGTATTATTTTATTCTCCACTCACAAGAAAAAGAAAGGACAAGAAAGCCAAAATAGACGCAAACTACACTTTAATGCACATATCTGTATATACATAATTGCCTATTCCATATACATAAGCATATTCCCTTTATCTATTCCATTTTATTTTGTTTTATTTTTTTGTATTTTATTTTATTCTATATATTTTTATTTTATTCTATAAGTATTCGACTAACTGTATTACGTTTTAGGAATCAGTTAGTTGGTCTATTAGAAAGAAATGTTTCCCTAGGACATATTGTGTGTTATCACCCGGTACGTTGCATTACATTTCACTGTATATATGTATGAAAGTATGTATATGTATATGACGAATAAACCTCTTGAACCTTGAACCTTGAACAATAACTAAACAACCTGCACTCCCAACAAGCCCACTCATCCACTGAGCAAATCCGAAATGAGATACGGACAATTATATCTCATCTTGATTATATCATCCATCAAGACACAATTCCTCATACAACAAACAAAAGAAAATTATTTTGAGTTCAATGACAAATCAGGTAAATTTCTTGCCAATCAATTGAAATGCGACAAAGAAAAAACACTTAATACAACCATCAAAGATCCACAGGGTAGGATAACATACAAGCCCCAAGACAAGCCCCAAGACATCAATAACATATTTAGAGACTTTTTTAATAAGCTATATGACTCGGATAATGAATCTAATATATCGAACATTCACTCATTCCTTGATGTTATTGACCTTCCTAAACTTTCGACAGAGCAGGCTACCACCTTAGATCAACCACTTACTCTTGAAGAACTCAGGAAAGCTCTCTTCTCTATGCCCAACTATAAATCACCTAGATCAGATTGCTACCCCGTGGAATTCTATAAACACTTCTGGCCACTTATGTCCCCATTATTCCTCAGAATGGTTACAGAGATTAAGTCAACCTCCACCATACCTCTGCACATGAATACTGCTCTCATTTCAGTTTTGCTCGAACCCAATAAGGACCCAAACCTCACCTCCAGTTTTACCCATGAGCCTTATTGATTGCGACCTTAAGATAATAAGTAAAACACTAACCAACAGAATTGAAAAAGTAATTCCATTGATAATTCACCCAGACCAAACGGGCTTTGTCAAAGGCAGACACTCATCCAGCAATATGCGTCGTTTATTCAATCTGATCAGCATATCTCAAAGGAACAACTTAAATACTATTATTGCCTCTTTTGATGCCGAAAAAGCATTTGACAGAGTTAATTGGACATATCTCTTTTCAATCCTCAAAAAATCACTCATTCAATGGATCAGAGTCCTCTACAACTCCCCATGTGCTTCTGTCATCACCAATGGTTACACTTCACAGCATTTCACTCTATGCGGCACAAGACAAGGATGTCCGCTCTCCTCTGTACTATTCGTCATCTTTATTGAACCCCTCACGGCAGCCATCCATCAAAACAGTAATATTGTAGGCATACAAACAGGAAAGTCTGTTCTCAAAATCAGCTTGTATGCGGATGATATCTTGTTGTACGGAACCCAATATCATCCCTACCCTTCCCTGCAATTTTATATCTAAATTCTCAGCTATCTCAGACAATTCAATAAATTGGACTAAAACCACGGTCTTACCACTCAGTGGGAGGGACAGCAATGCTGCAACTCAGAAACTTCCCTTAACCATCACAACGGGCAATATTAGATACCTTGATTTTGATATCTCCACCAATCTGTCAGATTTGTTTACCCTTAACTTCACTCCATTGCTCAAATCTATTGAAGAAGACCTCATTTGATGGAACAACCTACCCATCTCACCCATCTCTCAGCAGCAGTGAAAATGAATATACTTCCAAAAATAAACTATATATTTTCAATGACCCCAGTGCAACCAACAGTACATTGGTTTAATACTCTAGACTCAATAGTCAATACATTTTATTGGAAATACAAGAAACCGAGAATTAAACTAGCAACACTAAAGAAAAACAAAGACTGTGGAGGCCATGGATGGCGAGACATTGAACAAACAGAATGTCAGGAGTTATCAATATCTGATCTCCCATTCCTTACTGAATCAATAAGAAAACATAATTGCTTTAAAAGGCCATTTATCGCAACAACTCTGTCAGCCTGGTGGAAATTCCTCAAACTCAGTGGTCACCCTCTATCTCCAAACAAATTGACGCCAATCTGGCACAACCCAGATTTTCTGGTTAAAAACAGACCAATAATCTTTAGGTCTTGGAAAAGACAAGGAATTACTCATCTGGAACACATATTTGAAAACAATTTGCTT
This sequence comes from Zeus faber, assembly GCF_960531495.2. Taxonomy (NCBI): domain Eukaryota; kingdom Metazoa; phylum Chordata; class Actinopteri; order Zeiformes; family Zeidae; genus Zeus; species Zeus faber. The sequence continues at coordinate 23,678,438 of NC_137195.1, read as the reverse complement.
ATATCCTCCAACCTAAGGTATAATATCGTTGGCCAGGGCTTCCTTTAATTCCTTCAACAGCAGTCTCTAAAGGTTAAAATCCAATTGACGAACAACCTCCTATAACCACCTCCCATGACTGACATCTCACTCATATCGGTCACTCAAAAAATCGAGTGGGGTGAGGGGTCAGGGTTCGACTTGCATGAAGGACTCGCACCCCCAACCCCACAATTTTAACTGCAATAGCCAACAGCACACATTGTGCACTGGGGTTTTCCGGGGTGGCGGGTTGCTGGCGGGTCAGTGTGGGGACATGGTTGGCCCGGCTGGGCTGGAGTCCTGGCGGCTTGCACCTGGTGGCTTAACATGTGCTGCAACATGGTGGGGCTGCAGAGAGCACCGCAGGGTGCCTTTCGGGGCCCCTGGGGGGGCTGCTTGCCTTTTCCTCCTGCTGCGCGGCTTCTCTGCAGCGGGCGCCCTGGGTGCTGTGGGTGGTGGAGAGCCTGCTGGCATCGGGGGTGGGGGGTCCCACGCTGCGCACACTCTATGTGGATGGGCACTTGGCACTCACGCCAGGTGGGGCGTCTTGTCAGGGCCAGGGTGGGGCTCGCCTTTACACGGGACGTGGGTGGGCTTGGGGGTCCCGCCCGCTCACCTGCGGGTGTTGGTCTGTCGGAGCAGTCCATGGCCCATGCCTAGCGCCCCTGGCCAGGGTCCTGTGCCCGCGGCTGCATCTTGTGCCTGCACTTGGGGGTTGGTTGTATGTGTGTGCCCCTGGGGTGTTGGGTCTCCTCATGCTCCCGGGGACTGAGTTATGCCGCTCAGGGCCCTGCCCCACGGCCTTCCAGCATCTCTGGGGGCCCGGGGGTCTTCTGTGGCTGCAGGGCAGGGTGCTTGGGGCTATCCTGCTGCTGTAGGGTGTCTGCGTGGCTGTGGAGCTCGGGGGGGACTTCGGGGCCCTTTCCGCTGCTTGGAGGCACCGACCTTATACACCAGAACCATTTGGGATAAGTCCTGTACACTCACCGGTGGACACCTTACACACAAACACACACACACACACACACACACACACACACACACACACACACACACACACACACACACACACACACACGTACACATACAGGCGGTTCCATCACATACACGCACACACCACCACACCTGCTTGGAGTGCACCCCAGCACCCTCCTGGTTGAGTTCCTCTCCTTTCCTCCCTCATTTACTGCCATAACTCTGACAGGAAGAGGTCACGTGACCAGTTGTAGTTCCAGTTTTCCTGGACCTAATTTATTTATATATATATATATATATATATATATATATATATTTTATATATATATTATATTCCATTATTTCCCCAAAATATATCATATTTTATTTGCCTTCAAATGAAAGGACTACCCAGTTTCACTTCCGGACAGAGCAGCACTAATGAAAAGCTCACTGCCTCTAGTGTCATCCTTTAACTTCAGATTCTGCAAAATCAGCCTCTCAATAATTTTCCACCCGTTTCTCTCAGCATACAAACACACTCCCACACAAACTTTTTGTTTCATCTAAATGTCCACCCTCAAGTTTCCCTTGATCTGGACGGAGAGGGGAGCAGATAGCGTCACAGACACACGAAGGAGCCTACTTATTTTCCTTTTTCCACTGGAAAGTAAGCCTGCGAGGACGTACAGAGCTCGTATGTGAATACACTCTGACGCTGTGTGTGTGTGTTTCCATCTCTGGTAATCTAGTTTTTGGAACAGAGCCAGCACAGTTGCCTATCTACAGTATGTGTGTGTGTGTGTGGTGTGTGTGTGTGTGTGTGTGTGTGTGTGTGTGTGTGTGTGTGTGTGTGTGTGTGTGTGTGTGTGTGTGTGTGTGTGTGTGTGTGTGTGTGTGTGTGTGTGTGTGTGTGTGTGTGTGTAATCACCCCGCTTCTTAAATTACACTACAGACCGGAGTGGATAACATGACTGATGAGGACGTCCTATGCACACACACACACACACACACACACACACACACACACACACACACACACACACACACACACATTTCAATGGAATTGCATGCTTTTGTCATGAAGGTGGTGCTGAAAGGGCAACGATTTTTTAAGGCAAAAGGTATTATTATTATTATTATTATTATTATTATTATTATTATTATTATTATTATTCATAAGTTAAGATTAGGCCTCTTACAAATAGCAAATAGAACAAGCAAATAAAGAAGTATTATTGTTTATTTGCTCTTTATTTATTCTATTCTATTTATTACTATTTACTATTTCTAAGAGACCCAAACTCATCTAAAGCAGCATGAGAGTTCAACATTTTTCCTTGTTGGAAAGGTTTTTATTTCTAATTATTAAAGCCATAAGAGCCTTGGTTGGTTAAGAAAATGGTTAAAATGGTGGGTGGGGGCGCCATAAAAAGTGTTTCTACACCTCCATGGCTGTAAGATGAATTAATAAATTGATAGAAATTGATTGAAAGTCTCAACAAAGCAAAGGCTGCCGGGAAATGTCCCCACAAGACCTGCTCTGAAGGTGTCACAAGCTCATGGAATTCAAATGGAATATGACTCTGACTTACAGTACGTAGTGATTGATTCTTGTCGATGAAATGTCCCATCAGGCACTGGATCTCAAGATAAAGGCCGAAATACTGGTCATACTGGTGGGCATGTTACCCATAACAACATGTCACCGACTTTCTTTTCTTTCCTTATACCCTTTTCCCCCAGACCCCATAATGTCTATCCCAGTGCAGGAGACAGTGAGGTCAGCCAGTGTTATCTGGACAGCGAGATAGACCGTAGCCCCCAAAACACATCATGGAACAAATTGTTGGCAGAAGAACACCTCCCAACAAATCAACACTCTAGGATGCTGTGCTTCTGACACCGGGTCTGAAACCCCCATGCACGTTCTGTCTAGTGGTTCTAGAAGTTTACCTTTTTCAAATGCTATTTTTATGGACCTTTCTCTCCATACAATGCACTCATTATACGCAAGATTTGCCAAAATACATTATTAGGCTGTTCAATTGTGCATACAGTGAATACAACATTCAGCACCCAACACATTCAGAATCCAACCTTATTTGTTTCAAATTTGAAAGGAAGAACAATGAGAACAATTGAGAATATTTTGCCAAGGCCTTCAGGCCATTCTCAAAAGATACAATTTCCGTGAATATTTCACCGACCTCCTGGGCAAGCACCACAGACTCTGGGGGGTCTGCAGGCCCCATTTTGAGAAACACTGCGTTCCTACCAATGGCACGGCAGAAGGAATAAAACTATCCATCTCATACCATATGTATTTAAAGTAAAAATATGTGTATTTTAATTAGGTTCCAATGTTTCGGAGGTTGGGTGTGAAGCTGCTGTGTTTGGGTTTTACATTGCTACATGGAGGCTCTCCACCTTCCTGGAGGTGTTTGCTCTGGACTCGTTGTCTGGACTCCGCTGCATCCAAAGCAGAGCACACACAGGGCTTTTGGGTGAGAGGTGATGGACAGGACGTGACTAGCACGACATAGATTCGGGGGAAAACCGGTTGCAGTTTGACTAGCTTCCAGCCACATTAGGGAGCGAGAAATAAAGTACAGATTCCCCTGGTGGAGGAATCTGTTGAGTTTGAAGACAATGTACAGTACTCATTAGGGAAATCAAAGAAGGTCCTTGATTTCACATGCCTTCAAGACTTGACAAGTCATGTTGCATCTGGTTTGTTTCTTTGGGGTGGAATCCAATGCCTGTTGAATGGATCACTGAAAAATGTCGCAACTGAATAAATTCCAGGGATTCAAGATATTTGATAGATAGAGGGAGAGAGAGAGAGAGAGAGAGAGAGAGAGAGAGAGAGAGAGTGAATGTTGGGAGGCAAAGCAACTTTTGCCTCCAACACAACATTAGTGCGGAACTATATGGCCCCGCCTTTAGGAGGTCCCAGCCAATCATAGATCTCCTTCCATCCAGGACACGGACGAATCGTCAAGAGGATGATGTTATAGGAACGCTTTGTTATTGAGATCGAATTGGCCAATTGGGTTTGAAATGTCCAAAAAATTTAAATAAATAAAAAGATCGAAATTATTGAAAATATTGGAACAAACATACATTAAGACGAGATACATTAAAGATCTTCATCTACAAATATCTGTAGTGCTTCCAGTTATTTTTTCACCATTTAATTAACAATAAAGTGTACAATGGGAGTCCAAGTTCAAGTGTAGGAGTCGATATCATAGTATACGCTACGTAAGGGGGTCATACAGTACAAGTCACTGAATTCACATGGTATCGGAAACTTTAACATTCAGCATCTTGTAACGTGTATCTCGCCAGTCTCAGGCATAACTGAAAATACCGTCACCGATTGTATATTTGATCTCAAACACACACACTTTTTTGGCGTCCTCACGTAAAAGGAGCTTTGTGGCAGCGCAGAACATGATCGGGCAAACTATCTTTATCGAGCGGCAACCTTTTCAAATGTGATGGAAATTATTTACATGGACCGGAGATCAGAGAGTGGTGCTTTCGCCTGGCCGCGGCATACACTTTTTCACCTGGAAAGCCAGTTCAATAGGATATCTCATAAGGCAATAAAACAAAATTACTGTCACGGAACTTTTTTAAACCGCTTGCCCGCTGTGAGAGACATCGCAGGCCCAGCGGGGCGACAAACTGGTTTGGACCAGTGTGGAGATCTTTAAACCCTGGCCTCTTTCTTTTGTCCTCTCTGTACTCTTTTTTCCTCTCTGCACACAGAGACCGAAAGGGAAAAAATAGGCCTTAGAGGAAATAATAATCCATACTCAATATATTCTCCAAATCTTGACGGTGCCAAAATGAGGAGGAGTGGAGCCACCGGTTCTTTACGGTAAAAGACCTTCCAACTGCCTGGAAACAGAGCTCGGTTCAGGTGACACCAACGGCATGTGACTGATGACCTCAGCGCCATATTAAAAGATCCAATCAGAAAATAAGCTTGGTTTTCCGTTGAACCACAATTTTACGGAGAAAAAAAGTATTGTACGCGAAGTCGTCTCTGAATTGACGTCACTAAATGACGAGGCTGCAGTATGTGTCACATTTAAATGCCATTGTCAATAGTCAA
>NC_137195.1:23620834-23668334 GCF_960531495.2 Zeus faber | reverse complement strand
TTAACACGGTTGAGGTGTCATTTAAACCGGTATGTCACAAGGATCTCGTAGTTTAAATTTCATCCAAATTGATCGACATATGGAGCAGATATTAATGGAAAACCCGAACAAATTTGACCCCAAGCATTCAGGTGGTCGTGCTTGACTGACATGCCACTGTTCATTAAAAAAAATGACGAGATGAGATTTACAGTACTACGCTTTATGACGTCATCATACTATTCACTATAAATGTGCAGGTTCTGATTCAGAATGTCCATTCGGACCGTGTTCAGTGTGTGATGTCGCTCTGTAGTGTGAAGAGATTACAAACGATGCGTTTACGTGTATATTTATCTTCCTTCTTCCCTGGTAGATGTCAGTAGATCTGTTCGATTGATAATTTATCTCTTTGGTCCCCATCACTCTGCCAGATTAATGACAAATAAGAAAAGCATTAGTCCACAAAAACTCACAACCACATAGAGTCCACTTGAATGTACAAATAAGTGATGCGTTCAAGATCCAGGGAGGTATCGGGAAAATAGAAACTAATATTGTAATTACTCACAGAAATACCACAACGTTTTTGGTATTTCATGGAAACTAAACTTATTGAAAATGTTATTCAAATGTTATTCACGGAAAAAAGTCACCACTAAAACTACGTAAGTTCGACTACTATTGTAATCTCCATAAATACGTAAACCTGCGTAAATACGTCATGATTGACGCACACGAGAAACAGCGTCACCTACCGTCACTGACACTGCACATGTACCTGAATGAACAGATGAAATGCAATAAAGTAGTGATAACAACTAACATGTATTTCTTATGTTTATAAAATAGCATGTATTTATTATTATTGTTATGCAAAGTAATTACAAAGTTTGTTTTTGTTATTGTACCTGATGCCGAATAATAGCCGAAAGTCTGAGACAACAAAGAAGCCATTGTCCAATTGTCCAAAAATCCAGTCCTCGAGTTCTGTCCATGTTGATTGGTCCATACATAAGTCCACAATGTTTGTAACTTTTGTAACTTATGATGCGTTTTACAGAAACCAAAAAACTGTAATACGTACCTAAAAGGAATATACTGGACCCTGTGTATTGCTGCCTGCAGCTATAATCTATTATTATTATTATTATTATTATTATTATTATTATTATTATTATTATTATTAAGCATCAGAATTCACATTTAGTCCTGTAAGTACAGACTGAGGCTAAATAAGATCATTACTTAATGTACTTAATAATAACAGAGCTTGGAATGAGCTCCAAATTATATTATATAGAAATGTATGTGTATATATACAGTATATATATATATGTATGTATATATTTCAAACCTAATTAACTGTTTCTTTAATAAAAAATATATCAATCCAATGTCAATAAATCTGTCTTAAAAAATGTCTTGATAGGATTTCAATGACTGAGAAATTCCCAAGCTGAATAATGACTCATGTCAGGTTTTATAGACTTTAATTCAAGTCGACAGATTTATTGAGATCAAGTCAAAAGATTTCGGAGTATGGGATGGGAACCACTCTGGAAAACACCCCTATACTGTATACAGCCCCAGTTCAAACTCAAAAGGGTAAATTTACCCATAATGACGGTACTTAGAGGCTAGACAGGCAGATACTGCTCGTGTGCCAGCCTTAATTCGCAGCTTGCCTTCATTTATTTAACATCGGCTGATTTTGGGAACTTTTCTCTCGGGTTCAGACTTTAAACAGATAGAGGGTGAGGCATCAGGGAAAGCGGATCAATCTCTCGGTGAGGTAGGAAAGCTGGCAGCCTTGCCATCTGCCTCAAAGTAGCGGTTAGACGTGATGTGAACTAGGATGAGAACATATCCACGCTCCGCAGACACACCAACGAGGGTCGGCCCCGGACGCTCAGATGGTTTGGGAATGATTCCCTCTCTCAACGCTGAACGAAACCAAAACCAAGATCCATGTCAGCCAAGAACAAGATTGTTTAAAACCAAGATCAATGTTTCGAGACCAGTCTTTTATTAAAGTGTGAGGCCATGAGATGGTCCGTCCCAGAATTACTAATTGACATTTATTTTCAACATCCGGGTTTAACCCTTCACCTTTGCTCTATGACCGTCCCTTTTTTTACACTTCTGCTATTCACTTCTTGCGTGTGTGCCCGTCCTTTGCGTTCCTGCCGGGTCAGGTGGTGAGCCCCGACACCAACAATGGTGACATCATGAAGAGGATCACATGCATAACGTCAATATTTATATTGTTTCCAGTGCTTACCCTGATTCTTACTTAGTTTTAGTTCGACAACTCTTTATATGTTCTCTATTTTCTGCTGTCACATTTTGCTGCTGTAACTGTGCAAATTTCCCCGTTGTGGGACTAATAAAGGTTTATCTTATCTTATCTCTTATCTTGAATGGTTGAATGGCTGTTGCCAGCTAAAGAAATATGGGATGAATGTCAAAATAAATGTAATCCTGCAATTTGAAACAAGGCTTCCGCTGTAGTAGCATTCAATATTTTTTGGATAGATTATGTAAATGTATCTGACCACAGCAATGTTGCATTTGAAATTGTGATTGTAAGTCTTATCCACCCAGAATGTTGTTATGGTGGTCTTTTTTGGCGTATAATGTGAAGGATTGTTCACCTCCCTTTAGGTTGTGGTTTCTTGAGTTTCATTTCAGTCGAATAACGGCGTGTCGGGGGATTAACCTTATCAGTGGAGTTCAAGGCATAACAGATTAGTCTAGGTGTTGGACAAGCGGCTGACACTCGCGCAACCCTGCTCCGCCCTGTTCCCCTCTTCCTCCGTCTCCCTTCTTCCCCTTCTTTTCACTCCTCTCTCCTTTCTCGCCTCTCTCTCTCTCTCTCTCTCTCTCTCTCTCCCTCTCTCACTCACGTCTCGTTCCCTCGCCCAGCTCAGCGCTTTCCCTGATTGGTTTGGCCCCGGCTGCCATAACAAAACACTTTGTCGCCGTGGGAACGTCACCAGGAGTCCCAGGAAAAACATGGCAGTCCATCATTTCTGTGACGTCGGCCTGGAAGTGTTGCCTAACGTTGAAACTTTAATGTCCAGTCTTAAGTGTTTTAAATTGTGGTTCGTCTCATGGTGGCTTAGTAAAAGCTTGTTTTTTTTTCACATATCATGAATTTACAACCTATGTGGACTTTTTTTCTCTCTTTTGTGGTTTTTCGGCACACGACCGACCAGGGTCTGATGTCTGGGGAGCACAGCACTTTGTCAAGCGTGTGAGGGGTGTGTCCATGTGAGATCATGTCACAGAGGTGTGTGTGTGTGTGTGTGTGTGCGTGTGTGTGTGTGTGTGTGTGTGTGTGTGTGTGTGTGTGTGTGTGTGTGTGTGTGTGTGTGTGTGTGTGTGGGTGTGTGTGTGTGTGTGGGTGTGTGCGTGCATGTGCATGCAACTTAACTTTTTAGATCAGGCACAGGCCGCAACAATCCTGACACGCATTACATAGAATAAGCCTAATAGACCTATCCAACTGGAGGCCCGCGGGCCAAATCTGGCCCAGGTATTAATGCAAACCTTTCCTTTGAATGTGTTTGGAGTTTTACACTGAACTGGAGTTACATTAACTTCAGAATCACCTCTAGGGCTGAAAACTCCAACAACCAACCACCGTATGACGATGCAGAAGCAGTGTGCATCTAAGAGTATTATCCAGAAAACTAGTAGTTCAGTTTAACCATTTTTGGAAATGTATCATATTTTGAAAAATGTGAATGTTTTTCATCTTCTCTGTTCGTTCTTGGTTTTGTTGCAGTGGAATAGCCAGGAAGTGGAAAGAAAGAAATACTGCTCACGTCACAAAACACACCTGTTTGTTACCGGTGACAGTCATTTCTTGACTGAGTTGGACCTGGGGAATATGCCTCCCACGAATGTACAAAAAAAAAGGGATGCAATCATAGGCCATCTAAAGGGGAACAAAACTGTACATTTAAATATGTACATTCAAAATGTCCATATGTCGACACTATGTCAAAACTAAAATCCAGATTGTCCGGCAGCTGTTTTTTGTTGTTGTTATTGTCCTTTACGTGTGATTTGTGCAACTGTGGCCTATGTTGGTTACCTTTATATAATTAGTCCGTACAGCATTCCATTAGGTTATTATTTAATCTTTCTTCTTTGACTGCCCACTGACCTATACTGCTATACTAAATAACAATAGCATAAGGTAAATACATTTTGAAGCCTTTATTATATAAACAAAATTGTGGAGGCGTTGACTGGTTGAAGGAAAGGCCCCGCGTTCAGGCTGAAATAAGAGTGTCCTCTGGGTTTCCCCAGCCATTGATATGCATGGAAACTCACCTCCTCCAAAACAGGTTTATTTAACTTTGAGTCAATTTCACTGCACTCATTACACCATTACTACCATAGTCGCCATAACAACGCTCTGTGTGAATACAATATATTATATGTGACGGTGTAGCTCAGTCTGGATACCACAAAAGGTGTCTAAATAACACTATGGTTCTACATTACTCTACCAAGAAATGCCTAAATAACCCTCACCATTCGTATTCTACGCCCGGACCTTATGTCATGATACATTGCACACTTGATGTATAACAAATTACTTTTTTTTTTTATATCTATCTATCAGTCTGTAGATATATCTTTCTAGGCTCCACTTCCCTATACATCCCTGTTCTGCAGAAGACAACTTGGCTCGTTCGCCGTATCATGGCTCCCGAGGTACTGCCACGGCTGCGAAAGATGTCAGAAAACATTAAGTCACCTCATGGGGTTTCACTACTCTCCAAGCCTCCACCCAGCCACACCCGCACACACACCCACACCCACACACACACACCCACACCCACACACACACACACACACACACACACACACACACACACACACACACACACACACACACACACACACACACACACGTATGCTTGCTCTTTCGCAGACATGTGCATTTGAACTTGAAACACATGGTGCATATGCACTTACATACTTTTATCTCCCTGGAGGATGGAATTGCATGCACTGATATCTGTATTTTTCTAAGCTATCTACCTTGTCACAGTGGTTTGCCTCTCTTTCCATTCTTGATCACCATCCCGACTCATGAACACATGAAGAAAGAGTGTTGAAACCGTGACCGAGGCAGTAGGAGAACTACAGGTTAAAGTAAAACTGCACTTTTACTCCACTGCTGGTATGGGTGGTGAGGTCATGGAAAACGAAGAGTGTGTAGATCCCCAGCTGGTTGCTGGGCTACCGCTGCAACGTTACTCATAGAATGGCAGTGACCTACGGTACCGTGACGTTTATTGGGGCAGCGGTAGCCAAAATTATGAGAGCGGCAGCATTGTAACTTCAGATTGGCCGTTTGAATCCTTGGAATGGACGGGGAAAAACTGAGTTGGTGCTGTTCTATTGGAAGCGACGGGTGGATTTGGATGGAGTTACTCCGGTAGAGCTTCCCAGTCCATAGCAGGTCCAAACTGGGATAATTCTGGGGAAAAAACACTCTTTGCTGATGGAGAGAGAGAGAGAGAGATAATCAACCTCTTCAGAGTGATCACATGATGAGAGTTAAGTTGCAATAATGACTGGCTAGCTGCACATCATCCCGCTTATTGCACGGTGTTTTACGAAATAAAAGAATAGGTGGAGAAGAAATATTGTTTTTAAGTTATTTTGAGAACATCCGCTAAGAAAAAGAGTCCACAACACCGTAGCACCTCAAGAACATCGAGAACTTTGCCCTTTTCATGACGTACGTACAGTATTTGCTGTTATGAATGTGAAATTGGACACATCCACATTAATCTCTTCAAGCCTTCCATTGCAGTTTCCATGTAGCGCCGCAAGATGGCTCCACGAGCTATTGTTAGCATTAGCAAGCACAACGCTTACATATTTACGCTAGCGCTCGTAATTCAACAACCTCAGCGCTGGACATGACCATTCATGTTTAAATTCAGTTTACCTCCTTAACCGGCGGCCACTTGAAAATGGTCAGTAAAGCGGAATTCTCACGAAATCCACCATAATCCAAAAACAATGTTTCATTCTGTTTTCTCAGGACGGAGTTGGAAACCATGTGATGACCTTGTGGGTCTGAGACCACATCACAATTTACTGCATATCATCCTTCCTGTCAGTACCAGCTGCTTTCTATTTAGCAGGAAAATATATTGATTTATTTATTAATTACACTTAATAAATGTATTTAAATGTAGTATTCAATTAATTATAACATTGATTTATTTAAATTAATGAATTTAAAGGATTGTTTGTTTGTTTTTTAATTAATCCGATTAGAAAATGGGATGTCTAAAGTGTTATTTTATCCTAACTTAAAAGGTGGAAAAGCATCTACCATCTCTTTGGACAAAGTGGTATTCCTAGTCATATGGAACCCATCTTCCTCTCTTATTACTTTGTATACTCGGTCTTCTGTGTTTTAACTGAGACAAATGAAGGAGGAGTGTTTACAGGGTGACTGTCATTTATCACCCGAGCTACAAAGCTTGTTTTGGTAGTTTGGAAGAATAATGGTGCTGTGGTGTTTACCAGTCCCGGCATATTTTTGGGGCCGTGACCTACTGACACAGCGAGCGGAAGACAGGAAGAGAGAGCGGAGAGGAGGAGAGAAGGACCATGACAACAAAAGGAGTTTAGAGGATGAGACAGGCGGCGTTTGTAGAAATGACAAATCATTTGCTCATGCCAGGCCAAATTATCCAAGATTAATATTTAGTATAAAATATCAACCTGGTATACGTATAGTATATTGTGTCACTTTAAATCACATTTTGAATTTAGTCATTTCAAACTGTTTTGTTTGAGTTTTTGGGACGTTCGCAATACGAGTTCCCAACAGCCACAAGGTGCAGTTGGAAACGCCTTCAAAATTAAAGCTCAGCATCAGAAATTTCATACACTTCCAAAAATACTGTAGCGAGAATGCTGTAGTCCAGTGCATTTATTGTATTAGAGCATAGCCTACTGTTGGCTGTAACCACGAAGAAGAACAGACCTGCTCGCTCATCATCTCATTCCTGACTCCCAGTCTCTCACTCCCCACTTCCTGGACCCGCCCCCTTGAGCATCTCAGCCCGTAACAAGGTAACAATAAACACATCAATAACACAGTTTGAACATTTCGAACAGGGTTGCTACACTGCTTCCCCCTTACAAAGTCCCTCGTCCCGAGGGGTTTAAAAAAGTCTCTGTGGTCCGAGTCTTATGCGTGCCCAGACGCTCACACTTTGTGACGAAGACACAAGACACAAAGTTCTTTCCCTGGTTGCTGTGGATAGTCTCTGCCGCTCCAAGCCGATTGAACATGCCCTCCACGAGGCCATCCACCACAGTATTTACCTCCTGGTTCGGCACCGCATATGCCTCTGGTCACTTTGTAAAGTAGTCCATGGCAGCCAGGACATAACGGTTGCCCTTGTCGGTGCAGGGACCGCCAGCTGTTGGGGCTAGGCATTGGACTGACCTGGGGGGCCCTTGTGGGCAGCAAAGAGGTCACAGCAGCGACAGAAGTCTTCAACATCCCTTTTGAACAGTACTCAGTAGAACCCCTGACGGAGGTGGCGAAGGGTTTTGGAGACTCCAAAATGCCGTGCCCCAGCAGTACCATGAGAGGTTTTAAGCCTGGCTTCTCTCAGTGCTCTGGGAACCACCAGCTGCCGCTCCTTCCAGGCCCTCTGCATCACCTTGTCACGCACCTGCAGAGCCTCAAACTTTGCCCACAGTCCCTGAGTTGTTGTTGAACTCTCCGTCACCTCATACCAAGGTACCTCGTACCCTATCCGTGAAAAAGGCAGTTTTTGGTCTAGCCTTGGAGCTAGGGGCACTAGCAAGTAGCTATTGTGCAGGTCGAGTAAGGAGAACCAGGACGAACAGTACACCAGGTCCAGTGACTCATTGATGTGGGGCAATGGGTACGAGTCATTCCTGGTCACATTGTTCAGGGGTCTGAAGTCGACACAGAATCTCATCTTGGGGCTTTGTTTCTTTGTGACCATTACAACCCCCAAGCCCATGGGCTGTCAGAGGGCTCAATGATGCCTGCCCGCTGCATCTCCTCAATTGCGCTGTCTGCGGCCTCCTGGTGCGCCATGGGAAGACGGCAGGGGCCCCGTCTTGATACGCTAAGTGTCCCCAGTGTCTATTTCATGCTGCACCAGATGTGTCAGGCCCACGTCACCATCTGTCAAAGCAAAAACGTTCTTGAATTCCTAACACCCACCACAGCTCTTCCCGCTGCCGGGGCTCCAGCACACCACAGTTGGGTACCCATATCTCCCTCACTACTGACAATCTATCCACCCCTTCCATCATGGTTAGCTGGGCCACGGGAAGGGGACCCAGGCACATAGAGTGGAGGGTTGTTGGAGAGGGGGCTGTCTGTTGGCAGGAGTGTGGGGCATAAGGGGTGGGGAAATACCTCTCTTGAGCACCTGAACTCAGTAATGGGGAGCTATTGCTACTGACTGGGGGGTTTGTAATGTCATATTGTGTCTCTGTGGCCTTCACAAACAGTTGGTGTGGTCTTGGGGTTTGTGAGGGTGATATAATTTTAACAGTGGGGCCCCCCAGGGAAGCTCAGTGTGTTGTCCCCTAGGACCAGCAGCCAGCGAACAAACCTCAGGAAGTCCAATCCCAGTATACAGGGGTCCTGCACCTCTGCCACCCACACGGGAAAGCTTACTGATAGACCACCCACATCTATGGTCACCCTTCCCTAGCATAGGGACTAGCTCACCAGTCACTGTTCGTAGCTGCACCGTAGTCTGCTCCAATTGTGTCCCCGCTGGAACAATGCCAGGCCTCATTAGTGTTGGAGTCGAACCTGTGTCCACAAGGGCCGTGCATGCGGCCTCAGCCAGGGTGATGTCGACGTGGCAGAAATCCCCAACATGTGTCCAACCCACCACAATTGCGGACGAATAGAGATCAGTTTGTGCTGTTGGGCTCCTGCTGCTGTTGATGGGGTGGCATGGGACACAAGGCCAGGGGTCCGTATTGTCTCGTCTATATGGGCGACAAGCCGTTTCCCTGGTAGAGTACCTTTTTCGGACACTGCCTGAGGAGATGGCCGGATTGGCCACACCCCCAACAAACCAGGGGGCGTTGGTGAGATTGTGTGCTACTGCCTGGTGACCGCAATGATCACTTCAGTTATTTCCATCACCTATGCAGGCTTCTCTTGAGCTTGGCTGTTGTCCACCGCAGTTCTCACCATAGGACTGCTTTCTCTCAGATTGCGCTCTACAGCACCAGCTCCCACAGTCTCCCTTTCCTGAGCCAGCTCCAATGCCTCTTGCAGGGTATGGAGGTGTGCCAGTTGGGTCTAGATGCGCAGCTCCCAGGGAGTTATGGCTTACACAAACTGGTCCCTAACAAGCTCACTCTGCACCATGGGGGACATGTCGGCATATGCCCTCCTTGACAGGGTCTCAATGTCATTGGCTAACACTCGTGGCGACTCTCCGGGTTGTCTGTGCCTGCTACACAGTTCAGAGCACAGGAGACCAGGTTGTTCACACCGTCCAAACTGCCTCTGCAGAGCCCCAACCAAAGTCCCATAGTCACTTCTTTCCTCTGGGCTAAGTGGCAACAAGCATGCTAATGCATCATCTGTAAGGCACAACGCCACCTGCAGAGCTTAATTGTCTTCCGACAAGCCCGTTGCCGCGATAGCAGTTTGCATCTCGGCCCGACACCGCCCAACACAGTAACAATAAACACATCACTGTGTCACTGTTCAGGGTTGTTCGTGATGCCGTATTGCTGCGCCGTACTGTTGTATACTTGGCTGTATCATCCCAAACACTACCTCACTCTATTCACATTCACATGCCACTTTAATTCACATGCCATTTTAAATGCACATATCTGTATATACATAGGCATATTCCTTCTAACTATTCCATCTTATTTCAATTCATTTTTATTGTATTTTATTCTATATATTTTTATCTCATTCTATACGTATTCCACTTACTGTATTACGTTTTAGGAGTCAGTTAGTCGGTCTATTAGAAAGGAATTTTCTACTTTTTATTTTATTTACTATTTTTTCCTAGGACATATTGTGTGCTATCACCGGGTGCGTTGCATTACATTTCACTGCATATATGTATGGAAGTATGTATATGTATGTGACAAATAAAAAATCTTGAATCTTGAATCTTGAATCAATAACACAGTTTGAACATTTCAAACAGGGTTGCTCCAATACTTTATATAGATTTTTTTTGAAGAAGTGGACCTAATTGTGGATAATATTAATTTTGGATTGGGAAACAGAACAAAAAAAAACAGTTTTAAAAATATCACGAAAATAAACAGTATATGGTACTGTATATGAAATTCTAAACTATGAGGCAAGATTTCTGAACCAAATCGCATCTGAAACATGTAAATTTCATATCAATATTTTTTTTCAGTATCAACACATCACAATAACGTTCCTGACTCTTTGTCCATCCTCTTTCTGTTAGTCTGTCTAAGCTCATTAATCCGTTGTGTGAGCAGTAATGGCATCGGACGCAGGCACACGCACGTATGCCAACGCGTGCACGCCCACACACTCCATAGCAGGCAGGTCAGTGGCAAAGCTGCTAGAGGCCCCCGGCATGGTCATATGACCAGGATTAGCTATGAAGACACAGGGTCAGCTTCCTTTACATCCTATATAGTATGTGTGTGGTGTGTGTGTGTGTGTGTGTGTGTGTGTGTGTGTGTATGTGTGTGTGTGTGTGTGTGTGTGTGTGTGTGCGTGTGTGTCTGTTATTATATATCGTGTGACCATGCATGTCGACCATATGTCTACGAGTAGAAAAAGTAATGGTTTGACGTTTTGCAGTGTTTTGGGTTGGGGTTAGAATTTGGGCGCGGTTAGAGCCTTTTCAGTCTTTCTTTCTGTCCGTGTGTGTGTGTCTGTGTGTGTGTGTGTGTGTGTGTGTGTGTGTGTGTGTGTGTGTGTGTGTGTGTGTGTGTGTGTATCTGTCTCTTTGGGTCCAATGCTTCAAAGCTCTGTGATAAGATCTACGAGCCCCAGGTTGACAGCGTGCAGGTGTTTCCTTTGATTCCGTGCCGACCGACAACATCCGTCCTTGCTGTACAAAGCTTGCTCTTAGCACTGTTTGCCGTTGACTTGGAACCCTGTTTGATGCCCAAAAAGCTTTGTTTTTTATTTGTTTTTGTTTTTTTTACTGGGTTTTGAAACGCTTTGATTTGCATTACCTGGTGTGTCTGGTGCCTGGTGCATCCATATGGGGGAAAACGCACGCACATACACGCGCACGCACGCACGCAGGCACACAAACACACATACACATACACATACACATACACACATACACATACACATACACACACACACACATACACACACACACACAATATTGGTCAAAATGTGAAGATGGGGGGGGTGATGGAGCAAGTGTCCTCATTACGCAGGGTGCTTGTTTCGTTCCATTTTGTAATGAGAACACTTACTCTGTACCTAATAACCTACATCTCAAATAAAAACTGCGACTGTTTTAGCGTGCCGTGGGCACAGTCGGTACCGTCAGAGAAGGGAGTGATCGGTGCGCAATGGGCCTAACCCTCACCCTAACCCTAACCCTGCAGGGCAATTTTGGATCAGGGGCTATATGTAAAACATTCAGGGCTGAAGCAAAATGTACATATATCGCAGATACGCTTCAAGAGATTTGTATGGATTTGTGTGAATCTGCCATTTGGTATAATACAACAGAATGTGTTATATGTGTTAGGAATATGAATATAAGAAGTACTTTGTTTTTTGATATAGATATAAGTCAAATATAGATATTATATATATATATATATATATATATATATATATATATATATATAGTATGTATACGTGTATATATATATATATATACTATAGTAAATTAAGAAAGAAAGAAATATATTATAGATTTTAATTTTGGAATTTAAGTCAAAAACATGCTGGATAGTACCAAACCGACTATTTATCTTGTTTTTAATACGTCATAACATCATATTCTACATTTATGTCACGCCTATCCTTTAATGAAAGCTCCTATACATCTGTGGAGACACTGACTGTCCAGTCACTCAGAAGGTTCCCCAGTCACAGCTGCCGCTATCCTTCATTTCAGAAAGGTCTCTGAAGGGCAGATGACTTAGTCTAGTCTTGGTCTATTAACAATCAGCTACCGCGCTCTGCCAGTGACCTCTTTTTCGCCTGGAAGGTGAACACTACCGGAGCCAGTGTTGTCTGTCTGGCTGACTCAATGGATGAGTGGAAGTCCTGCTGACTGACCGCGTGGTTGACCGAATGTGTGTCAGTCTCTTTCTCTTTCCCCCTCTCTCATCGTTCACCTTTCAAACCTCTGGCAGGAAGTCGTTTGCACGGCCATGTTCAGCTCATCATCAGCTCCTCATTAGATCATGAGGTTTCGTGAGAACACGTCAGTATGACACCTCAAGAAAAGGTTGTTCTTGTGAATATAATTTTATGATTCATTTTAACTTATTTTATTCTCCAATCTTAACTTATTTTTTTGCCAAGGTCACAGGTCACCCTGCCTGCCAGGCTGTAGAAAATCAGAAGGACGAGTCATGGGAGGTTCATTAAAATGGTTTAGCCTGATGTGTGGCAAGACGTGACGAGGTGAAACAGTCCGATCCCATTACATTCTAGAGAATAGCTGCACCTTGACAGACAGTGTGCTTCTATCTTTCTTTTATCCTCCTGGCTGGTGGCCTTCATCAGGACTGAAAAAAACTTTTTTAGTACTTACTGCAGTTCTATTAAATCAACTGGAGCCCAGTGGAGTATGAAAGGACCAATGTCGCAGTAGATCATGTCTTACTGAGTATATGAAATACAATGTACAATGCACTTGTGATAAACTTCAGAATAATGGAAAAAGATGAAGAAAAATGTATTTCCACATAGAGAATATGTGGCAATGCTCGGATGCAAGAACGACTGCATATGTTGCATCTGTGTATCGTGCCAAAGCTTTACAACAGGCTTTTTGTTCGACTGTCAAGATGAATTAGCCACAGTGTGATAAAATGTTGCCTCAGTCTCGCAGTCAAAGCTAACGCTCTCTGTGAGGCTTCGCAAATGCAACTACTTCAACATCACACATAAGAGGAGCAGAGTAACTCACGGACTCACCATGTATCTCCACAGATAAGAAAATTGCAATTCTCTCTTTTCTATGCACTCTATGTGTCATTTTGGCAACAAGTTTAAAGACAGTGTCTCTGCATGATTCAAAAATAAATATGATTGCAAAATTGGAATGTTGATCAAGGTTTTTCACTCGTGCAACAGTGTATAGTGTACAGATGTATTTATCCAAATCAATGCCAATTGCAACGTCAAACCCTTGTAGACTGTAGACACTAGACCTGAGAATCTGTGAAACTGACTTGTCCTTACTCACCTGTGCCTTAAAGTTAAGCCTTCAAGCTTCATTGCCCTATTAGGTTGATTCATTTTAACCAAGGACTATAAATGGGGTTTTGTTTTAATAATTTTCATTTGGAACTCTATTTCATCTCCCTTGGCAACTATGTAGCCGAGCAAACAAATCTAATATCATGTGTGGCGTTCCCCAAGGTTCAATCCTTGGGCCTCTTTAATTCAATCTCTACCTGCACCCATTGTTCCCATAAAATATTACAATTGCCTACTATACACTGACGTGACTCAAATCTATTGAGGTCTCTCACCAAGTGATTATGGTCCCATTGATCTTCTATGCCGGTGCATAGAACAAATCAATGATTAGATGCGTCACAATCTGGAAACTAAATGACTGAGAAAAGTGTTCACACACACACTAGGGATCTCAAAAAGAACATGAGCAACCTCCAAACGGTTTACCTGCAGTGCGTACGGGTGGCGTCCGCTCTGTGCCCTTACCACCACTAAATGGGGGTGACGTCATGCTATGATTTGGCCCATATTCCTGCTTTCGTTTAGTTTATATCCAAACATCCTCTCTTCTCAACAGCGTATGTGTGTGTGTTGGAGGGGGGTTCCCCGTCTAGACAGTCATGACAAATCTGATTTGTGGCACTCTTTGTGTTCCTGTGTCTGAAGACCAGGACCATATGGGTAGATGTATATTTTTCCAAAAGCAAGAAAGAAAGAAAGAAAGAAAGAAAGAAAGAAAGAAAGAAAGAAAGAAAGGGCCAGGGGCAAAGTAAATATTACAAGAGATGAAATATGGGTTATGCCATCGGGATTATCCCAACAGAAAGGAAGATTAAGGAAGGGAAGAAGAGCCATGCTGTGGACGGACACATATACATTTGATTATTCCTCTCTGCAGTGAATGATAACATTGTTTAGTTTTGAATGGTGTTTTTTCAGCGCGGCATGATTGTTTCCACACCGCTTGCCCCCCTCTATTCCACTTTTGGAGAACCCACCATTTGTGCATGTGTTTGAGGGGACCGGAGAGAGGGAGTTTGTGGGGTAACAGCCCTGGGAAACGTCAGTGTGTTGAGTAAAGCTTTTGTGCGCTGAAGTGTCTCCATATGGACTTGGCCCCTGATAAGATCTGACCATCAGAGACAAAGATTCTACATCTGTAGGGCAAGAAAAAAATATGTGCCCTACAGTATTCATGTAACACATCCATGTGTGTATGTGGACATAACACATATATATTCATATTTTTCTACAGACAACCCAACAATGAAGATAAAGATTATACTGGTGACGGTGTGTGTGTGTGTGTGTGTGTGTGTGTGTGTGTGTGTGTGTGTGTGTGTGTTTAGGTTTAGTTTGTTCATCTAAATGTCAGATTATTTCACACCTCCTAATTGATTAGGATGTCATTTTCTTGCTTAGAGTGTTTTTGTTGTTCTGAGTCATATTAAAAACGATTTATCCTTTTTGGCTTCATACACTCCCACTCTCTCATGTCCGGCTGGGTGTAGTAGCCGCCCATTTCAGTTGGATTAACAAGGTGTTGCTGTCATCAGCACACAGCCCAGCCTACTAATTCTGGCTTAACCCTACTGTATTTTCGGGGAGGACACAGATTGGGAAATCTTGTTTTTAGAGAATTCTAAGTTTCTAAGCACCCGTCCATCTGAGCAAAGCCACACTGAAATACTTACAAAACAGAATGGAGTAATATCGGCAGAACATCAACAGATATTGGTCATATCATGTCCTAGATATATGTTTTGTACCAATTGAATCTTCTGTTCAAGACAGGATTATCCCGTAAGTGAAAAGGTATCCAGAGTCATGTGTCCAAAAAGCATTATTTTTAAAGCATATTTTACTGATCCCTGCATGGATTGGATTGGCGATTGTGGCGCCGCCCCCTGCGGTCGCCTGGACCGGCGCTCCGGTTGACTTTTGCACATTTAAGTATTTTTTTCCGTTTTTATCATAATGTACGCCAAAAAAGCATCGGCAGTTACCTTATACGACCGCGATGCACTCATGGATATAAAAAATTCCCTAAACTAACAACTTTGGGACTTTTTAACCCTAACCCTATCCCTAACCCTAACCCCGAAAACACCAAGTTTCTCTCCCACTCCTGCTCGCCGAACCTGGAACAGCTGACCATCTCATGCCGTCCATTTTATCTCTCCCGGGAATTTAGCTGGGATCATCACAGCCGTTTACACCCCACCACAAGCGGACACCGACGCAGCTCTGTCGGTCCTGTACGATGTGTTGTACGGATTTCAAAACAAACATCCCGACGCGGCTGTGGTGGTGACTGGGGACTTTAACAGGGCCAACCTCAAAAAAGTTCTGCCTAATTTCCACCAACACATCACGTGTGCCACCAGGGGATAGAACGTTGGACTATTGCTACACTCCTTACAAGAACAGCCGCTTCGCACTACTCAACATCCGAAAAGTCAGGCCGTACCTGACCCAATATGCCACTCAACTTCTGGTACAAACCTTGGTGATGTCCCGTCTCGACTACTGCAACGCCCTCTTAACAGGCTTGCCGGCCTGTGCGGTGAAGCCACTACAGATGATACAGAATGTGGCGGCGCGACTGTTGTTCAACGAGCCAAAGAGGGCACATGTCACTCCGCTGCTCATCGAGCTCCACTGGTTACCCGCATCAAGTTCAAGTCTCTTGTGCTGCCTACAGAGTGATTGCTGGGAATGCTCCCGCCTACTTAAATGCTCTTGTAAGAGCACATGTTGCCCCCCGGATGCTGCGCTCGTCAAATGAGCGTCGCCTGGCTCTGCCGGCCATACAGCCACGGCAATCCAGGCTATTCTCATTTGTAGTTCCACGTTGGTGGAACGAGCTGCCAAAAATGACCAGAGCAGGGACCTCCCTCTCTGTCTTTAAGAAGCACTTGAAGACCCAGCTCTTCAGTGAGTACCTCCTGTCCTAACCTACAATTACTTAGCACCACCTAGCAGTATTTATTGTTACACTAATGTTGTTGTTATGCTAATCTCTGTCGCAATGTAGCTTGAATGTTATTCTCCCTTGTAAGTCGCTTTGGATAAAAGCGTCTGCTAAATGACTAAATGTAAATGTAAATGTAACAGATACAAGACCGTCTCGCTCCCTGTTATCGGGAAATCTGACCACGTCACGATCTCGCTGGTTCCCGTTTACAGGCCTCTGATCGCACGAGAACTGGTGGTGACGAGGGAAGTGAAGCGGTGGACGGACCAATCAGAGGCTGCGCTTCAGGACGCTCTGACTGACGTAGACTGGGACATGTTCCAATCAAGTTCAAGTGACGTCAGTGAGTTTACGGAGGTAGCAGTGAGTTTTGTGTCTACGCTAGAAGATAATATCATTCCCACGGTGAAAGTTTGGATATTTCCAAACCAGAGACCGTTGGTTGATAAATCCATCCACTGCGCTCTGAATGCTCGCACGGCCGTTTACAACGACGGTCTTTGTATCCGGAAATATGGACAATTACAAAGCGGCGTCGTACAATCTGTGGAGGGCAGTGAAGGACGCTAAACGGGCGTACAGAGAGACTGTGGAGCTACAGATGGAGCGGGGGGACACAAGACGCTTGTGGGAGGGGCTGCGGACGATCACAAACTACAAGAGCAGCCCCTCCCCAGCCACGAGGGTGGACGCCACCTTGGACCCGTTGCAGTTTGGGTTTCCGGCAGAACAGATCCACGGATGATGCGGTTTCCCAGGTACTGCACACCACGCTCACGCATCTAGATGGCCAGAAGGGGGCCTATGTGAGAATGCTGTTCATCGATTACAGTTCAGCTTTCAACACCATAGTCCCCACCAGACTGGCTGTCAAGCTGAAGGAGCTCAGACTGAATGCTCCGCTGTGCGCCTGGATCCTGGACTTCCTCACAGCCCGCCCCCAAGTGGTGAGGGTGGGGAAGCACATGTCAAGCGTCCTCACCCTGAATACAGGATCCCCCCAGGGTTGCGTCCTCAGCCCCCTACTGTACTCCCTGTACACACATGACTGTGTGGCCAGGTCCAGCTCCAACACCATCATCAAGTTTGCTGACGACACCGTTGTCGTGGGCTTGATCACCGACTGCGATGAGAAGGCCCACGCGAGGAGGTTGCTGACCCGTCACTCTGGTGCCATCAGCAAAACTAAGGAGCTGATTGTGGACTTTAGGCGTGGATCACAATCGAGGACGTACATGCCCTTGGTGATTAACGGGACTTCTGTTGACAGGGTGAGCAGCTTCAAATACCTGGGAGTCCATATCACAGAGGACTTTACATGGACTGTACACACAGACACTCTGGTGAGGAAGGCGAGGCAGCGTCTTTACCAGCTCAGGCAGCTGAGGAAATTCCGGGTCTTGATGAGAATCCTCAAGTCCTTCTACTCTGGAGCAGTGGAGAGCATCCTGACAGGCAACATCACTGCCTGGGTTGGGAGCTGTACTGCTCAGGACAGGCGGGCCCTGCAGAGGGTGGTGCGTTCAGCTGAACGTACCACTGGAACTACCCTCCCCCCCTTGCAGGAGTTATACACCAGGAGGTGTAGTAGCAGAGCCCACAGGACCATGAAGGATCCTCATCACCCCAACAACGGACTGTTTCAGCTGCTGCGGTCAGGCAAGCGCCTCCGCAGTCACACAGCGAGAACAGAGAGACTGAGTTTTTTCCCACAAGCCATTTGAACTGTCAATGCTGACCTCTCCAGGGGTCCACACTGAGCCATACACATAGGCTCCACTACCTTCTGTACTATATGTAGCATACTGTACCGCATACTGTGTCACTGTTCAGGGTTGTTCGTGATGCCGTTGTATACTGTGCTGTATTATCCCAAGCACTACCTCACTTTATTCACATGCCACTTTAAAGCACATATCTGTATATACAGTACATAATTGCCTATTCCATATACATAAGCATATTCCTTCTATCTATTCCATTTAATCTCATTTTATTTTATTGTATTTTATTTTATTCTATATGTTTTTATTTTATTCTATAAGTATTCGATTTACTGTATTACATTTTAGGAGTCAGTTAGTTGGTCTATTAGAAAGAAATTTTTCCTATGACATATTGTGTGTTATCACCGGGTGCGTTGCATTACATTTCACTGCATATATGTATGAAAGTATGTATATGTATGTGACGAATAAACCTCTTGAATCTTGAATAGCCTGCCTGCCAGAGCAAATTACATCCCTTCCTATGGAGAGAAAATCACCCTCTTAAATTTCTACAAAAAAAAAAAAAATGCACGAAATAAATTTTGACAAGGACTTTTAGAAAAATGTTGTGAGAAAATGAAAGTCAAGTCAGGAGAGGAAATCACCATGGAACAACAGCACAGAAAGGTACAAGGATTCTAAAATCAAGGCGCAATATAGAGGTGACAGGTGAGTACGAAGCAGAGCTGCAGCACCAGAAAAGTTAAGACAGCAAGAAATGGGGTGTCGGAGAGATCCTTGAAGAAGGAAATAAACTTTTCTTTCCAGCTGGAATATCTACCAAAGGATCAGAATCCTATTTTCAGTTTGAGGTGTGGGACTTCAAACAGAACCGCCTTGATGTACACATTGGCCTATCCATGAGCCCCATGTAATCAATGTCAATCTCAGCCAACATCTCAGCCGTTGCATCTTTTTTTCACTTTGTCTCTCAAAAGAACTACAGTCCCGGAAGAAATCGTATCTTATTATGAGTCTCCAACATCAGGGCAAAAACAAGACTGAACCTCAAAAGCTGAACCATACACAGTATTTGTGCATCAAGAAAGTTTTTAAACAGTGCTTTGAGAAATATTCTCAATGATCCTAACCCTAACCCTAGAGTGTGAATCCAACAAGCTCAAGATCATGGCCTGCCAACTCTGCTGGAAGATGACAATTTCCTTTCCTTTTTGTCATTTCTCCACCCTGCCCTGATGCATGTTGATGATCCGTAACTGTTCAAAAAATGAAACAGGTCTTAACAGTCCACAGGTAAGAAATCGCTCGTTGTGAAGTAGTGAAGTACAACCTCAGCCCAGAGGGCACGGCCACAGCCACATCCAGACACAGCTGCAGCGACGCCTCCAAGGGTACGATGTCACCGCTCTGACAATGTCACCTCTTTGTCGCACCTCTTTGTCGTTTGACCTTTGAATTGATCCTGAGCTGTCCCCACAGACCAGTTCAAAGACCAGTTTCCCACTGAAACAGCTGGACCTTGTGCCCCTCAAAGAAAAGCTGAGAGGGGAGCTGATGGTGAATTTGAAGGGTCTTGAAGAGCGAAAGTGCGGCTGTGTCACTGATGACGATGTTAACGGAGAACAGTCCAATCCGTGCTTTTCAAGATTTTCAAGATTCAAGAGGTTGCTTTCTGAAACCTTAACGTTTAGACGGATAGCCATGGCCACTCCTGTCAGAAAGCACTGTCGATGTGTGTCGTTTCAGGACACTTAAGAGGATCCAATCTTTTCTCCGAAACACTATGGGACGGAATGGGCTGAACGCTTTGACTATGTTCTCTGTTTAACACGACTTTGTCCAAAAATCGCCCGACTTCAACAAGATGGTGATTGACTTGTTTGAAGCTGATAAGGCTCTTTTAACTTTACCCCTGCGGAGGAATCCTGGATTAGTGGGGTTTTAGGCTAGCCTACAGTTTATACTGTATAAAGACCTAGCATTGCTGTTACCAGGTAGAGGTTTGTCCAAAATGTGATTCTGCAAAATTATTGGGGGTTTAGACCTTTTTAGACCTTTATTTAGCCTTCCCATCCGATTACTACGCTCCCTCCACTGGAAGTCAATGGATTGTCAATAAAGCTTGGTAACGTGAGCTAGCGTGCAAAGGCGATTCACTTGGTTTTACATTGATATGTGCAATAAAACTCACCTCACATCCATCGCCTCCACTCCTTCATTTTGTCAATGTATCACTAAATGAACAGTGAATCAGAACGTGGTGGGCTTTAATGGAGTTGTATGTGGAGTTAAAGTATATTCTGACTATCTATCTATCAATCTATCTATCTATCTATCTATCTATCTATCTATCTATCTATCTATCTATCTATCTATCTATCTATCTATCTATCTATCTATCTATCTATCTATCTATCTATCTATCTATCTATCTATCTATCTATCTATCTATCTATCTACCCAGGGGTGGACTGGAAATCTGGCACACTGAGCATTTTCCCGGTGGGCTGAAGCACCTTGGGGCCGATTTAATTAAAAATAAATTTAAAAAAA
This sequence comes from Zeus faber, assembly GCF_960531495.2. Classification (NCBI taxonomy): domain Eukaryota; kingdom Metazoa; phylum Chordata; class Actinopteri; order Zeiformes; family Zeidae; genus Zeus; species Zeus faber. The sequence continues at coordinate 23,647,624 of NC_137195.1, read as the reverse complement.
GGTGTTGACTTTCACCTTTATTATGGGAAAACAGGAAGAAGAAGAAGAAGAAGAAGAAGAAGAAGAAGAAGAAGAAGAAGAAGAAGAAGAAGAAGAAGAAGAAGAATCATTTTTTTACTCGTCTCACGGGTACAGATGCACACACACTCACTCTCATGCACGCTCACGCACGCTCACGTACGCTCACGAACGCTCACGCACACACACGCACACACACACACACACACACACACACACACACACAGAAAGTGGTGGCTGGAGAAATGCAGCATCTTCGTTTCTCCCGTCCCAGCCATCCTTCCTCCAGGGGGCCGCCAGGAGCAGTTCGCAGCCCTCACTTCGATGGCACCCGGGGACCAATTCCAGGTGTAGATCCATGTCCTGGTCAGGGACAGGGCAGGAAAGTGTTCTGCATTATTTTAATTGGAGTCCTTTTTTTTTATATTGGAGGAGACCAATGTCAGCACGGGGAGAACATGCAAACTCCACACAGAAAGGCCCCTAACCTGCGGTGCCAAACACGGTGCCCCCAGCGCCCCAGGTGCAAGTCAAACCCAGGACCTTCTTGCTGTGAGGCAGCAGTGCAAGCACCGCACCACCGTGCCACAACCAAGACTACTTCTTTTGGCACAAAATATTATTAAGGTATTCCTGAATACACAGCGGGATGAGTGCATGTACTGAAACAGCATGATGTGAGTTCAGTTGTCATAAGTAACTCTGATTTCTAATCATATGCATGTACATGAAACAATATAAACCAATGTCACGCTCAGACATTGTATTACCATGTAAAGGCACATGCACACGACCACATGGTCAACCTCAGTCCCTGCTCATATTAAGTCAAACAGATGTGGAAAAATCCAGAGAGCTCAATTGTTAAAACCACATTAAAGAAGCATTTTAATCCTAAAGATAGAAAGACAACAAAACAGGAATGTGAGCCAAGCGGTCATCCATCAGCTTTTCCTACTTAGGCAACAATGGACACTTCTAAATATAAAGTTGTTGTTTGTTTGTGTTTAAACAAATTTCAAATAATTTGGTGTTCTCAAGGATTTCTCAAGGCTGTTTTTGTGTTTTCTTCTTCTTGTTCTAAATTTGTTTTTCACCATAATCCATCAGAGTGAAGGTTTTATTGACCCTCCTGCCAAACACAACAATGGTAGCTGTTGCACCGCAATTATTACATTTTTTAACTTCAGACCTCTTTTCTACTGCACTGGATCCATCCACTCTGGACTTTTTCTCAGAATGTAAGCTGAAAACATTGTATTCACAGACAGCAAGTAAAGTGCTCACCGACCAAACCGAGTGTGTGTTCGGAATGTCATCTGCTCCTTTTATACTGATTATATATTATGTTATTATATGTTCATTATGGCAGGCTTTTTAGCAATAGCTTCACTAACATAGCCTGTGAGACTTGAATTGTGCAAATGTTTTGGATTTACATTTGTCTTGGCCAAGCGACAGTAAAACTGGAGAGAAGTGGCCACTAACCAAACCCCATTAAAGTCTCTAATGCTGTGATTAAGGGTTGACCAAGGTCGAGTGCAATCGATTTTTATGTGTTTTTAATGCGAGGGGCAAGGAACAGAGCAGTTCTTGTGCAATAATAATTGCCTCCCATGGAGATATTTTTGGGGGCTTTAACAATGGGGATTAGATGCAAACCCTTTAAATCAGTGGTCTCAAACTCAAATGACCTGGGGGCCACTGGCCAGGTTGTGTTCTTTTAGGGGGGCCTTGTTGAACTTCAAGGGAAAACCGGTTTTGTTTTTATCCTCCCACACATTAGTGAATTGCCTCGTAACCCTGTTAGATATAGCTCCCTTATGATCTCTTTTATTCTGTTTAATGTTTTGAAAACATTAAGTGCCTTTGTGTGGATTAATTAAGCATTCAGCAGTGATTTAAATGCAATTTTAAAAATTAAATTAAACAATTTTAAAAGCTAAATTGGCAATGGCAAAAGTTCATATACTAAGCCTTATCTACTATGGGACATCAAAGTTAAAGTTTCAACAATTCAGTACATGCGGCCATGCTTAATTCAGTGATCTCGTGCTCTTCTTACCTTTGTGCAGCAGTACAATGTTTGGATTGTTTTATTATCTGACAAGATGACAGATGTTCTCTGGCCCCTCCTGCCCACCTAATCGAAAATGTTCTTGGGGCACCGGATGACCAATACCTACAGCGAGCCCACTGAGCTAAACCAAGAAGTGGCAATTGAAAACATATTTACTCTAAATTGGGTTTTGTAGATGCAAACTGCAGACAGGACACCGCTCTCAAACCAGGTTCCCTTAAACAGTGGTAAGAGACCCAATAGTGATTAAAGAATTTGACTCTGAGGATTATTTCCATCTACTCTTCTCTCCTTCTGGACACTCTTCCTTCACTTCCCATGATTTATTTCAGTCTATTCAGTCAATTAAGCCACTCAAAAATGCCCGCAAACTGCTCGGTTTTAACAATACAAAATACACTGAACAGCATGGTGGGCTTAAGTGTTCACAAGCGCGGTGAAGCCTGCCAAGAGAGTGATGGGTAATTTGTCTTTGAGGAGCCGGTCTACCGTGTACTGTATATTGACTCAGTTGACGGGGGAACCGAGGTGTTTGCACTGGAGAATGATATAACACGGTTTACAGCACAGTGTTTGGAAGAAAATCCCATGCCCAGTCTGCTTGTAATAAGATTTCGGTAATTCTGGTCACTGACAGATAGTTGCATAATGTTTATTGTATGAAAATAGAAAACCATTGGTGCAATTGAGTGAGAAAAACATATTTAATTATATGTGTTTGGGGGGCTCAATGAGAGCTTTGTCTGAGATTGGAAGGACAGTGTGTTTGCTGGTTTGAAGCTGGTTTCTTCCCACTGCTCTACGCAGACATGAAGGCTAGGTTGATGGTAATGGTCCGTTTCTTATTGTCAATGTGGTGGTTCTATGCGAGTGTGAATGGGACCCCTGAATAGACGCTCGCAGATGCTTCTTTGCTTTTATACAATGTCTTTTATGCCTTCTGTAAAGCACTTTGAATTGCCCTTATGAATTGCCAATGTACTATGTAAATAGGTAAACTTGCCTTGCCTTGTCTGAAGAAATGTCTTAATATTTTCTTGATGTGGAATGACCGTGTCTTGAAATGACCTCTGTAAGAAGGTAACAGAGATCATTTCCATCAAATGTATCCAACATCAAATTATGATTTATGGTTTTTGTATGACATTATGTGAACAAAGTGTTATTACTTGGAATAGTGAGTCATGTTCACTATTAGTATCAATACTCCACCTTCATAGAGATTTGATGTTTTCCTGTCTGGGGGAGGCATGTGAACTTGTTTAATGGTATTAATTAAGCTTTTTTTTTTTTATTTCAATTAACCATCCCTGACACTGAGTTGCAGTGAAGTAGTATGACCCAACCAACGAGAGATCAACCACCATCATCCAAAGCGCAAAGAAGATTCAAGATTCAAGATTCAAGATTCAAGATTTTTATTTGTCACATACATATACATACTTTCATACATATATGCAGTGAATTGTAATGCAACGCACCCGGTGATAGCACACAATATGTCCTAGGAAAAAAAAAAAGAAAAAAAAAAGATTTATTTCTTTTAGACCGACTAACTGACTCCTAAAATGTAATACAGTAAGTTGAATACTTATAGAATAAAATAAAAATATATACAATAAAATACAATAAAAATAAAAATAAATAAAATGGAATAGATAGAGGGAATATGCCTATGTATATACAGATATGTGCATTTAAAGTGGCATGTGACTTAAAGTGGCATGTGAATGTGAATAGAGTGAGGTAGTGTTTGGGATAATACAGCACAGTATACAACAGTACGGCGCAGCAATACGGCATCACGAACAACCCTGAACAGTGACAAAGTATGCGGTACAGTATGCTACATATAGTACAGTAGGTAGTGGAGCCTATGTGTATGGCTCAGTTAGGACCCCTGGTGAGGTCAGCATTGACAGTTCTAATGGCTTGCGGGAAAAAACTCTGTCTCAGTCTCTCTGTTCTCGCTGTGTGACTGCGGAGGCGCTTGCCTGACCGCAGCAGCTGAAACAGTCCGTTGTTGGGGTGATGAGGATCCTTCATGATCCTACGGGCTCTGCTACTACACCTCCTGGTGTATAACTCCTGCAAGGGGAGGAGGGTAGTTCCAGTGGTACGTTCAGCTGAACGCACCACCCTCTGCAGGGCCCGCCTGTCCTGGGCAGTACAGTTCCCAAACCAGGCAGTGATGTTGCCTGTCAGGATGCTCTCCACCGCTCCAGAGTAGAAGGACTTGAGGATCCTCACCGAGACCCGGAATTTCCTCAGCTGCCTGAGGTGGTAAAGACGCTGCCTCGCCTTTCTCACCAGAGTGTCTGTGTGTACAGTCCATGTTAAGTCCTCTGTGATGTGGACTCCCAGATATCTGAAGCTGCTCCCCCTGTCGACAGAAGTCCCATTAATCCACAAGGGTGCGTGCGTCCTCGATTGTGATCCACGCCTAAAGTCCACAATCAGCTCCTTGGTTTTGCTGACGTTCAGGTGGAGGCTGTTGTCCTGGCACCAGAGTGACAGGTCAGCCACCTCCTCGCGGTAGGCCTTCTCATCGCAGTCGGTGATCAGGCCCACGACCACGGTGTCGTCAGCAAACTTGATGATGGTGTTGGAGCTGGACCTGGCCACACAGTCATGTGTGTACAGGGAGTACAGTAGGGGGCTGAGGATGCAGCCCTGGGGGGATCCTGTATTCAGGGTGAGGGAGCTTGACATGTACTTCCCCACCCTGACCACCTGGGGGCGGGCCGTGAGGAAGTCCAGGATCCAGGCGCACAACGGAGCATTCAGTCCGAGCTCCATCAGCTTGACAGCCAGTCTGGTGGGGACTATGGTGTTGAAAGCTGAACTGTAATCGATGAACAGCATTCTCACATAGGCCCCCTTCTGGCCATCCAGATGTGTGAGCGTGGTGTGCAGTACCTGGGAGACCGCGTCATCCGTGGATCTGTTTTGCCGGTACGCAAACTGCAACGGGTCCAAGGTGCGGGGAAGGGAGGCGCAGATGTTATCCTTGATCAGCCTCTCGAAACACTTCATGACCACCGAGGTGAGGGCCACCGGACGGTAGTCATTCAGGCAGGTTGGAGAGGCGATCTTCGGGACAGGAACGACGGTGGACCTCTTGAAGCAGGACGGGACCACTGATTCAGCCAGGGAGATGTTGAATATTGTAGTGAACACCGGAGCTAGCTGGTAAGCACAGGTCTTCAGTACTCGCCCAGATATGCCATCTGGGCCTACAGCTTTCTTGGTGTTCACCCGCATCAAAGCCCTCCTGACCTCGTGCACGGACACTGAGAGTGCGCGCTCATCCCCAGCGGTGTAACTCCAATTAGCCGGCGAGCTAGCGGTGTTGCTGCCAGACTCGAACCGCGCATAAAAGGAGTTCAGTTGGTTGGCTAGGGAGGCGTCCACACTCGTGGCTGGGGGGGAGCTGCTCTTGTAATTCGTAATAGTCCGCAGCCCCTGCCACAAGCGTCTTGTGTCACCCTGCTCCATCTGCAGCTCCACAGTCTCCCTGTACGTCCGTTTGGTGTCCCTCACCGCCCTCCGCAGATTGTACGACGCCGCTTTGTAATCCATATTACAGAGTCCATATGTCCATATTACCAGATACAAGACCGTCGTTGTAAGCGGCCGTGCGAGCATTCAGAGCGCAGTGGATGGATTTATCAACCCATGGTTTCTGGTTTGGAAATATCCGAACTTTCACCGTGGGAACGATATTATCCGCTAGCGTAGTTACAAAACTTACTACAACCTCCGTAAACTCGCTGACGTCACTTGAACCTGATTGGAACATGTCCCAGTCTACGTCAGTCAGAGCGTCCTGAAGCGCAGCCTCCGATTGGTCCGTCCACCGCTTCACTTCCCTCGTCATCACCAGATCCCGCGCGATCAGAGGCCTGTAAACAGGAAGCAGCGAGATCACGGTGTGATCTGATTTCCCGAAAAGCAGGGAGCGAGACGGTCTTGTATCCGTTCTTGTACGTTGTGTAACAATGGTCCAAAGTTCTATCTCCCCTGGGGGCACACGTGATGTGTTGGTGGAAATTAGGCAGAACTTTTTTAAGTTTGGCCCTGTTAAAGTCCCCAGTCACCCCCACAGCCGCATCGGGATGTCAGCTCTGAAATCCGCACAACACATCGTACAGGACCTACGGAGCTGCGTCGGTGTCTGCTTGCGGTGGGATATAAACGGCTGTAATGATGACCGTGCTCAATTCCCGGGGGAGATAAAATGGACGGCATAGGTCGGCTGGTCAGCTGTTCCAGGTTCGGCGAGCAGGAGTGGGAGAGGAATTTGGTGTTGTTGGTCTTACACCAGCGGTTGTTTACCATTAGGCAGACGCCTCCACCTTTGGATTTCCCCGATTCCCCCGTTCTGTCGCCGCGGAACATGGAGAAGGCCTCGGCTGGACGTATGCTTCATCCGGCACCAGTGGGTTCAGCCATGTTTCCGTCAGACGGAGGACGCAACAGTTTTTCGTGTCTCGCTGGAATTTAATCCCCTCGCTCGAAGTTCTTCCATCTTGTTCTCCAGGGACTGGACGTTAGCAAGAAGGATGCTTGGCAGAGGTGGACGGTAAGGTTGCGTCCTCATTCTGACCCGAATGCCGCCCTCGTTTACCTCGGTGCTTCCTCCTCGGGCCCGCTCGTGGAACAGCGGCTCCATTTTTGTTGTTGTTGTTGTTGTTGTTGTTGTTGTGAGAGTGTTCCCGCGTAAGATTTCCGCCGGCCACTCTGCTCCCACGGATAAAAAGTCCCAAAGTTGTTCGTTTAGGAAAATTTTTATAACCATGAGTGCATCGCGGTCGTATGAGGTAACTGTCAATGTTTTTTTTGGCGTACATTATGATAAAAAATACTAAAAAGTCAAAGAGTAACCGGAGCGCCGGCGCAGGCGACCGCTAGGGGCGGCGCGACTATCCCCACACGACACTGTAGAAGAAATTTCGGACCAACAGGCCAAAAGGTGTATTTCAGAGTAATTAGTAACAGAGGTACATCTTTTCAAATATTTAGACACCGGGAACACAATAATATAACAAACAAAAATAACACGTTTTTTTTGTTCGCCGTTATTTGGAGTGAGCCCATTTTTGTAGCTAACTCAATGTAACACAATGCCAACTTATCAATATCTGGTCGCAGACAGACTAATCCCGTTGTGTCGGTCCCGGGTTGAATTGCTGCAATTAAGGTCTTGAAACTTAATATTTCATGTCCACAGAATCCACACCAAGTTCATCAATTCTTTCCACGGTAATAGCTCACGTGAGGGAGTCATGACCCCTAGCACTCTGCACCACAGGAAGTTCTGGGATAAGGTCCAAACGGAGTTAACCCTGAGACATAACCCAGACCTGATTATTATCTAGAGTGAGTTTACAAGATCGGGACTCATTCTGTGTCTTTGAACTAAACCGACTGCTGATTCAAATGGAAACCTTTTTTTTTCCCCACTAATGCGAAACGATGACTATGCTCACGGTCTGATGCTTTATCATACCATTATCCTTTCTTATCCAGCACCTGAAAAAACATGTTTTTGTAATGTGCGCGCATTGTCTCTTTTCATCTTTATGTCTATTAATTGTAACTCATTCCGATTATGTACAATTCCCAATGATCTATGGCTGTTAAAGAAGATTAAATGACAGAAACTAAATTGATGCTTTTACTATGCTGCATTGTAACTGGATTTTCACTCAAACAAGCAGGACTTAATGAACTGCAAATTGAATTGGATAGGACAGCGTGGACTCTTTAAGGAGCCCATCAATTGCTCACTCTGTACACAAGCTTTGTTGGACACATATACAGTAGATCTGCAATGTCTGGCCTACGTGTTTGTGTTGCTCAACCTCCACTGGAAGTGACAACATTGAAGAGATAGAAAAAGCCAAACTTGGAAACTCTTGGAAAAGATCAAATCACAAACCGTGTAGTGATGCAATACTCGCGAACAATTGGGTCATTGCGAACACATCATTAAAATGGAGTTGGGGGTCACTCCACTAAAATGACTGGCAAGGCATTTGGCATGATTTATGTCGAATGTGACTGATTAACATGACACCAAAATGTATAATTGTGCCAGAATTAACTGATTCCTGTTGGAATTCTATTCACAGCTCAGTGCCGAACCAAGTGTTCTGACTCATTGATGGTTCACAGGAAGTCCTCCATTGCTCATCGCGTGTTACACCAATGAAATCACACGAATGAGGAGTCTGATGAAAAGAGCCGAACCTTTCCCAACTCAAATGAACTAAAACCATTTGTGAGTAACATTTTGTTTGGGTCAGACTTTTCATTAAGAATTCAAACGTAAGCTCATGTCATAGCTCAAAATAGATGATTCTGCCAAGCCGACCTCGACTGGAATTAATGGAGTTTTAACTGCGAGGACCCCCCCCGGATAAAGCGTCAGGACCAGCTCCAACAATGGACCTGCTGTTGATTCAAAGCTACACTGTTCCTGCTACAGCTGCTTCCAATACTGATGTCCAGGAGGCCTTGGACCTCTGTCCAGCGAGAGAAGAAGCTGAAAGGTTCCTCGGTAACCAGGTAGGGAATAGACGCCCTCACTTAGAAGTACGTATCTACGATGTGCTCATTTCAAACTGTAAGAAGGCTCCATCATGAAGAGCTGATCACGTGCTGCTCTCTTTGTGGCTTTCAGATGTAAAAGAAAGGGAATCCACTGTCTTCCACACAGATTCGTGTCTGGAGTCAGTCCGAGGGTGAAAGCGTGGACATTATCCCTGAAATGAAGAAATTCAGTGTTGAATCACGTGTACCACAATGTGTGTCTTCTTGCATTTGTGTGTGAGTCACACACAAATGCAAAAAGAGGCCAAATGTGTGCAGCTGTCTAAACGCAACAGACAGGTACAGATGAAGGGGAGTCAGAGATAAAGAATCTTTCCTTTGTCCCTCGTTTCCATGGTCCAGTGTTTCTGCGCGCGTGTGTGTGTGCGCGCGCGTGTGCGTGTGTGTGGTCCATTCTAATGTGTGTGTGTATTTGAGGACAGCTACAGGAGTTACTGACTCATGTTTAGGACCCGAGAGAGAATAGGAGAATCGGCGAGAAAAGAGTCATAGGGTAACAGCTGGAGAGAGAAAGTAGGGAAAGAAAGAATAAACTCTGTGTGTGTGTGTGTGTGTGTGTGTGTGTGTGTGTGTGTGTGTGTGTGTGTGTGTGTGTGTGTGTGTGTGTGTGTGTGTGTGTGTGTGTGTGTGTGTGTGTGTGTGTGTGTGTGTGTGTGTGTATGTTGAGCACATGAATGGGGGAATTATGTCTGGGCCAAACGCATATCATTCTTAGGTAGCTACTTTGTGACCACAACATCTCTCACATACCTTAGCCACAATACTTACTGTAAGAATAATCCAGTATCAAAAGATGATTTCCCAGGACTCCATCACGTTAACGAACGGTGACAGAATAATTTGGCGGACATCGGAATGTGTGTATTGGGAAACTGGCCATCGTAGTGGTGATTTAGAATAGGAATATCAGTCCTGGATCACACAGCGAAGATTTTGGTCCATGATGAGTTTACTGTCGGGAAATGAGAGTCTGATTATTAATACTGACTGGAACAAGCAGAGATAACCTAAAGTCAATGGAAACAAGAAGAAGGGGGTTAACTGTGAAGGTAAACTGTGTGTGTGTGTGAGTGTGGTGTGTGTGTGTGTGTGTGTGTGTGTGTGTGTGTGTGTGTGTGTGTGTGTGTGTGTGTGTGTGTGTGTGTGTGTGTGTGTGTGTGTGTGTGCGCACGCGTGTGTGTGTGTGTGTGTGTGTGTGTGTGTGTGTGTGTGTGTGTGTGTGTGGTCCTTTTCTAATCGTGCTATGTGGGGCATGACTAACTGATACAGTATATCACAGCTCTAAAAAATGAAAGCTTTGTGAAAACACCCACTTGTAGATACCGTAAATGTAAACTGTACTGGTAAATAAATCGTAAATGCACATTCTACCACTCTCTCCACCATTGAAGCAATCATGCTCTGCTGTCTGGGATTGCTTCAGCTTGAGAAAACCATTTGTTTATTTATTTTTGGGTTTATTCCATTCCATTAAATGATCTGTCGACGCAGCAATTTTCATGCGACTACAGTGTATTTGTGTGTTTAGACATTGGAGTCGTTTTATGGCCAGTCCATGGTAGTTTTCATTTCAAACACTCTGATTCGGCACGCTTGGCTGGTTGGAGATCAGTTCATCATTACGTGAGCATGTTGACTGATGAGCTTGGTGTTTTCGTACTGTTCCTCTTTTGTTCTGAGAGACTTTTGTTTTTCAGGTTTCTTTATAGAATGAAATAGACTGTTCTGATATTTCCCTCCTTTATATTGACATGCTATACATCACAACCTGACGTGTCACAATGCTCCTGTTGTGTTCAGTGTGCAAAAAAAAAAAACGACACTCTTTGACTTTGACCAGAGACAATACCAAACCACTTACTGTTTTAATGTGATACAACTGCAATTTGAAACAGTCAGATGTCATCAATCCATTTGTCACCTACGCATGACTTCAAACAAAGCAATCAACTTTTCTAGAAAATACCATTCATAAACCACGAGTAGAGTGTAGGTTGGTCTTAAACGTGCAACCATTGGTTCATATTTCTTCAAATTAAAGTCTCTGTGGCGACACTGTTGACTCTGAAGGACTTTTTAATTATGAAGGATTTAACTTCATAATGACCATCCTGAGAATTTCGGGGGGGGGGGGGGGGTTGTATTTTCTTTCGTATTTTGATGATTTCCGTGACTAATGATTTTGTGAATACTGCTTCAACTGCTTTTAATGAATATTTTGGATATGTTTTGTGTACACCAAATACCGTATCCCGTAATAATGTTTTGCCAACAGCACCTATAAGTCATATGTGCGATCAAGCTAAATAACAATGCATATCAGTCGATGCATATCAGTCACTGTCACTGTCATAACTGTCACACAAGAAATCCTATTGGCATCGTTTTGGAACTATGACGTAGCAGTCAATGCCAAATGAAGGAAGCATACAATTCCTTTATAATAAGTGGATCCAATGTGGCTTCCACAGCGACTGCATTCCAACAAATTGTTGCTTTCATACAACAAACATGATATTTCCACAATATCAACAACATGGACACAGATGCATGTCTCAGTCTGTATGAGGGAGTACTTGAAGTGCTTCAGTGCGAAAAGTGATTATATGTATTTCTAAGTGTGTAAGAGCAGGTTGGAGAGAGAGAGAGAGAGAGAGAGAGAGAGAGAGAGAGAGAGAGGATGTTGAGTTAGACATGAGACTCAGAGACTAATTTACTACGGGGGTAGAAGACTTGGGAAAATTGTGATAAGTACTACATCAGTTTTCTATTTACACATCCTCTTTACACCACTTGACCAAATGCAAACATTTAACGGGGACTCCCTCAGACTTCTGTAAGCAGCTCCCACTTTGAGCACCAGCGACAGAGACACAAGACCTGAGCTTCATCCAGTAGTCGAGTGTTGCTTTCTATTTCTTTGAAATGAAACTGGACAAATATTGTAATTGCAAAATCCATCCCCTCTCATTTTCTCTTGGGTGACGTCTACGCAGTACTGTTCTTGTCCGCTGCTCGTACACACACACCCCCAACTTTGTCTTTGTGTATAAAGCAACTATCGCCATGGTGATTAAGGCAATGAACGCAGGGCTGATTTTGCAACACTTAATCCCCTGATTGAATTATCAGGGCGGAGTGTAGAGAGAGAGCGAGAAAGAGAGAGAGAGAGAGAGAGAGAGAGATTTCAGTGCTCTTCTAAACATTTATTCTGGTGCGGCTGCTTTCGGCGCTGTGGGGAATCCACTCTACTCTTAGAGGGGCCGTGTCACAATCAGCGGCGCTTAGCTTTCACTGCTCTAAGCTCAGCTGTCACTGTCAATGCAACCTCCAGTCACTGGTACACCCTCTGGCGAGCCAGTCTCACTTTTCCTGGAATGCTCCCGAATAAGCGGGTTGGGGTGGGGGGTAAGACAGTAAATAATCTCCAATGCGAGGGGGGCTGAATCAACTATGGAAAAAATAAAAAAAATGTTGTTTGCCCACAATTCTCTCTGTGTAGATAGCGTGGCTGTCTGCATTGTCAGCACCATTAAATGCTATGGAACTAGAGCGAGTCCCCACATCGTTGGCCCTGAGAGCAGAGTTCTCTTAAGGCCACGCTGCATGTTACGGCTCAGATATATCACAGTGAGGCGATTGCAACACAGCGATCTGAGTCGTTTCAAATACACACACTCCATTAAGGCTCTCCAAACAGAGAGACTGTGTGCACTGTGAAAATGGATTCTTGAAGACCAGGTGACAACATCTACCACCTTCTTGTAATAATGAAGCACTATCTGTGACGAAGAAGAGGATGAAGAAGAAGAAGATGGAGGAGAAGAAAGAGAAGAAGAAGATGATGAAGAAGAAGAAAGAGAAGAAGAAGATGAAGAAGAAGTGGAATAAGAAGAAGAACAGGAAGAAGAGGAAGATGAGAAGAAGCAGAATTAGATGGAGGACAAGAAGAAGAAGAAGGAGAACAAGGAGAAGAGGAAGAAGAGGAAGATGGAGAAGAAGAAGAAGAAGAAGAAGGAGAAGAAGGAGAAGAAGAAGGAAAGGACGATGGAGAAAAAGAAGATGAGAAGAAGAAAGAGAAGAAGAAGAAGAGGAAGATGGAGAAGAAAAAAAGAAGAAGAAGAGGAAGATGGAGAAGAAGGAGAAGAAGAAGGAGAAGAAGAAGAAGAAGAAGAAGAAGAAGAAGAAGAAGAAGAAGAAGAAGAAGAAGAAGAAGAAGAAGAAGAAGTGGAAGAAGAAGAAGAACAGGAAGAAGAGGAAGATGGAGAACAAGCAGAATTAGATGGAGGACAATAAGAAGAAGAAGGAGAAGAAGGTGAAGAGGAAGAATAGGAAGATGGAGAAGAAGAAGAAGAAGACAAAGAAGATGGAGGTGAAGAACAAGAAGGAGGAGGAGAAGGAGAAGAATCGGATGAAGAGGAAAAAGAGGAAGAAGAAGAAGGAGAAGAATAGAAAAAGAGGAATATTGAGAAGAAGAAGAAAAAGAGGAAGATGGAGAAGAATTAGGAGAACAAGAAGATCAAGAAGATCAATAAGAAGCAGAATAAGATGGAGGAGAAGAAGAAGATAAAGATGGAGAAGAACAAGAATAACAAGAAGCAGAATAAGAAGAAGGAGATGGAGAAGAAGGAGATGGAGAAGAAGCAGAATAAGATGGAGAAGAAGAACAAGAACAAGAACAAGAAGAACAACAACAACAAGAGGAGGAGGAAGAAGAAGAAGAAGAACAACAACAACAAGAATAAGGAGAAGAAGAAGATGGAGAAAAAGCAGAATGAGATGGAGGAGAAGAACGAGATGGAGAAGAAACAGAATAAGATGGAGAAGAAGAAGAAGAAGTAGAAGCAGAAGGAGAGGGAGAAGAAGATGCAATAGAAGAAGAAGAAGATGAACAACAACAACAACAACAACAACAAGAATAAGGAGAAGAAGAGGATGGAGAAAAAGCAGAATGAGATGGAGGAGAAGAACGAGATGGAGAAGAAACGGAATAAGATGGGGAAGAAGAAGAAGCAGAAGGAGAGGAAGAAGAAGGAGACAGAGAAGAAGATGCAATAGAAGAAGAAGAAGAACAACAACAACAACAACGAGGACAACAACAACGACGACAACAACAACAACAACGACAACAACAACAACAACATGGAGAAGAAGCAGAATAAGATGGAGAAGAAGAAGAAGAAGCAGAAGGAGTGGAAGAAGAAGAAGAACAGGAAGAAGAGGAAGATGGAGAACAAGCAGAATTAGATGGAGGACAATAAGAAGAAGACGGAGAAGAAGGTGAAGAGGAAGAATAGGAAGATGGAGAAGAAGAAGAAGAAGACAAAGAAGATGGAGGTGAAGAACAAGAAGGAGGAGGAGAAGGAGAAGAATCGGATGAAGAGGAAAAAGAGGAAGAAGAAGAAGGAGAAGAATAGAAAAAGAGGAATATTGAGAAGAAGAAGAAAAAGAGGAAGATGGAGAAGAATTAGGAGAACAAGAAGATCAAGAAGATCAATAAGAAGCAGAATAAGATGGAGGAGAAGAAGAAGATAAAGATGGAGAAGAACAAGAATAACAAGAAGCAGAATAAGAAGAAGGAGATGGAGAAGAAGGAGATGGAGAAGAAGCAGAATAAGATGGAGAAGAAGAACAAGAACAAGAACAAGAAGAACAACAACAACAAGAGGAGGAGGAAGAAGAAGAAGAAGAACAACAACAACAAGAATAAGGAGAAGAAGAAGATGGAGAAAAAGCAGAATGAGATGGAGGAGAAGAACGAGATGGAGAAGAAACAGAATAAGATGGAGAAGAAGAAGAAGAAGTAGAAGCAGAAGGAGAGGGAGAAGAAGATGCAATAGAAGAAGAAGAAGATGAACAACTACAACAACAACAACAACAAGAATAAGGAGAAGAAGAGGATGGAGAAAAAGCAGAATGAGATGGAGGAGAAGAACGAGATGGAGAAGAAACGGAATAAGATGGGGAAGAAGAAGAAGCAGAAGGAGAGGAAGAAGAAGGAGACAGAGAAGAAGATGCAATAGAAGAAGAAGAAGAACAACAACAACAACAACGAGGACAACAACAACGACGACAACAACAACAACAACGACAACAACAACAACAACATGGAGAAGAAGCAGAATAAGATGGAGAAGAAGAAGAAGAAGCAGAAGGAGAGGAAGAAGAAGGAGACGGAGAAGAAGAACGAGATGGAGAAGAAACGGAATAAGATGGGGAAGAAGAAGAAGAAGAAGGAGAGGAAGAAGAAGGAGTCGGAGAAGAAGATGCAATAGAAGAAGAAGAAGAACAAGAACAAGAACAAGAACAAGAACAACAACAAGAACAAGAACAACAACAACAACAACAAGGAGAAGATGGAGAAGAAGCTGAATAAGATGGAGAAGAAGAAGAACAAGAACAAGAACAACAAGAAGAGGAGGAGGAAGAACTACAAGAAGAAAAAGAAGAAGAAGAAGAAGAAGATGGAGAAGAAGCAGAATGAGATGGAGGAGAAGAACGAGATGGAGAAGAAACGGAATAAGATGGAGAAGAAGAATAAGAAGAAGAAGGAGAGGAAGAAGAAGGAGACGGAGAAGAAGAAGAAGAAGAGCAAGAACAAGAACAACAAGAAGAGGAGGAGGAAGAACTACAAGAAGAAGAAGAAGAAGAAGAAGAAGATGGAGAAGAAGCAGAATGAGATGGAGGAGAAGAACGAGATGGAGAAGAAACGGAATAAGATGGAGAAGAAGAATAAGAAGAAGAAGGAGACGGAGAAGAAGAAGAAGAAGAGCAAGAAGAAGCAGAATAAGATGGAGGCTCAGGCCAGTGGCCGGTGGAGGCGTCTGGGGGGGGGGGGGGGTGTTCCTGCGACAGGTCGGGGCTGGGGGCCTCGCTCAGCACGTGGGGGCTCTGCGTGGGGGGCGGAGGGGGCACTGGGGCTGGGTGTTGATGCCACTGGAGAGGATCAAGGCCTTGGCCGCTTCCAGCCTGAAGCTCAGGAGGGCCCCACGCTCCCGCTTGTGCAGAAGCTTTTCCCTGTGGCACGGTGGCGCAGTGCATTGCCCTGCCTCACAGCAAGAAGGTCCTGGGTTCGATTCCCGCCTGGGGCACTGTTGGCACCGTGCTCCTATTTGGGTTATCTCCCAAATAGGAGCCTTTCTGAGTGGAGTTTGCATGTTCTCCCCATGCTCACTTGGGGTTTCCTCCACCTACCATTAGTAAGGACCCCCCCATAAACATGCACACATCATCATCTGACCAGCGATGGACACTTGGTACCAGGTCCCAGGGCGTGTCCACAAATGCTGCCCATTGCTCCTGGCTGTGCCCCAGAGGACGGACAAGCCAGGATGGGTTAAACACAGAGGTCTCATTTCACCAGCCACCATTCATACGATGGAGAAGAGGATTTGTATTTGCACATTTTTGAGCAGCAAAACAATATAATATAGCAATGTATAAATAAAACAGGATAAAAATAAAAATAGAAATGTGGACTGTACAATGAGAAAAAAATATTCCGTGCAAAATAGAAAACCTAGTCTGTACATCCAAGAAAATATATATATCCTGTATCCCAAAAAATGTTTATATATACTGTGCATCTGACATGTGCAACAAATAGAAGATGAGCAGCGGCAGCAGCATGTGTGTAGGTGTGTAGTGTGTTACATGTGCAAACCCATTATTATAGTGTCAGTGTGTGTGTGAGTGTTTTGAGGGGGGCACTGGTGAGATCAGTGTTCACAGTCCAGATGGCTTATGGAAAGAAACTCTGTCTTAATCTTTCTGTTTTTGCTGCGTGACAGTGAAGGCCTTTGCCTGACCGCAGTAGCTGGAACAGTTCGTTGTTGGGGTGGTGAGGATCCTTCATGAGGATCCATCAGGCTCTGGTTCTGCACCTTCCGGTGTACAAGTCCTCCAGGGCGTGGGGGGTTGTGGCTCCCATGGTCTGTTCAGCCAGAGGCACCACCCTCTCCAGAGCTCTCCTGTCCCGAGCGGTGCTGTTTCCAAACCAGGCGGAGATGTTGCCTGTCAGGGTGCTCTCCAGAGCTCCAGAGTAGGAGGATTGAAGGATCCTCAGGGAGAAGCACTCGAAGCACTTCATGACCACCGAGGTTAGAGCCACGGGTCGGTAGTCATTCAGGCAGGCTGGGGAGGCATTCTTGGGTACAGGGACGACGGAGGATCTCTTAAAGCCGGTGGGGACCATGGATTCGGCCAGGGAGAGGTTGAAAATTGTGGTGAAAGCAGGAGCTAGCTGGTTATTTCAGATCTTCAGTAGTCCTCCCAGATATGCCATCCGGGCCAGCAGCTTTCCTTGTGTTCACACGCACTAGAGCCCTCCTCAAATGATGTACTTGGACAATGCTATCCTCTGGCATAGCTATGTAAGCCCTGGTTACTTCCGCAAACTCGCTGACATCGCTGGAATTTCATTGGAACATATCCCAGTCGACGTCACTCAGTGCGTCTTGCAACATCGCCTCTGATTGGTCGGACCACCGGTTCACGTCCCTCGTCACTACCGCTTCACATACACTTCTTTGATGATACAGTGGTACCTCGACTTACGACTGCATCTTCTTATGACTAATCCAAGGTACGAGTAGCGATAGTCACGAAAATTTGTATCGACTTGCGACCGACTGCTCCAAGATACGACCGTGGAAATTTGCAGTTGGCGCGTTGGTGGCCTGTCAGCAGTCAGTCAGCAGTCAGTCAGCGGGCGACCTACATCCTGTGTGTACGTAGCTTATCGATATTTTTTTCATATTTACTGTGTTGTGCTGTGTATTTTGTTTATTTTCACCCTTCATGATGAGTCATAGGAAGAAGGATGATGGTAAAAAAGAAAAAGGCAATGATTCCCATTGAAACTAAGAAGGAAATCGTAGAAAGATATGAGCATGGTGTATATGGGAAAAATTGCTTCGACATACGACTGCTTTATCATACGACCGTTTTTATAGAAAGAATTACAGTTATAAGTCCAGGTGCCACTGTACGCTGGAATTTAAAAAATGGCGTTGTGGTCCGACTAACTTAAAGGTGGGCGAGAAACAGCCTTGTATCCACTCTTGAATGGAGTATAACAGAGGCCGGAAGTTCTTCCCCCCCTGGTGGCACACGTAATGTGTTGGTGGAAGTTAGGCATAACATTTTTAAGGTTCGCCTTGTTGAAGTCACCAGTTATCACCATCACCGCATCAGGGTGTTTGTTCTGATACTGACACAGCGCATCATGTAGAACCGATAGCGCTGCAACGGTGTCCGCCTGCGGTGGAATGTAGACCGCCGTGATAATAAGTGAACTGAAATCCCGGGGAAGATAGAATGGGCTGCATGAGATGGTCATATGCTCGAGGTCCAGGAACGGGAGAGCGTCTTCATGTCCTTCAGATTACACCAATTAATATTGGTCAAAAAGCAAACTCCTCCGCCCCTGCATTTACCGGATTCATCTGTTCTATCCACCCAAAAAAGAGAGAAGGACTCGGAAGGACAGGTTACTCGATCCGGTACCAACGAGGTAAGCCATGTTTCCGTCAAGCAGATGATATTAGAGTCTCGAAGATCCCTCTGGAACCTAATCCTTGCCCTGAGATCATCCATCTTGTTCTCCAGAGACTGGACATTAGCAAGAAAGATGCGAGGTAGAGGTGGACGGTGGGCTTGAGCGCTCGGTCGTTTCCGGATGCCTCCCCGTGCTCCTCTCTGTTTTCTCCATCATTTTTCCACGTTCACCTTGTTGTTATGGTGATCGGGTCAAGAACAAGAACAAGAACAAGAACAAGAACAAGAACAAGATGGAGAACAAGATGGAGAACAAGAATAACACCATCCTGTTGACCACTAAAATTGTCGAATATGTCTCAAACCTTTAGAACTGTGTTTATGATCAAGGCCTACTAATAGTGATGCAAGACAAATGATTCGTTCGTACTGAATAAATCTTTAAAATGACTCAGGACTCAGGAGTCACTGGTTCCAAAAGAGTCGGTGAACGAGTTCCATTAGTTGGTAACGATAATCGTAATCCATTATTTATTTTTTTAAGAGGAAATAAAAACAATTGTTCACGGCACATCTGGCAAGCTTCCATGTCGGTGTCACGAGTGTGCCACGGCAAAACAGTCGTTGGTAAAACAGTGGTCTAAAGTAATGCTGCAGGTGAAACTTGTGGTGGTGGATGAAATGAATAACGATAGCATACTCGGGTAGGTCCTGTGTCATGGGTCGTGGGCGTGTGTCGTACGCTGCAGCCCATGATCTTGGACACTGTTTATGTGCGCAATAAATGGGGCCGAGAGAATAAGAGCAATGTTACACATTGTTGGAACTGTCTATACGACAGTTATTAAAAGCAGACTCTCCACATTCATTGCCAAGGTAGATTTATTATTATCTGATTATGCAACCGCCGAACATGGCATGGGTTTGTTTAGCCGTTGTTTTCCGAGCAGTTAAATCCTTGTGAATCTCCACGACCCTCAGACACATGGTGTCTTGGTTGCATTTCACAAGAGACATTGCAATATCTTTTATGATTTTTGTGTTTCTTTAGAGTAATTCACCTTCCAGCCCTGAGGCCCTACTAAGGCCAAAACATTTCAAGTATAAGGCTAAAAGGAAAAGGAAGAAACAGCCATATGGATTGGGTAATTGTGTTCGGTTCCCATCCTGCTCCCTGCATGTTCTCCAAGTGCACCCAAAGGTTTGTGTGGGTCTCCATGGTTTCATCATTTCATGGATTCAGGCAATTCGAAGACCCCAGACGACCTATTAGTGTGTGTGTGTGTGTGTGTGTGTGTGTGTGTGTGTGTGTGTGTGTGTGTGTGTGTGTGTGTGTGTGTGTGTGTGTGTGTGTGTGTGTGTGTGTGTGTGTGTGTGTGTGTGTGTGTGTGTGTGTGTGTGTGTGTGTCAAGAAACCTTGACCATAATCCTGTACATTACGCCTGCCATCATTTCTATCCTGGCCAAATCTCTAGGCCTCAATCCAGACCTATTTTATGGTGGTCTACACTCTTCTCTGCCACAGAGGGGGAGAAATAGTGTGGAGTTCTGGAGCTCTGCATTCATAGTTTGAGCCACGTAGGTTGCTTTTTATTTGCAAAATACACCCGTTTACCTCCATATAACTGTAAAACAGCACCCATTGATGTCGTCTCTGTTGTTTGTCTTGATCTGGTGGATTAATGGAACCGCGGCTGCATGTAAATGAGTATGATTTTAACGAGTATGAGTTGTATTGTCTTGACCTACATGTAGACTGTGTTAAGCTGACACAATGGCTTACTTGTTCCTCTGTTTCACATGCGAAAGGAATCAGATGTGGCACGGTCTGTGCATGATCAAAACACGTGTGCTCCACGGAGAGAAGACTCTAATTTTTTATTATGAAATGCACGATCCTAGAACTATTAGAAGAAATATTCTGCAATGGTCTCAGTTTGGAAAATACCCAAGATTCTTCAATAGCCAATGTTAAAAACAAGGTAGTTCTTATCAACATCAGATCTGTCATAAACAAATTAATGAATTGATTAATGGGTAGGTTGGTTGGTAGGTCGTAGTTTCGTCGAGTCCTGAGTAGAGGTCTATCTTGTGACGCTCCACCGCTGCTATCGTTAGACTCTAAAGATAGATGTCCGACCGCCGATGACCTTGTCGACCTGGTGGCGTTTCTTTGTGAACAACAGAGTGGACCACACACGCGCACACGCACACGCGCACGCACACACACACACACACACACACACACACACACACACACACACACACACACAATGATGCGTGGATATCTGCAACCACACTATCCACCCACCACTATAATCTACAGGGTCCGACGTGTAAGAGAAAACCATCATGGGATTTTAGTGGAGAGAGTGGACGAGAGATAAATTCACTGCTACTAATGGCTTAAACAAACATTAATAGAGGCAGACATTGAGACAGACAACTGAATGTGTCACAGGAGAAATAGGTAAGTGCAAGGAGGTGAGGAGGAGGAGGAGGGGGAGGAGGAGGAGGAAGAGGAGGAGGAGGGGGAGGAGAAGGAGGAGGAGGAGGAGGAGGATGGGAGGTGGAAGAGGACAGGAAAGAAACCGTAGTAAAAAAAGATCATGAGGGAATAATTAGGCAAGGACAGAGACAGCAGACAGATAATGTATTTTTCTGAAGCTGAAAAAACTCCAGAGGCTGAGGTGAATAAAATGAGAGAGAGGGGGGTGGAAGACGACCAAGCCCATTTTTGTCGCTCCAAAGCAACGCAAATAGGAAAATAGTTTTAGCTCAATGATTTCACAGAACAGCATCCAACTGTCCATCTAGTTTCGAGGCTCTACTCTCTACTTCTTAGGCTCTACGAAACATCATCAAAAACTGCCCACCAACCAAATTTTCCATGTATCTAAACGGTTTTACACCATTCTGCTTTTTGTTATTATATTTAGGGGTCAAGCCCCTTTTGCTCAGAACAAAAACAAACTATTGTTTTTGTTCAAAACTAAATGGCCATCCAAGTGGTTGGCGCTCGGAAACCATCGAACCCATGGACACGAAAGAATGGTCTTTGTACTGGATGCAGTTCAAACATGTCGCCATCCGAGTTTGATCCATATTGGTCCATTTTTTTTTTTTGGTGATGGGGGGGGGTTAATGAATACCTATGTTTTTCAAATTTCCAAAATGGCGTCATTCATTATTGCCGGCCCTGATCAAGATGGCGGCACGCATAGAGGCACTGGCTTGACGCTCTCCTTTTCTTTATGTGCTTTTATTTATGTAATTTCAGCAATGTTGAGTTAAGTCGTGCGATCCCACCTACAGATGCCAAGATGTTCTTATTTTAGGATTACAGTGTAACAGAGGTTAAACAAAGGGAATTTAAGACATGGACAAGTCCATGACGCGTGATTACAGTTTGGATGAATACACAGACGTGTGACGCCAGCTCCCCCTGAGGACAGCTGCACACCAACATGCACTACAGATACCATGTCTTACTGAATTGTAGTTATAGTTGTTAATAATAACCATAATAAAATACACAGTGTAAGGAACATGTACTTATTGTGTCTGTGTTATGACTTCATTCCATGCCATAGAAAGGCCAAAGGTCTAAGACAGTGAAGAAGTGATGGGCAGAATGTGCTGCTTTAGAGATAAGCTACTCTCCTCCTAATACACCTAAAAAAAAGATGAAGTCCCTTTAAATATACCTGTAACAATTTCTGGTAATTCATTAAGCAGGGGTCGTGCTATGCAGTTGTTGATTCACACGCATGCAGCAGAGTTGGAAACCAGCAGCATGACTCATCCTTGAATTGTAGTTAGTTATAACATTGACCTCCATAACAGCTACAGTATTGCAAATACACCATGAACATCATTACGTCACAGACGTCACCCCATCACACATATCACACCGACTAACCTCGACCCATTGTATTGTATTGTATTGCTAATTTATTATTTGTATTTATCTTTAAGTTGCCATTTTCATTTTATAGTCTTTTGCAATGGCGGGATGCAGATAACTTGGGCTTGACGTGTTTTGCATCACAGGTTATTTTTCGTGCTTGGAAATCACAGCAGGAAGGATGTCATAGAGGGATAAGGGGAATGTTTTTTGTTGCTATTGAGCAGAAGTCAAGGCACAGTGGTGGTGCAGGTATCCATGCATCGTTGTGTGTGTGTGTGTGTGTGTGTGTGTGTGTGTGTGTGTGTGTGTGTGCGCGTGCGTGCGTGCATGTGCGGTTTTAAGAAGTGCCGTAAAACATTTGTCAGATATTAGTCTCAATCCCAAAGAAGAGATGGAAAAGGGCTTTTAATCCCCATCCAGCTCTATTGCATAAAAGAAAAAGGGTGTGAGTTTAAAGGTACGGAACACTTGTATGCGCAGTATGTGCAGGGTGGTCTTCATAAAGTGGATGCTAATTTTGTCCAATTACGTCTTCAAATAACTGTCTCATCCCTCACCAGTGACATTGAGTTGGACTCGATGTCACTGGTGACATCTATACAAGGAGTTACACAAGGAGTTAAGTTTGGGGTCTCCAGTTTTAAGTAGTAAACCATTATCATTCTGTGTGGTTTCTGGACTCTAAACAGGGTAAACGGTGTTTGTGTAATTCTGAGTAAACCTATAGCCTCTCCTTATGTCACTGATTTATAGGTGCATGGCTGCTGTATGTTCATGTGCACGCCGAATAAAAAAAACAGCCAAAATTAGCAAGTACATAGTGGTACTTGTCTCCATGAATCACCACTGATACAACGATGTAGTCAGATCTGGCTTGAATCGGATCACTGGGCTCAAATGGGGCAAGAAGGGTGGACAAACCATGACACGCAAGGGGTGGGGAAATGTCAAATAATCCATTAAATGTCGTTCCAAAGCAAACACTCGGGTGTCAGTTGGCAAAAAATACACACAGCCTCATCTATAAACATCCTCATCCCAAGGAAACTGGTTTTCTTTATTTGCACCACCAACACCATTGCAAGGACCATTGTCAGGCAACATTGTCAGGGACCATTGCAACTACCTGTACCTTTTAGACACAAGGGATTTCCAATTTTCACAATGCTATAAAGAAATGCACAATGAACAAAACAAATATTTGGTTGGCTTTTGACAACTGGAGCATTCTGACGTGGCGATGGGAAAACAATGTTTGGGTTGCCTGTTGTTGCTTGACTCAGCTCTTGGCTTTTTGACAAATGTCCTGATTCCCAGAGCAAATTGGTCGGTTACAGTGGACTGTAGGGTGGGATATGCCGCAGAATTTAATAGCAACAACAACAAAGCAAAAGAAATCCCAACGGGCGAGCGAGACGTTATAGCACGTGAAGATGATTCTGTGGTTTTAAGTGCTACTCTTGATACTCTCGCCCTATTTCACATGGTCGGTGAATGAAAGAATCTCTGTGAGTCAGGCGTTGATAGCTAACCTCTCCGTTCCAACGCCTGGCACTCTGGAAAACGGTTACAGCGTCCGGGATGTTGCCTCGAGGACAGCGGGGAGACGGGGAAGTCACGCAGTTGGAAAGAGAGAGCAAAATATATGAGAAGAGAGAGAAGGAAGAGCCAATATAGGGTGTGTGGGGTGGTCGGGGATCAACAGTGTCACTATCATCATCATGATTTAGATCACATTTAGATAACATCATCATTGCTTCGTAAGTACTGATGTGTCTTTTGGTGAGGGCTGATAAACAAATGCAGCTCTTTGACTCTGAAGTTCTTTGGGGTGGCCTCCTAAGCAGCTGCAATTAACTTGAAAATAAGTTCTAGCTGAATAAGTACGACAAATGTATCTGTTAAAGTGGTAATCCACAAGATTATTTTGTTTAAAAATCCCATATATTTCTTGCTGGTACTTTTTTTTTTTTTTTTACCAGCCATTAAATGTATTTGTGTCATGCATGTGCTTCTCTATATGCTGTTTCCATTGTTGGTGGCGGGGTCTGCCCTTTCCAGCAATGCAAAGATCAGGCACAGGCAAGAAGTTGAGAAAAAAAAAAAGCAAAAATAAATCAATTGATTGAAAGAGGCAAATGACCGTCATAGAGCAGAGACGAGGGTAAACCTGGATGTTTGTACGGGATTTCTGAGACATGTCGTGTAATCCACCCAACACAGATGATCTCATGGACACATGGACTCTCCCACTGAAGTGTGTCATAGTGCATGATAGGCAAGACAAGACGGATTTAAAACGTAGTCTGCATCTCTTTCAAATAGCTGCACCCTAATATGGATGTTGCTTTGCCACCAAAGCAAAATATGGCAAGTCCTTTAAGTCGCTTGACGTTCCGATTCCAAATTTCTGGACTTTCACAACTCTGATCCACCTTGTCTGATGGAGGCGGACGTGCTGGGGGAGGTCGTGGAGGTCGCTCCCGAGGGTTTGAGGGAGCTAAGAGGAAGGACCATCACAGGACAGGCTTTCCTGACATCACTCTTCTCAGAAACACAGATAGAAAAACAGCATCATTACCCAGAGGTGAGCTGCGTGCGTCACCCATAAAGGCTAATCTGAGCGTCGCCTAACGGGAATTAATACACGTAATTCAATGCATGCCAATATTTTCTGAGGCAACTTTTGCGATAGTTGGTGGCATTTTATGTTGTTGTCCAGTCGGCCAGAGTTTCAGAAAGTGTCTGACCAGTAAAAGTCTGCATGAAAGCTCGGAAAAGGCTGAAAAATGTATAGATTTTATTCAGTGTGTCACCTAGTCTAGCAGGACAGACACTGCAATCCAGTCACCCATATTTTGTAAGACTTAGTTCTGCAATGTAATCACCATGGAAAACATATATTTACAAACACATTCATACACAAGTGCAATTGTACAGATTGTACGGACGGGCGAAACCACAAAACGAGTATCGAAAGACGTGTTTTTCTTCAACCAAAGGAAGATCGGATTTCATTTCGTGAAATTTTTTTTTTAATCTTCGAGTCACGAAAGAACGACTCCTTTGCTGGAGTCACTCCTGAGTCCTTTTTCAATCATTTTCATTTGTTCACTACGAATGAATCATTCAAGATCATTCATCGTCTCGCATCACCACAGGGCACGGCCTGGACCGGTTTAACTGAAAGCAGGCTTTCTCTGCAGCTCCACTATTTGTGTAATAGTGGAAGGAACTTATCAGCGGCCACTTTAAATCCTTGTTCGAGCATGATTATTCTTTTCAAAAATCTTACCAAAGCATTTTTTTTTATATTTCTGATAGTGAGTAGATTTGTACTCCACCCCACTGGGCCTATTTTTCGGATGTGTTCTATTCCGCTTGGTCCAGGCGCCACTATTTTCATCTGGATCAGAGGGGGATTAAGGTGTGCGTGCGGCACGGAGCCCCACTCCGCCGACATTCGTCTACGGTGTGCACAACGCGGCTTTGAAGTGTGTGCGCGTGCATGTGTGTGTGTGTGTGTGTCTGTGTGAATGTGTGTGTCTGTGTGTGTGTGTGTGTGTGTGTGTGTGTGTGTGTGTGTGTGTGTGTGTGTGTGTGTGTGTGTGTGTCTGTGTGTGTGTCTGAGCCATCTAGACGAGAGTCCTAAGTCATCGACTTCCAATAACAGCGCTCATCAGCATTACAAAGTCAGGGCTAATTAGCGTTTGGCCTTTGGTTTCTCAGACCCCCCTCGTGCTCTTTGTCCAGATTGGCACTGACATGGCAGGCCATCGCTAAATTGGATCAAGAGAATTACCTACATTCTTTCAATTTTTCGCCTATTGATTGGGGACTAGATTTAACAATCTGAGATCCCCTCACAAGTTCATAAACACTTTAAACACTGCATTGTAAAGTGCACGGCCTTTTCTCATTTACAGAACTTGCACAAAATCTTTTTTTTTCCCCTCCCTTTTTGTTGATATTTCAGAGCTAAATCTAATAATAGAGTCACACCACGGGGAGGCTGAAAAACGAGCGGCTTGCATTGCGTCAAACACCACTTGTGATTTTATACGTTAAGCAAACAGTCAGTAAAGATTCACAGTTCACTAAATACTCTGTGGGCAGCCGGACCTCAGTGCGACGCTCGTTTTAGCCTCGATTTCAAAACAGGGAAATCAACACATCAAATGTTTCACTCGCTCTTTCTCGCAGCTATTTTCACAACGCCTTCAGCCTTCCGCTCGGGCCACGTGCTCAATAGCACTCTGTCATCGACGAATTCATCTTTAAAATCAGATTTCTCAGAACACACACACCGTCCTTCTGGTGTGTCCCTTGCTGTCATTGGTTTTAAGAATGTGTCTTTTATGGTATTCTCAGGAGAATTGTGGGGTTATTATTTCTAAATTGAGAATACTAAAGACGAAATTATTCAAAAACAATGTATGTTTATCACCTCCCCTCTTGATAGAGGTGGAAAAAAAGATAGTATAATAATAATAATTGATATACAAAATTATATTTCTATTATAAAAATAAATAATTCATATGATAAAAAATTCTACAACTCACCCTCGATCTCTGGCCCTATAGTTTATATACTAAATTGTATTTTTATAATTTATATATAATTTATATATATATATACGGAAAATAACTTAACATAATATTTGTA
>NC_137195.1:23273334-23618334 GCF_960531495.2 Zeus faber | reverse complement strand
GACTGAAAATGAACAGATGATTCCAATCCTCCAAGGCTGTGGGAAGGCAACTGAAGGCACTCTAGCTTCCTCTGGCTGTACCACACACACACACACACACACACACACGCACACACACACACACAGTCACGCTTCACATTTACAAGGAAGCAGAAACTACTCGAGTGTAGCCACTAGGCTCTGTTTCCCACGGAATGAAGTTGTGAGCACATGTGAGACAGAGGGAATAGCATGCGGTTACGTTTTAAAAGTGTAACCATTAAACTGCGGTAATGTGACTTCAAACCGAAGCTAAATCCACATTCGACTTTCTTCGACATGTTCAGATGCTTTCCCTTCCCCTGTGGGGCCAGTACATGACTTTTGAGGCTTATTCTCTTCCTCCCTGCCCATTGCTGTTATACAGTAAGTTTGCGCTGATTTCAAATAGTTGAATATATCAATTCTTAAATGTGGGGGGAAAACGAACAAAAACGTATTCTGTAAATGTGTGCATCTAAACTGATTGACTGATATAGGATGCGTGCCGGGTAAACTATGAACTATTCCAAAATTTTTCATAACCATGATCCTACTACATTATAGTCAAGGGCAACAAGACTGAAGCATTTTTTTGCATATCCTTCTGTAGGTTTTCTTGCATAGCTGCCTATGATGCTCATTGCAATTAATAAGAGGCTGTTTGGAGAACATGGCGTACACCTGAGCAAAGCGGAAGAGCTACTTCCGCAACACTGTGTACCCCGCCGCCCCCCCCCCCCCCCCCCCCTCCCCAAACTTGTTACAAAACACTAAAAAACGAACAGCGTGAGCTCAGGTAAAGCTCCAAATCCCATACCTGACATCAAACAGTATCCTCAGGGTTCTGGACAGGACCTCGACATCGTTCCCCTTCAGCGACCAAATGGCCACTCATTCATGCATTTCTTTTCCGTTATTCAGCAATCGCCTTAAACCGAAATCAGCGACCGCGGGTCGGCGCCGCTTGGTTAAATGAGTAGCCCACATCTGAGACTCCGATTCGAGTTGACCGGCTCCGGCTGGGGTCGCAGCGGTGCCCCCGCTCGCCCGCGCCATTCGGGTGGGTTCACTCGGCTGTAACCGCACACGCGCTAACCAGTACAGTCGTTAAGCCACTTTAGGCCAATTAGCCTCTTTTTTTTAACACGCAACAAGCACAGCTGGAGTGGTCGTGTTTGTTTCTCTGCGAAAGAAAATGAAGGCAAAAAATGTGTAAATAAGGAGGAGGAGAAAAGGAGAGGTAGTTGTGATTGTCTATACCTGTACTTCAATACCGCGTTTCTCAACGTGGGGTCCGGGGACCCCCAGGGGTCCTTCAAGATGGTTCCAGGGGGTCCGCAGTGAAATGATGACTTGATAAACTCCACCATTATTTCCTTTCCAAGACATTAGCACCATGAGGTAATGTAGAATACTGACTGTTTTATCATAGTTTCACTGTTATCTCCCCTAACTAACCCTAACCCTAAGTGTAGACACTAAATCGTATCTGACAAAAAAATATTATCAATCGGGGTCTGCGGCATAATGGTCCTTGATGTGAAAAAGGTTGAGAATCACTGCTTTACTATATAAATCCTTTCAAACATAGAGTACACAGGAACACCTGATACATAAGAGAACTATGGTGAAATCAAGTGAAATGATTCTCAGTTTAGAGAAAGTGGAAGAAGAGAAGGGGGAGGTCAGCTGAGGTGAAGTCAAGTGGCAACCAAAATAGGGAAATGGGAGATAGGAGGGAGAGAGGAGAGGGAGCGGGAGGAGGAGGAGGAGAGAAGGCTGCATTCCGCCAGTAGCAAGTTGTAAAAGAAAAAAGTAGCTGTGCAGTATTGCCATAAATGTTGGTTCCTTGTTCACCCTGTAGCACAAAAAACAATTTGAACTTTGTACAGATTCATAGGGACAGACCTGGCAACCTTGGGGAAATATTTTGAGTGCCACAATATTGTAACAGAGTCTCCGTGGCGTTTGAGTTACTGCAACTAAATTACACCAGTTATTCACACCGTAGCCTCGTCATAACGAGGCCAATCACATGGTGTGTGAGATACTACAGCTAACTATATGCAGTATACAAACTAATCTCATTGGGATATACCCCTTGAAATGCATCATCTCATAAAGTTACTGAACATGTTTTATATGTTAGTGAATATGTTTTTTCCGATTCCTATCTCAGATTTTTTTTTAAGTGGGATTCCGATTTCCGATCTGCTGTACGTCGATGCCAAATACATCCTGTGATCTGATCGCGCTAACGTGACCATAGGCTGATTGCTGATGTTGACACTGTGTGTTTATTATTGTTCATTATTCACTATGGAACAATAATAGAACATTCAACTGTCCCTGAGTTCCAATAAAACAGAATATGGGACTTTCACCAAGTTTCAGTATAATTCAATCTGTAACTCTCACTGAGTTTTATTAGGACACGACAAATAACTAACATGGAAATGTTCAGTTCAAACTTCAAATGAACATCTCTTTCAGTTTAAGTGCAAAATATATAACATTTATACATTTAACATTTATATGGTACTTTGCAAATAAATTGCAATCATTACAAAAAAATAGATCAAATAAATGGCTGACTCTTCTCACTCTCTTTCACTGGAAGTCTTCCTTCCCTCACTGTGTATAAAACCAAGTGAATCAAATCAAAGACTTGTTTTACTGAGTAACTCGTCAAGAACCGAGTCTAAAAAAAGTCAAACTCATGAGCTCCGCTCCACTTGTACAGCAGTAGAAACGCAGCCTGCATAATCTGGAATATTGTCGGGCAATAGATAAATAATCGATTTAATCTTCTTTGTTTACCTTGAAGTGCCTCCACACAGCCGACATTTTCTTTCTTACTCTCTTTTTTGAGTGTCAACTATGCAACTACGTTACATTACGTTGTTTTAGGTTTGAGTATCGGAGCATTTTTACGAGTACGGTACATGAGCAGTGTTGGGTGTGTAAATTTGACCGCATCTGACACAGAATCTGATATATCTGACACTGATCGGCCGGTGAAAACCAACCAATTCCTGTCACCAGCCGATCAATCAGTGCATCTCAAGTTTTATATGTTAACATTACGGTCTAATTTTTGTGCTTCATTATTATTCTCCCACTTCCTATTTTACCTCAGCAATGCAGTGTTACACCTCGATGGATAATAAAGTATCACTGCGCTCAGTGGGCTGTGTATCATTGGATGTTGAGTGAGAGGACTGAACCACAGGTCGTAGTATCTGGTCCAATCCGACAGATGTAGTTTAAATACCCAATAAATGGACGGTATTGTATTGATTGATTTCCATCATTAAATTACAAATATATATAATTTTTTTTGCGTAGTTTCAGCTGGCATTTCATTCCTCTGTATTTTGACTAAGAATTGCGTAGTTGGTACACAAAATGAGTGCAGGTGGGCAGGTCTGTGGAGAGGGACCAGAGAACAGTGATGAACAGATAAAACAGTTTAAGGGGAAAGAAAAATTTAAATGGCTGAAAACAAATGGCCATTAACTGTCCCCAACCCATCAATTAACACTGTATATACAGTATATACAGTATATTATATACTTGTGGCAGTTCTGCCTGCCACACGCCACCCAAATGGCGTTTCCAGGGCCCTCCGGCACAGAGACACAGAAGACGGGTTGGGTTTTAGACGCCACTTTATTTTAGAGAGAAGGCTAGGTTGAACCAGGAGCAGATCGAAAATGTCATGACAGGGCTCCTATCCTGAGTGTGTGTGGGGATGCCAGTTTTACCTGCTGCTCATTAGCCCAACCAACTAGCAACAGGTATGCAGCCACTCTGACCCAATCACCTAGATCCAGGTCAGTTGTGGCTGCTCAACCAGACCATCCCCACACCACATGCCCTCATCACCAAACTGGGGCCATGGAGAATCCCCCCCCCACCCTAGCGTGGGGCCTCATGCTGCTGCGCTGGCTGGTGAAGGCGTGGCCGGACTTGGCTGTTAAGGGGGCTGCTTGAATGGGTGGCATGGCTGCTGAGCTGCTGGATGGTCCCGGCAGTGGCTACTGGGTGGAGGAGCTAGCCGCAGACCCATCATGGTTGCTGTGGCTGCTTTTCCCCTGGTCCTCTGCCAGACCCCTGGGTGCTGTTGCTGCCAGTCGGAAGAGGGTTGGTGCTGGGGCTGCCCATTGACCCGCTGGTGGCTCCAGGGCATCTTCGGACAGCCCCTCTATGTCCTTCCCTGTGCCGGAGAGTCCCTGTTCAGGTGCCACTGTGACAGTTCAGCCTGCCACACGCCACCCAAGTGACGTTTCCAGGGCACTCCGGCACAGAGACACAAAAGACGATGGGTTGTAGACACCAGTTTATTGTAGAGGGAAGGCTAGGTGGAATTAGCCCAGGAGCAGATCGAACATGTCATGACAGGGCTCCTATCCTGAGTGAGTGTGGGAATGGCAGTTTTACCTGCTACTCATTAGACCAACCAATAAGCGACAGGTATGCAGCCACCATGACACAATCACCTAGATCCAGGTGAGGTGTCTCTGCTCAACCAGACCATCCCCACACCACAATTGTATATAATTACTCTCTTAACCCTACGTTTTTAACCCTATGCACAATTTTCTGGACATCAGTCTATTGCTTTTACACTTCAATTAACAGATGTGAATTGTTGATACAGAGTTTTATTGTATATTCAACTTGAATATACAATAAAACTTAAAACTAACTAAAACAATAAAACTTTTCATTTGTATTACTTTTATTATTATTGACTATTTGTTCTGATGTGTGCTGCCATAACACCATATTTCCCATCGGAAATGAAGTCTACAGAGTTACAGTTTATTTTGATTGGGGTCTCCATGGTGGACCCCACCTGATACTGCTGCATCAGGGCATGCGAGCGGTGATTTGGTCCCTTCTTGGCAGTGCAGGAGTCGCATCTGTGAACGAAAAGGTCCATGTTCTGGCGACAGCGGTGGAGGGTAATTGGTGACCCTGAAATGGCCCGCCCCTAACGAGCCGGGGACAAGCTGGAAGACCCAGGGCTGCAGCTGGCGAGGAACCAAGAGCTGGAGGATCTCACGGTGACCCCCTGGGGCCGTCCAGCGTTGATGAAGGAGACTGTTTCCAATGGCGGACTGGAGACTGGAACTCTGTGCATAAAGGGCCTTGGTCTCGTGGTCCAGTACAAACACCGCCGCCCCTGCTGGTCATTGGCCTGCCCCCACCCAGGCCTAGACACGGGAAATGATGAGGAGCTGCTGGGGGTCGAGGGTCTCCAGGCTGTTGTCGCCCGGTAAGACTTGGGAGCCAAGGTCATTGCTGGCTGGGGGAGAGTCGTCTCCATCAGCTGATGTGGTCCAGAGGGCTGCCACCAAAGGAGTCGCCATCACCCAGCCCTCCACCCACTGGTATTATTGGCAGGCCTCCTCCTCGCATGGGCGTCGGGACAGGGCATCTGCATTGGTGTAGAAATGACCGGCCCGGTGGTGTCTCTCAAAGACGTAGTCCTTCAGGGCCTCAAGCCACCGGGCTAGCTGGCCCTCTCGCTCCTTAAGGTTTAGGAGCCAGACAACGGAGGCGTGGTCAGTTCGCAAGAGGACTTTTCCACCGTGGAGGTAGGGCCGGAAGTGGCAAAGCCCCGGAATGACAGCCAACAGCTCGCGGCGGGTCACACAGTAGTTCCTCTCCGGTCGGCCGAGAGAGCAGCTGTAGTAGGCGACAACCTGCTCACTGTGGTCACCCTGCTGGGTAAGCACCGCACCAAGACCCACGTTGCTGGCGTCTGTGTCCACAATGAACGGTCATTAGGGGTCTGGGTAGGCCAGCGCAGGGGCCTCAATGAGCGCTGCCTGGAGTTTGACAAAGGCAGTAGCACAGTCCTCTCCCCACTGAAACGTTTGGCCTTTCTGGGTAAGACGGTACAGCGGGCTGGCAATGGTGACAAAGTATTTGACGAACCGCCGCTAGTACGAGACCAGGCCAGGAAGCTTTTCAGTTCCTCAGTGATCCTTGGGATAGGCCAGTCCTTCGCCGCAGCTACCTTTGCAGGGTCTGTGGCCTCCCCCCTCACAACTGACAATGGGAAGCGGTCTTTTGCCAGAACAGGTGGAACTTCTTGGGGTAAAAGGCACAGGCCTGCCTGCCAGACTTTGCTAAAGACGTCCCTCAGGTTGACTATGACATCCTCGAAATCCGCAGTGTAGGCCAGGAAGTAGTCAAGGTAGACCACGCAGTGGCTGCAAGGGATATCAGCCAAGACTCTCTCCATGAGGCCCTCAAAGGTAGCCGCAGCACTGCATTGGCCGAAAGGCATCACTCTGAACTGCCAGAGACCCTGGCCAATGGAGAAGGCAGACTTGGGACGTGGCTCTGGTGTTTGCTCCACCTGCTCGTAGCTGCTGCGGAGTCGACGGAGCTGAACCAGCAGGATCCAGTGATGGGGCGAGCATCTCCGGTGTCGATGTCGTGTTGTACCAGGTTGGTGTGCATGCAGTCCTCATCCTTTGCAGCGAAGATGTCAGAAAACGCTCCCAGTAGTTCTCTTAGCTGGCCCTTTTGGTCAGCCCTCCAGACCCTCGCAGCTCCTCTCGAACAGGTCATCCATGGCCTGCCTGGTCTCTGTTGACAGCTGTGGTGTGGAGGACCCCCGGACTGCTGGCAGCGATGTGCAGGGTGCCACGGTTGCTTGCCGAAACATGGAGGGCCCCCTGGTGGCTGGTAGTGATGCGGCGGACCCCCTGGTGGATAGTGGTAGTGATGTGGAAGACCCCTTGCTGGCTGGTAGCGACGCAGGCCTGTTGTGCCCCAACTTCACTTCTGGTGTAGAGTGTCACAGTCCCTGTGCGCAGGTAAAGCTTTGACCTAGGAACATCCACTATAGCCTCCCACAGTCTGATGATGCAGGCATTCTCACTCCCCTGCCGATCACTGAAGTGATGCAAACCTCTGTGGGTCTCCAACCGCATAGCAGACAGCCAGCAGTGCCCAGTAGGGTTCCAGGGTGGACAAAGGAAATGGTGGACTCCGTGTCCACCAGGGCTCTGCAAGGGGTGCCATCCAAGTCACAGTCCAGGTACAGTCCATGTGCCTGGCCCAGCCAGCCGAGCCGCAGTTGGCCGTTGGTGGGAGGGGTGTGGGTGGGATACAAACACTCAAACAACGCCTGATGAACTTCAACAGGAAGCACGTCTGCCACCATCCATGTTCCCCCTCTGTCCCTCACCTCATCTCCTCCCCCTTCACCCCGGGGGCACCCTGGGAAATGCAGTCCACTATTACCCCCAGAACACTACAGTAGGTTGTCAACACTGCACACTATATTTTTCCTTTGGCCTTTACTAAAAGCGGCCGATACTGTACGTCTTGGAAGTCGACATCGGTACAAATTACGTGTGAAAACGGACACTCCAAAACAGGGCTGAGAGACTTGTAATCAGCTCAGCTCCAACCGATGAGAGGGATGGATGAGCTGAAGTGTTTGTCTTTCCAAATAACAAGACCCAGGCACAGACAGACCATGGAATGGGTGCACATTTTCCACAGAAGGTAGGAGAGATTTTCCTATATTATTTTCATATACAGAAATGAAAAGGGAAACATATCCTGTAATAGGCAGATTACACGAAGCCGCTTTTGTGTACTTTGATTACAGAGTGAAAGGCCTGGGTGCATCAATCACATGTAAACTACAGGAAACACGGAAGGGAATGATACTTGCACCGTTATGTCTAGACAAGGTGCTGGGGGGAAAAAAGCAACAAAGCAATGAGGCAAAGAGGGATACCAGCTCAGCGGAATAAAGACCCTTTGTGCCTTGTATTCAACACAGGGCTCCAGCCAATAATGCTCTTTATGAGGTACGTATATGCAGGTTACTGTCCTGAATATTTTCCAAAGCTATTATTAAGAGTCAGTTTTTCACATATAGTTTCATTCATATTATATTGTGGATAAACCTACTGTCTCATCCTAGTCTGTTTCCTCCATGTCTGCACGTAAATTGTATAAATCATCGATCATTGTATGCCTTCGTAAACCATAACGAAGGTTGTAAGCATACACCATTTTTGTGCCACCTGGACTAGTATTTTTTAGCCACTGTGACAGATTGCCAGGTGTGCCGTGAAAATGTTTCAAATTCCTCCAATGAATAAATAAATAATGGAAACTTGCGTAACAATATCAAAATTGTAAGGCTGTACTAATTTGTTAGTTCCAGCCAGAACACCAGCTCTGTGTTCATCAGAATAAGCTCAAGTTTCACATTGAAAGTGACAACTATTGATAATTATGCACAGTTTTGACTCTTTCTTGAGATTTGGTAATTGATGAGTCACTCAGCGAAGTTCACAAAAGATGGAAGAGTCATTCAATTTTCAACCTCTCCGTTCATTTGATTTAGTTGCTGTAACGCACGGTGAGAGAGAAAGGACTTCTGGAGAACAATAAATGAGAGACAGAAGAGTTCCCAAGAATAATTAAATTCTGACAAAATTATTTATTTTGATGGAATGCAATCTGTAAATCAGTCGCCAGTCATCAATATTATGGCAAATGCTTAGCCTTTTTTCCGCCTTGGTATCACCATATAGTCTGGTGAACTCAAATGCAAGATACAACGGAGGCACAGGAGTGGGTGCAAGGATAAAGGGTTTATTGAAGAACAGACAGGGGTCAAAACCAGGGGAAGTCAAAAGGCAAACTTGTCGGTAGGGAACCAGGGTCCAGGAATAAGCACAGAATCAGGGTCCTGGGAACAAGCCGAGAATCAGGGTCCTGGGAACAAGCAGAGAATCAGAGCCTGGGAACAAGCAGAGAATCAGGGTCCATGAACGGGCAGAGAATCGACAAGAGTAGGTACGACTCAGTAGGTACGACTCAGTAGGTACGACTCAGTAGGTACGACTCAGTAGGTACGACTCAGTAGGTACGACAGTGAATACCATACACAACACTCTGACACCGACCGAGTGAACGGAGAACAGGTTAAATAGAAGAAGAGTGACGAGGAAGGTGAAGACAGGTGGCGAGATTGCAGATTGGGGACAGGTGTGCAGTGGCAGGGATGTTGAACCAGCAACAGCAAGAGGGAGTTAGAGAGGGACAGAGGGAGCTAGAGGGGACAGAGGGAGCTAGACACAGAGGGAGCTATAGAGGGACAGAGGGAGCGAGAGAGGGACAGATAACATAAAGCAAGCACAGGGCAGGATCCTGAAACTTGGTCTTTAAATGAATCCTCAGTAATTATTTTTGGTTTGTGAGTCAAAGATTGAATCTCTAACCCACCCATTTGCCAGACGGACTCCCAACTCCCTAGTCATTAAAAAGATTTGGTTGCTACGAACATCTGGTTTGCGAGTCTTGCATCAGTAATGATTAGAAGGCCATAACTCTCAGAAGGTGCATAATAATGAAGCACAATTTAATGTGTTTGTGACGTTCTGTGACGTCTTAGTGGTTAACAGGATAGTGGTGAGTCTTCGGAAAATTCCAATGTAAAAGGGGTGCCGCAGTACAAAAAAGGTTGGGAAACACTGGTCTACATTCTACTTTTCTTACCCTTCTCAGCAGCAAAATCCAAGCAGAGTAGAGCTCACATATTTGAATATAAGCAAGAACATTTCTTATTCATTTGTCTCCTTCTACCTATAAAAACGGGGGAAATGAAATGATTGCTAAATAAAAAATCCTTTTCAGTCTCAGTTGGATAATCACGCACGGCCATTTATCGATATCCGTATTGGGTTCCCGTGAATATGCCATGCCAACAATGCCTTACGACTCACAGATGTGTCGTCGCACAAATTTAATGTATGCATCAGTTGGTGACCTCGCTAGCTGGTTTGGCCACACTATGAGACGTAGCAAACCCTCTCAATGTTGTCGAGGCGGGCGCACTTTCCAAAAACACAATTCTCATCTTCGTGCACTTGATAACCCGCCTACTTTTTCCCGTCTTCTCTATCTTTTTGGCATTCGCATCATCCCTCACGCAACTGTCCCTCTCGTTGAAACCAGTTTACTCCAACTCATCCCCCCCATCCATTCTCTTTGTTCCAGCCATTCATCCTTTTTTCTTGAAATTTCTTTTATTCATTGTTTTTGTCTTCACTGAAGTTCACAGTTGAGTACGTATTCGTCATGTCTCACGGATAAGCCACAACATTAAAACCACTGACAGGCAAAGTGAATATCATTGCCCATCCTGTTCCAGTGGCACCTGTCAAGAGGTGGAATATATTAGGCAGCAAGTAAACAGTCAGTTCTTGAATTTGACGTGTCAAGTCAAGCCGGCAGAGGCAGTGTGATGCTCAGGGCAATGTTCTGCTGGGAAACCTTAGGTCCTGGCATTCATGTGGATGTTACTTTGAGAAGTACCACCTACCACCTTACATTGTTGAAGACCAAGCACACCCCTTTATGGCAACGGTATTCTCTGATGACAGTAGCCTCTTTCAGCAGGATAATGGGCCCTGCCATGCTGCGAAAATTGTTCAGGAATGGTTTGAGGGACATGACAACGGGTTCAAGGTGTTGACATGGCCCTCAAACTCCGAGATCTCAGTCCGATCCATCATCTGTGGGATGTGCTGGAACAACAAGCCCGATCCATGGGGGCCCCACCTCGCAACTTACAGGACTTGAAGGCTGCTAACGTCTTGGTGCTAGATACCACAGGACACCTTCAGAGGTCTTGTGGAGTCCATGCCTTGACCAGTCAGAGCTGGTTGAGGCGGAATGAGGAGGGGCTACACAATATTAGGCAGGTGGTTTTAATGTCGTGGCTGATCGGTGTATATGCTATTCATGTAATACAAGGACTTCATATATTCTGAACAAGAGCATACCAACAGTTTTACCGGAACAGTCAATTTCAAACAGTCGAAAAACTCATTCAACAACTGAGGAAACATGTTGGGTGTAAAAAAATATGAAACTGTCCTGTAAAAATATATTTTTTCTATAACAAACAACAAAATGTTTCTGGATAATAAAAGTAAAAAACATTATTAAATTATTAGTCATAATAGCTTATTCTAATATCATAATGATGACTGAATGTAATCATGATTTATGTTATATTGATTACTTCAGTAATCAGTCACTACCCAACTACATTTTAATTCCCAATCCAATATCTCCATTGACTTAGAGTATGCACCTCTGTTGCTCTTTCTTTCTTGTTGATTCTTTCCCCATTCTCTCCTTTTTACAACGTCCACTAACTTTCATCTCTCTTTTTTTCACTCGCTCGCTCCTGAAGCCATATGGTCTAATAGTAACCACCTGTGTGTTTCATAAAGTCACACCGGTCATACCCCCTAACTGGCGGCAGAGACACAAACACGATGCATCCATCCATCCCTCCATCCATACATACATACATACATACACAGCAGGCACGCAGATGCTAAAACCTCAGAGACACAGATGGAACTATCGACACTTGCATCACACCAAAAAAATCGCCTTCCGCTCCTTGCGGCCAAAGAAGAAGCATTTTTTTGAAAACTCATGTCAAAAACTCAAACACATGTCAATGTGGTAATATAATTGTTTTGTGAAGTGACAATGCCCCTAAACCGCACGGATAAGTGTTTCACAGAAACGTGGTGATGAATTGTGGGTAAACGGCCCTCTTCCTCCCTTGGGAGAAGCATTAGACCAAGCCAAGCTTTGTTCATTGTGCTATTGCTTTGGCCCGACCAGGAAGGTTGCTTGCAAAACAAAAGACATGAATTTATTCCAACAAACAGCGAGATCGAAAATTATTTAAAAAAAATGGGACTACCAAAAAAAAATTAAAATAAAACGGAGCATGAGAAAAATGGAGTGGATCAGTTGTCTTCATAATGATGGCAATTAAAACAGTGTCCTTGTCCTACATGGACTTAATAGACTTGTGGCACAGTGAACTCAATCAACCTCTAGGATTGAATACATTGATATTACATTGATATTAAAATCATACATGTATAGGTATTGATTATTTATTGAGTTCATATTGAGTACACTGGAGGTGTGCTATTTACAACTATGATTAAATCACAGGTATGCACCATCTTGCTCAAGGGCACTTGAAGAGACCTCATTGGCAGTAGGTGAGGAGATACCAGGCTGACAATGGAAAAAAGTCTTGGTCTGATGGTCTGATGATTCATCTTTCATCCTGTTTTCTACATTCGGACGGGTTTAGGTTTGGAGAAAATCAAAGGATGCTTTAAACCCACAATGACTGTTTCCAACTGTTATAACGGCAGGGGGGTCCGTAATGGCATGGGCCACAGCCATCTCATGGGAGTAGTTGGGTCCAATCATTGCTCTGCAAGGTCAGAAAATTGAAAAGGACTGTGAGGCCATTTTACAACACCAGGTGCCCCCTAAGGTGGCAACAGTGTTGTCGCATGGTGTTCCCATATTCAAGGACGACAATGCCCCTCCCATGCCGTACGCACTTCGAAACAAATTTGGGACGCGGTCACTACCATGGCCTTCCCCCAATCACCCGATCTGAACCTCTTGGAACCTTTACGGGAAGTTCTGGATCGAAGAGCGTGAAGTACATTTCCACCTCCTTCGTCCCTCAAAGAACCGGAGGGCTTTTCTTCTTGAGGAATGACGCAATATCTCTCTACAGAGTTCAGGCCTTTTACAGCAGCATGACAAGAGGGATTGCAGCTGTTCTAAAGGCAAAGGCCGACCTTAGTCCTTATTAGGTCCTCGCTTTTAATATGTCGCTTAGTGTTTTGCTGAGTTTAACCACCCTACGTATATGGGGGGGAATATTTTGACAGCTTTAGATGCCACCTCATATACAGCTCTCCCCTTTTACGTTTTGTGTATATAGACCACCTTAATCTTCTTATCTTTGATTTTTGTCTTGTCTTAGATGACCTGTTGGTTTAAAGTGCACCACTGTACATACGGAGACATGAACAGTGAACAGTAGTATTGTGGACTTTGATGTTAATAAAAGATTCTTCTCCACACTTCTACTCCCTTCCACCCTCCAAAAACCCCCCCTAATATCCCCTTATTCCCCCCCCCCCCCACTACCAATCTTGATATCAAACAGCTGTGTCACGGTTGAACCTGAGCGTGGGAAGGGAAGCTGCTCTTTCAAAGCCTCACAGGAAGAGTTGTCTGGCGATCTGTATTTACCAAACAAGCCCTGGAACAGTCCATCAATCTAACGTACGATAAGGTCAAGAAACCCACACGCACGGCTAGTGCTGACGTGAGCACACACACACACACACACACACACACACACACACACGCACACACGTGCACACATACACACATATTGCCAAAATGAATTAGAATTAGTATTCTTCATTACATTGTGTGGATCTTTTTTTTTTTTAAGCAATAGTAATAGATCAGGGGAGATGAGAAGACAGAAGAATAGTACAGAGAAGAAAGGACGGTGGTGAAGGGCTGGCACAATTAATAATTTCACACGTAATAAGATCCAGGATACTATTTAATGGTGTTTCTGAATATAACTTGTAATTTGTCTGC
Organism: Zeus faber; assembly: GCF_960531495.2. Lineage (NCBI taxonomy): Eukaryota > Metazoa > Chordata > Actinopteri > Zeiformes > Zeidae > Zeus > Zeus faber. The sequence continues at coordinate 23,604,798 of NC_137195.1, read as the reverse complement.
ACTGATCACGTTCATCATTCATGCCGCACTGTAGGTTCTAGTCCAAGGGAGCATTCACATTTTAATGGAAAGACTAGAAGCAACAGTCTTCTCTCTCTTTTTAGGAAAGATACTGTAAGAATGTGTTCCAGTCTAAAGCGGGGGGTATCCTATACAGCCGTTTGCTGCCATCTTGCGGCAATTTGTTGCAGGCACACCTGTCTTCAGCAGGAAGGATGCGTTCAACCAGTGAGCTCCAAAAAGGGGAGCGACGTCGCCACTGACCTCCCTTTAACCACATCAAAGGAGATGGGGACTTTGTATCCATTTTATTCTGGATGGTGTAGGGTTTGCAGCTTTCAGAGATAACATTTTTGAGTAGACACATTTTTGAAGTCTTCAAAATTGTGTCTTCCACATGTGGGCATACATTGAAAGACAATCTTTGACATTTTCGTTTTCAGGTTGAAATTCATATCTGGTCTCAATCTAGTGAACGAATTGCATTCACTGGGCTATGGGAATAGGATAAATAGGATAGTGTCCCCTTGACTGACCTCAAATAACATTTGATCTCCCTACCATTGTAAAATTATACAATTTGAAAAACTTTCTCTGAGGCACCATTCGCTGAAAAAGAGATGAGCAAAGCTGTTTCCCCATAGAGTATGTGGTTTCTCCTAATTCGATCCTTCAGTTTAAATAGAACTAAAATGCTCAATTTGCTATTTGACCATTAGGTATGAATTCCTGATGAACAAATGTTATAAAACAATAGTTTAAAAAGTTTTTTTGATCACACCTCATTAGTTGTTTGTTTTTTTTATGAGTTTGAGCAATACCATTTAATGCACAATGTTACAGGGAGATTACACAACTCATATTTTAAGGATTACATTTTTTTTTCTGATAGACTGATTCAGTCTGATAGATAGATAGATAGATAGATAGATAGATAGATAGATAGATAGATAGATAGATAGATAGATAGATAGATAGATAGATAGAAATGTAGCATGCTATTTAGTATATTGTTACATACAGTATTTATTTTGTATATTTACTTTTTTTTTTGGCTGGTTTGCTTTTTTTAATTATTACTATTCATTTGAAAGAAAACGACTTTTTGCTTGACTTACATTAATGGAAAGAACTTCCATTGTCGGAACTGACCCCCAGAAGATCCCAGGCTCACCTTCAAAAACACTTTCAGGGTGGTTTTATCTCACAAGGTCCACAGCTTTTAACTTGGCGAATGCGTTCCCCCTGGGATTTCATCCTGCCCTTTTAGCATTTTATTGATAGGCTTTTACTCGCCTTTGCTTATATAATGAGGCATTGCTGCATTGTGTGAAGCACTTTGAATTGCCCTTGTGTGTGAAATGTGCTATGCAAATAACGGTTGTTGGTGATTATTATTATTATTATTATTATGATTATTATTATCCTTAATACGTGTTTGTGTCACGTCATGCGTTGTGCTTGTGTGTGTATTACCTTATGTGCATAGGAAAACATTGAGTATGACAGAAAGTAGGCTGGAGCCTGCACCTGGGAACGCACTGCAGCAGCTCCACCACCACCTACGCAGAGAGCGAGCGAGAGAGGGGGGGTTGTGGCTTGAGGCAGGGGAGAGGGTGGAGGTGGGCGTGGCTTGAGGCAGGGGAGGGGGTGGAGGTGGGCGTGGCTTGAGGCAGGGGAGAAGGTGGGGGTGGGCTTGGAGGCAGGGGAGGGTGGGCGTGGCTTGAGGCAGGGGAGAGGGTGGAGGTGGGCGTGGCTTGAGGCAAGGGGGTGTGGGCGTGGCTTGAGGCAGGGAGCGTGTGAAGGTGGGCGTGGCTTGAGACAGGGGCGGGGTGGGTGGGCGTGGCTTCAGGCTGGTTGTTGGGGTGGGCGTGGCTCGAGGCAGGGGATTCGGGAGGGGCGTGGCTTAAGGCAGGGGCGCGTGGGGAGGGGCGTGGCTTAAGGCAGGGGCGCGTGGGGAGGGGCGTGGCTTACGGCGGGGGGGGGGGAGGTGGGCGTGGCTCGAAGCAGTCCATTTTCTTAACGTTGGTCATTTCATATTCAATAAGCCACTGAAAGGTTGACTGACGTCGGCGCGGAAGCGACCTGACACGAGACGCCGCTTCCGCATCTCCGCTCCCCGGCGGCGCGCCGCCTCGCCCGCCGCCATGGGACATCCGAACCGCCCCCGGAACTCCGCGGGCCGCGCCGTCGCAGGCAGCAGCGCAGCGCGGACGGGCGGGCGCCGCCGGCCCGGCTCCCCGGCGCCACATGCAAAATACGTCCGCTGACGTCGGCGGTCACGTGACTTTTGGCGTCGCGATCCTCCTCGCGACCGCGGCTCCCCGGCTCCGACCGCCTCCGCCGTCTGCTCGGATATTCAATGGCGCCGGGAGATCGTGCGTCGAACGGGACCGTGTGTTGGTAAACAAACGTGCCCGGAACCCTCCTTCCCCGCCCCGGGCGCCGTGCCGAATTCTGCGGACATGAGGTAGGAGCGACCGGAACCTCTTTGACGCGATTTCTGCTTCGGCGGAATCCCGAGTTAAATCCCGCACGCGGCCCCCTCGCCGGGCTCCCCGCGCCGCGTGACTTCCCGCGTAGAAATATCTCAACTTGTCGCGCCGCGTGAACTTAGTTTAGCGCCGTCCGTCTCCACCCGCCGACGGGAGCCGTGGGCCGCGGAGTTGGTAAATGGGTGTTTACTCCCCCCGTCTTAAGTTTCGCCGCAGTTCACGGGAACCGTTGACACGGGTGGGAGACGGGGAGGAGGAGGCGGGAAGGAGAGGGGGAGGGGGAGGGGGAGGGGGGGGGGCGCACACCGCCGCCGTCCTCCTCCCCGCGGTGTGGAAATAACCAGCAAAACATGGCCGTCCTCCGCTCCGCCGACATGTTGTTACGTCGGTGGCGAGGGAACATTTTCGGGAGAGCGTTCCGCTCTCTCCGCGTCTCGGTCAGAGCGGCGGGAACGACCGCGTACAAAGAAGGAAACGCCGGGCGACGCCTGTGTAGATTGCGCGATGGGGTCGTGTTAAAACGCGACTTCTTTTTTTGTTTTGTTTTTTTTTTTGTTAGTTGAGCTTGTGTCCGTAAAGACTTTGATTTCTGGGGCTGTGATGGAGGCGGACCCCTGGCCACGCCTCCTCCCGTTCGTGACCGCGGACAGACTGGGGAGACTGGCCGCGGCGGAGCCCACACTCCACCGCCTCGACGCAGCGCGCACGGGTGCCGTGCAAGTCGGCCGTGGCACAATTAACTTTTCTCCGTGATCAAGATGCTTGCGACGCAGAGTGGGAGTCCCTGTCCTGGCCACGCACCTTGCAGGTGATGGGCCTGTCTGCGCTCCGCTGCGTTCCGTGCTGTGGTCCTGCAATAGAGGGGGCTGCAGTTTCAGGACCGCAGTGCTAGGACCCTCACCCAGCGAATGGGATGACGGCAAAAGTGCAAGCGAGACCTGTATGGGAACGTCACGTCCATCGACCAGCGTCAGAACCCGTTCACAACTAAGAATATCCAAGACATCGTTTTTTTTTTTTTTTTCTTCCCTTTGGGCAAAATTAATATATGCATTTTTTTTATGAATCTTAATCTGTATAAACTGTACACACCAACAATTCTAAGGATTATCATGGCGATGAAGGTCGTCTGGAAGTGTGTGTACTATTTGACGTCAGAATAGGAGGTTATATAGATAAGGGTAAATGTTATTTGTCCCACAATAAGTTATTTGTAAATTACAGCGTCATAGTTTGTTTTTGAATTTTAGAAAATACAGCAAAAACAGTATTCACATTTCGTTTGACTGGCTAGGTTTTAAAAAAATTTTTTTTTTTTTTTTATTACAAAACACCACTAAACTAAATTTTGGTTACAAAAATCCAGGCCTGGGATGATTGACTTTATGATTATAATTTTAATTGATGATGTGATTAATCGCATCACCCTTGTATCAAAATCGAACATTTCTCTATATGGTGGTTAGGCGCATCTATTTATGAACATACTGGACATGCACAGCACAAGCAAATAAGGAATGACTAAAATTGAGCCTCAAGTTACTAATTGCACATAAAGAACAACGCTAAACTGTAGGTCAATACACATATTAATGGAAAGGCAGTAAAGATGGTCAAGGCTTCTCGAAGATTGGCATGGGCCAGGTGTCACGCAGCCATGGTATCGTACAAGTGCGCACGGGCATAAACGATGGCATTGCGACGCTTGCACAGCCATTTTGCGTGAAGGCTCGCACCTACCAATTTTTAGAACCCTGCGCTGTGCAGTTCAGGTAATTCAAAATGGACGCGTTCTGAAAGAACGTAGTGCGAAGAGGTCCGCAGGTACAATCAGTACGATCCATCCATCCATCCGTGACCACAAAAATAACTAGATGGTGTTGAATTCATGGGAGGAGATAGTGCTGTCTTTGTCCAAAGATTTGCACTATTTTAATACCTCTGGACTTTGGACTTTTTTCGTAACGTTTACGCCGAGAATTTGCACAAATTCATGCCTATATGTAAGAAACCCTGCACTGACTGCAATAAATATACGTACATTTAAGATGTTCTATTTTAATTTTAATACTCTTTTGTAGTTATTTCGATCCTTCCTTCAGGATGTCTTTGTAATGTTAACAGCGGTTCTCTGAGTTTCCCCTGGTGGTTTGTGCACATCGCCCCCTGTCTTTCAGGAGAATATCCCCACGGCATCGCCCAACTATACATGCTCGTGCTCTCTGGCTGTGTGTGCAAGCAAGCGACTATAAAGCAGGCTTTAAGGGCCCTTCACATAGGACGTGGTGCGTGCTGCGCCCTCAACTTAATTGCTGTGTATTGGTTGCACCGCGTGGGCTCTGTGCCGAGCAAAGCGTGGAGCAAACAAGAAGTATCCGTGCAATATTTTTTTAGCCATGTCCGAAATTCCCTGAGCCCTACAACCTGTCCTTACGGGTTTATCAGGACCTTGGAAGGAAATCCGCCGTGGAAACGGACCAAGTGGGGAGACCGGGTGTGTGTTTAAATGCAGTGGAGATTAGGGATAAATGACCAATGGCCAATAAATATTACCTACAAGATATGATCATGACTACTCCGTCATTAAAATAAGATATGATTGTATGAAGACATATATAATATTGTAATATAATTATTTTAATATTTCATACAGGCCAACAGAACTTAAAATGATACCATAAACAATATTGATATTGTAGAAGCAATGATAGCAGACCAGTTTTCATTGCTATCGATCATTTCTTTTCGCCTAGCAGCCTAAAGTGCGTGCGCTACACTGACGCAGCATACACCGCATCCTATGTGAAGGGCCCCGTCTGCACCTGCATTCCACTGAGCGGCGAGTGCATAGCACACCTCGTCCTATGTGGAAGTCCCTTTACCTGGTGAAAGTGTATAGTTAATGCCCGAGTAAGCAACTGTACCTACATTAACAGGCAGTCAGAATTAAGAGCCATAAGAACTGTAAGAGTCGTCAGCGCAGAACTTTTTTTGGGGCCAAATATGAGGCTCACAATTCAGCAACCAGGCCGCTATGTCATGTAGCTAAATGCTTTATAATGGAAACTGACCAGAAATTGACACCATGAAGTCTAAACCTTTTTAGTTCTAATAGAACAATTCCATTGTATCATCATTACAGACTGGCAGTTTAGCATGCAGCACCTATCATTTTTTCTTTTTTTATTTAGCTGAGTCAATGAAAATATTGATGGTGCCAGCAGAGCGCTGACCCACTGAGCAAGTAGAAAAAAAGACTCAGCTTCTAGCCCTTAACTTTAGCATTTGTGAAATTGTGAGACAACTTTGCCTGCCCACCATCCTCCGTGCTGACCGCTCTAGTTGCAAAACTGAGTTAGCACCCACGCATCTGTAGGTTAAAGCAATACATGTATGTTTATATATTTAAAAAATAAAGGATTTTTCTGTTTTAACTGCCAGCGAAATATGTGGTTAGGTCACCGTTAAACATACTTTTTTGAAGTCATTGGGATTCTCAGAATTTTGCTGATGTCCATTGTATCAAGCTTCCTGGCATATGTCAACTGGTCAGTGTTACCAATAAGGATCATTTTATTGATTCCAAATAGGGCCGTACAATATATAGTTTTAGCATCATCATGGCATTGTGTGCATGCGCAATAGTCCCATCGCAGGACATGCGATGTCAAGTAAGACAAATTAACTGAAAAACATCTTGCTACAAGTTTTATGCTGCTTGATACAAAAAGAATTTTCCATTTTCCATGACCTAATCTACAAGGGAACCTGTTCCAAATTTCTAGGAACCGTGGATCGATAAGACGTGCATTTCGATAACATTTCGGTAATGTAAAGCACCTTGGCGTAAAGCAGTTCTGTCACTTATTCGCGACATAGCAATAGAAACTGTATCGGGGTGCACATACACTTCTGTTTACATCCTGGACCATGGCTGACCGCAGCAAATGCTTGAAAGTTTGGCTTAGCTTCACTAAATTTTTCATTATTTTTTTTACTAATATTTTTACATTATTTTAATTATTTTGTTTAATAATTGTTTTTGTTGATTATTCCTTATAAGAAAGAGTTATCTTTATTTTTATAAATGTAGGGTGAAAGAAACCTTCCTGTCACCGTTGAGTTTACTTATTATAGCCTAAATATCCCAAGAATAAAGATATTTTTATTCTATGCTGATGCACTCCACTACAAAATCACCCCATCATTTTAGAATAATTAATTATTTCCGAATCTACCTTTTCAAGTCGCCTTGTAAAAGTTACTGTATTTTTTTCATATTGCAATTTATATATCACGGAAAAAATAATTTGCAATGTCAGTATTTTTCCAATATTGTGCAGCCCGAATTCCAAATATTTTACCTGACCCACAGTATTCCTCAAATTTGATTAATTTCCTTAACCATTCATTTCAATATCCAAAAGTACAGCAAGTTAATCATAAGATAAAAAGTATACCTTTCTCTGGCTCTTTGTCATTTGTCATAGGCATTAGATATTCAGGTTTGCACGAACAATTTTGACTTGTCTAGTCTATTAAGTCTCTTAGGTTGTAAAGAAAGGTTTTGAATGATTTCTGCCTTTTCTTGTGTAATTGAAGTAAACGAGAGAAATAATGAGGGGCCTAGACTGCATAGTGTTGGGACCCTAGGAGATCTTGTGGGTCCCACTTCAGATTAAAAAAAAAAAAAAAAGTAATTATTTTTTGCGGCAGGGCAAAGTGTACATCCTATTTAAGAATTCTTTATGAACAATGACAAATGAATGTAACTTTAATGTACCCATGACAGCTGCTCTACTGTGTATAAAAAAAGAAACACTAATCCTAACATTAGGAAACCAAAACGAATACAATATTCCAATGTCACAATTGCACATATTCTCATCAGGATGTCAGTGTTGAAACAATAGTCAGCCCTGGTTGCTATAGTATCAATGACTCAGATCGGGGGCGGGTTGTACATTCTGCTTCGCCGTGATCTACAGCGGCAGCGACTCCAACACTCTTCTTGTGTAACATTTTTTTCAATGGTGTGTTGGTATTGTTAGTATACAAATTGGGCTTATAACCTACCGACAGCATATTCATTTCAAACTTCCTATCTTCTGTGGCATCATTCCCATGGAGAGTTGGCACATGTTTAGTTAACTTTAATTCAGTTTGCAATAATTGCTCCTCCAATTTTACCCTGAATTGCAGTTCCTAAACAAATCACAAGCAGTATTGAGGGCCAGCAATCGGGGTTAGGGGTACGATCCCTTCTGCCATAAATCCTCAGTGTGGAAAAGTTTTTATATCAAAACAAAAGCAGAACAAAAACAAACGGCCAACAATTTCATTAGGATGTTAGATATTCTGGAAACACAAATCTATTTTTTGATCTACCTCATCACTTCCAATTAGTCACTTCATCCACAAAGGCTGTAGTTAATAATAAAAGAAAAAAGTGGCTTTCCATCGAAAAATGTAGCTCAGACGGCACGAATAAATGGAGTTGGCACATCCCAGATAAGCGTTAATATCTTACAAATGTTTCCATGCATGACCGCAAGAGTTTTTAACGATGTCAGTGAAAATGTGTCCTATTAGAAAGAATTGGAGTAAGACTGTACTTCAATTGAATCATGTTGGGGTTGGTATTGATCTACCATCTACTATCGCCAATAGTGTCTTATTCTTTTTGATGTTGAAAATTGAAAACTCATGGTACTCGTTTCAGAGTTCTTAAAGGGATACATCATTTTCGGGGGGGAAATTCACTTTTTGTCTCTCTTACCCAGATTCAGACGTGAAGTCAATACCAATTTCATTTTTGTGTGTCCAGCACTGAGATAGTGACAGACTGCATGCTAACTGCGTTAGCTAAATGCAAGGCTGCAGAGGGGATCAACTAGCCTAGCTCCTGGGGAATTAGGGAGATGCACCTTCCAGCATCTCAAAAGCTGAGTTATTTAAGCAATACATCTTGTCTTTATAATAAGTAAAAAAAAAAAAAACATAAATCGTGACCTTATTTTTAAACGCACCTATATTCTGAACAATTTGATATATACCCCGTTATCAATCCTGGTGCAGTGATTATTAGCTGTGCAGAACTGATTCAATTGAGTTGCCAAGACATTGAGTTTCACATGTGTGTGACATGATATGTCCCTGCCAGTTACCATCCTGTGGGACTTTTAAAAAAAGGCAGAAAATGAAGAAGGACTTGAAAGTCAAAGCTGTAACCTGTGAAAACAACAGAATGGTGGCTTGGCTTTGCAATTACGGTCTCAAACGCACTTTTAGCCAACCTTTGATGGGTTTACAAACATGGCCGCCTCTTTGTGGTTCGTGGGATGTCAGGAGGAAGGAGAGATGATAACCATCATAATATCCATGGTGGCTATAGAAGTTTAGCTCCGCAGCCGCAGCAGTGGCATGCCCTCATTCTCAGGGTATCGTAATTGATGTCCGTTGTCTGTGCAACGGACACCGTCCCCGGTGTGAGTCATTGGGAGGCGGAGGCGGGGCCGGGCCATTATCTCAGCCTTTTGTGATCGGATTGGCCCTGACATGACGTCACCAAACTGCCTGTTATTCTCAGACCTTCTCCTCTGTGTTTGATTCCCAGACGGGTCGTTCGGTGACTCAGGCAACCGCGGAGGTGATGTCATCACCCGCGGGGTGAACGGGGTCGATGGGTGGGCGGTAAAAGCCACAGGGAAAAGAGGAGAGTTACGTGGTGACAGGAGAGACACAATAACACCTGTTGCACACGGGAAGCCCTAAGTGGTTTCAGAGCGTTTCGCCTGCTCAGTTGCCAGACTTAACAGATTTTGTCGTGGGAAGAATATATTTCTCCTGTAGTTTGAGATTTTAGTTGGTGTGTGACGTACGGAACACATTTTGAAAGGAAAATAGTTCAAAAGTTTTTTACAATGTTCAGTTCTGTTGTGGAAGACAGTTGCAGTTGTGGTTTGCAGTTGCACAGCCGATGGTCTTTGTCATGCTGTCATCTCACAGAGACACTAATTATAATCTTTTCACCAGTAAAGAAGCATTTACAACAAGCCGTTATTAGGTTAAAACGAGCTTCTACCAATTATCTTCAGTCTTGTATATTTTTATCCAATCTATTTATTGTTTTGGTAGTTATTTCATCTGTCACCAGGACATAGAATATCAATATCAGACTGAGTAAAGCTAGTGGACCACAGTAAAAAAAAAAAAGGGGGGGGGGGGCTGTTGGATCTGCAAGCCTGTTCTGTGTGTGTGTGTGTGTGTGTGTGTGTGTGTGTGTGTGTCTTTCTATTTCTGGACGCGCTTGCCCAGTAACCCCGGCAATTCTAGAAATCAAATGATAAATCAAGGCCACCGCCGAAATCTCCAGAAAGCGTTGTTGACATCAAAATGCCAACAAGTTAGGGGTTCCCCAAGAAGAACTCTCCAAGTTAACAAAGATTGTGGTGAGGAGTGACGTGTGAACGACATTCAGCAAGTGCAGTTTGTGTGCGTGACAGTGTGAGCGAGAATGACGTCCTCCCTCCCTCCCTCCCTCATTTTGTTACTGACAGTATGACCTTGTTCACATCAAATCCCCTCCATAGTAGCAGATTGGCAGCAGTCAACTAGTACGCTGTCGGTGGATTTTAAGGACTTCTCTGATTCTCACCACACTGGTTATCAAAATCTATGGCTGTGCATGCATTTGCATGAAAGCAAACAGACACAAACCGCTGTGCTATGTTTTTCTAAACAACCAGCCAAGCGCAGTTGTAAATTTGTCCAAGCCTCGCTTGGTATGGGACAGCGTTGCCTTTCATTCTTTGATAAGTGAAAAAACGTAATTGGAATTTAAATCCAATAAGACGTTAAACAAACCATAGATTGTCTGATGACCTGCAGCATAATAAATGTCTTGCTTTAAAATTAATGCACAATGTGTGTCATTGTATAGTAATTGTGCCCTGTCTTTATTTATCTGCTTTACACTAGCCATCACACTGTGTCCTCTATTTGTCAAGTGTGGGAGAGCGATAGAGAGGGCTGATTAATACTCCGTTGCACTGAATCAACCAATCAGAACAAATACCCCACCCCACCCACCCCTGGTGGGCTCTGAACCAATCTGCAGTACCCAGAAACTCTCCAAAAAACACACCCACTGCAGGAAGCAGGGATTAGAGGTCCTTTACCTCTGGCTCTATCACATCAGCACATCATACACACAATGTAACGTGTTTCCAGTCGAGCCCGGCCGATATATCGGTTTGGCCATTATATTGGTCATTATTTCACTTTTTTGACAACATCGGGATCGGTAAGTTTAGTTAGTGTAATAAACAAAACATGAATTATTTATCCTTTGCTTCTCTGTTTAAACGTTGTAATTGGTATTTACTAGAATAATCCACAGCAGCTGAGATGCTACTTCTGTAACAAGACGGTTGTCAGTGTCACTCGTGCCTCATCCAATATTCTCCACAGCAAGACTTGTCTGCACAGAGTCTGTGTAGGGTAATAAGTTACTTATTACACTACTTTTAAGTTACTCACCAAATTAAGCTCAGTCCGACTCTGCATTACAAATCCATGTTTGTTTACACTCGCTCCATTTGCAGATAACGTAAACTATTGCCCCAAAGCTGTTTCGGGGAGAGACCATTGTGTATTTTATATTAACTTGTTTGCTAGTTCATTGTATAATTAAAGTTAAATGTTCTTTTCATTTATTGACGTTTTAATAAATATATATATTTTTTTATTTTATTTTATATATTACATTTTTATTTATCAAAAAGTTATGTGTATTTATTTGTATTTACTTGTTTGCTTATAAATTAAAATCTTCTCAAATATAGAAACTTGAATGAAATATACGTTTTTCAAATCAGAGCTCCAGACTAACTTTTTCCACTAGTTGCACTGGTACTCCCTACTGAAAATCTTCGGAGCACCAGCACAAAATTTAAGAGCACCGCTGAAATCGACATGCAACGCAAGACATTCATATTTTTTCCATCCTAACTGTATTACTGGTGAGTGCTTTGGTAAAAGACAAATTAAAGAAATAACAATGTGCTGTTTTATTTCAAAGGAAAAGGTCACAAAGTCAAGTAGTGGAAAAAAGTCATTAAGTTAAATTGTGCTTTTTAAAACATAGACACCAAATAATAAATGAACAAATGCAAACATAAGTTATGTGGTCAGTACATTGCTGTCATTAACAACCAGAGCCTCAGCTCTCCATCTATCTTTCACACTCTCTCTCTCACACGGGCTGTCAAACGATGGTTAGATATTTGAATGCTTTCCGTATTGTAATCTGAAAATAATTATTCGGGCGGAAAAAATGCAGTGTTTCAGCAGAAATGTTGTATTTTTCCGGAAAAATGTTGCACACGTATGTCCACATACATTCTCTTTGTGCGCGGAAGTGAATGTGCTTTGTCCGTGCGCTCTTTTTTTTTTATCCGCCAGCTGAGCAAGTGCAGGGACAGCTTTATGCTCATTAAATAAAAATTTAAAAAAAGGTCAAAACAAAAAACAACATACGCAGTGTTCTGGAAGAGGCTTGATCCATCCGGATTCTACAGGTGTTCCGTGCTCTGCCAGCAGCACACGCCCCACACAGCGCATTACGGCCCCGGGACGGAGCACCGGGTCTCGCGGGGGGGGCACCGCGGAGGATCGGTCAAAACAATCTCTTAATTAGGCGTTCTTTTTCTACTCCATTTTTTTTAGGGCCACTTTCTGAAATCTCACAACAAAGGATCAAGCAAAATAAAAGAACCAAATCGTGTAATTATCCCAGAGAAAGGAGGAGGATGGGGGCTGCGATTGGCCGATTGAAATTTTGCACGATCGCTCAGGCCCAGCACACACACACCTCCTGGTGTTTCACATGATACAGGATGATGATTTAAAAATAAATAAATAAAAAATAAAAGGTTGGCATATTTGCAAGTCGCACTGATGCTGCTAGTGATAGAATTTAGTAGTGCAGTCTCCAAAAATGGTTGCAAAATGCAACTAAATGGTCGCAGTCTGGAGGCCCTTTGATTTTAACATGTCGCTCTTTTTGACAAAATATCCGTAAAAACATCAGTAATCGGTGGGATAGCACTCCAAAATCGGTCGGCGTCGGACCCAAGATCTGTCGGGCTTTAGTTTCTAGGTTGTTATTGTTGGAGGACATTCGGGCTCCACACAACTGTAAAAACAGATGACGCACATATATAACCCCAACCTTGAACCATGGAAATGCAATATTACTAGACGTGTCAAGCAGTTACTTTGGTTAAATCGCATGGTGACAAATCTCATGTTGAATAACATTTTGACTTGTGATGGGGGAAAAAAATGACTTCATAGCAGCAAATTATATTCAAAACTGCAAGGAATTCTAAATTGCCGAAAATCCACGTGAAATACTCAACGGTTCAAATAAAAATTCTAGTCATACATGCATGCATGGATGGTAGTGTGGCGTTTTGCTCGAAAAATGTTAACCGCCCATTAATGTGGGATGAGCAACAACCACAGCAGTAAGCCACAGAACAAGATGGCAGCCATCTCAACGTTGCCATAGTGATTGGGAGGGCGGCAGAGGCAAGTTGCTAGCTTGTGACAATGGCTATGTTGGCTGCTCTAGAGCAGATTTAGGGGAAAGTCACCTACCTTGGACATTGGTTGCAATACAAATCCTACCTGCGTTATTCTTTTTGGTGTCTGAGCTCCTACCATGTGTTTTCTCAATCCATGGCCTGATCCAGCTGATTTCACTCGTTAGTTGGGCCTCTGGGTTGATGCTAATTAGCAAACCCACATAGTTGACTTCATATCCCGGAGTGACATGTTACTTTCTGAACCCGGACTTTCCTCCACTTCAGCTGTATAATCTGTGCCAAGAGGAAGAATGGTAAATGTTTTTTGTTTTTGGGTTTTTTTCTGCAATGAGGGTGCCACCCAATATTGGCACTTTCCAACGGCCATTTTGGTACTAACTGGTGCTTGCCAATAACAATGACCTTAGTTACCGGCCCCACAGCAGCTTGAGCCTAGATATCATTTTCACATCTCCAAATAAGTGAAATATCTTTTTGATATATGAAAAGTAGTAGATTTGAATCAATGAATCCATCGGTAGAAGCACAAGGCCTATTTCTTGGTATTGTAAACATTATTGTTTTGTCTGTCGCAGCACACATTGCATATCCTGCTTAAATATAGCAATGTGTGGTTCATTCTGCGCCCCTCACTTGAAAGTAGACATTTGCTATGTCAAAAATGCTTGTAGTACAGGCATTAGGACTGTTGAGTTATTGCTCAGTTTAGATATGCTTATAGAGTGGTTGACGTTTGGACGATGGTAGATGTTTGAGTCGTAAGATTTTATGGGAACTGCGTAAACACATGACGGACATTTTTATTTTAGCAATTCAGGCGGCGATAAAGTTTAGCTGTCTTCAACGTTATCGCATTCAAAAGCATCTGCTTGTGTGATGCTCCTTGACCCCCGTTTGACTCTGCAGCTTGATACACACACACTGATACACACACTCACTTGCTGAGGGCTACCTTGTAACCATGGTAACACAGCCACTAGCGCTGAGAGTCTTTGCTGAGATTTTATAGTTTTGTCTGTCTGTGTTTTATCATCTATCGAACTATAAAGGAAGGAATCTCTGTCTTGAAACGACACACACGTAAGGGTGGGAGGAAATATATATATACACCGGAGAATCTGCGTTCTTTCTTCAACGCCGTATGAATTCTCAAAGGAATAGCGTCAATATTGAATTTATGGGTAAACATTGGAAAGTTGTCGCGCGTCGTCTCATGTTCAGTGCCGTGATGCGGTTTTGTGCAGCCGCAATGTCGTAATACAGGATCAGTATCTGTTGTTTTAAATGTTGAAATACTGATCAGTTCATGAAGACATCCCAACTCATGTAAAAGTGATATTTGCAATCGTATAAGTAAAATTGCTTTGTTAAAACAACCAATTTATGGTGAATGTTGATGAAGGTGATAATTATTTCGCTCAACCCTGCTGCATCTTAACTGCACCTTAACGGCAGACCGAATGAAATACTGAAGACCTAAAAGTCAAATATCTTAAAACTGAACCCATGACGCCTATAAAGCCCTTAGGTTTTGGCTACATACATTGATATTATTATTTTCCCTCGGTTTCCTGCTTTGGTGAAACGGAGAAACTCCCATTTTAACTCCCCACCCCACCCCAAATTCTGCACTTATTACAATGGAGCCTCCATCACAGCGGTGCTCAGGCAGCACGAGGCCTGTTGCTATGCAGACAATAAGAAGCACTCCAGCACGGTGCAGCACTTTACCTCACTCCACAAAAGCCCCATGATGAGATTTAAATTAATTCCGAGCCCGTCCCAAATTCACCCCCCACCACCCCTCCCTCAAACACACCCCTGATGGGACAAACTGTACTAATGGCGTTGCCTCTCACTCTCTCTCTCTCTCTCTCGCTCGCTCATGCACACACACTCTTTCCTACAGATTACTGCAGTGGCTGATTTATAGAACAAGCAGAGGGGGAAACATTGTCAAAGCAAACACACACAGTAATACAAGCAATACACTCCCTAAACTTGATATTTTTGTCACTGCTATTAAACATGACACAGCAGATGATGCAGTTTTTCTGCGTTCCTCTTGGTCAGTTATGACGGGACAAACCCCTCATTTTCCCGGCTAGGTTTTGAATAAAACTTATTTATTTGACATTTGGGGCTGCCGTTCATGCTGCTTCTCGTGTGGCTGCTTCCCGGCTTGGCTCCACCTCCGGATGCCTTTTCCACCATGTTTGTCTGCACTGTTGTGATGGTGTCACCCCCCCACCCCTTCTCATTCTTGATTGAATAGCTATCCTTTCTTTCGCCAATAGGTTTTTGCATATTGTGCTGTCCATAAGTCTTTGAATACATTGGACAGGGTGAATGATATCGATCAAATGTATTTATCTCCCTGCTTGTGTTTTTTTTCTTCTTTCTTTTATGTAAATGTCACCCACAAAGACTAAACTGTGATTACCCGATGAGATTGGGAAAAGTGTTTTCTTCCTGGCAGCATTAACCGTAACACTTAGAGAGACAGATCTATTGATATAAGGCAGACAAACAGACAGCCGACTAGCACAGCGCACCAGGCAGGCAGCAGACTTCATGCAAGTTTAATGAGCAGCCAGACAGTGGGGAGTTCTGGCTCCAGCGTAGCGCTCAGTCACTGCACAGATGCTGACTGGCCGGCTCTCTGGTTAGATATACACTAACTACACACCACAAAGGCCGGCATCCAGACCAGCTTGAGGAAGGGCCAGTTTGTCCAGGCAGGGCCTGTGTCTTTCTGAATGGATGTCAATGTGTAATTCTACTGAATTGCTAATAAATTAACAATTCATGCATGCAGATTTAAATAAATGCGCAAATATTTGAACATATGCACAAGATGTGACAGTCACACATACGGATTGCAGGCAATAACTGAATGTAATTGTGATTTATTTTTTGTGATACACCTTGTGTGTATCACAAAAAAAAAGTGTGTGTGTGTGTGTGTGTGTGTGTGTGTGTGTGTGTGTGTGTGTGTGTGTGTGTGTGTGTGTGTGTGTGTGTGTGTGTGTGTGTGTGTGTGTGTGTGTGTGTAGATGTGTGTAGATGTGTGTGTAGATGTGTGTGTATATATGTATGTGTGTATATATATATATATGTCTGCTATCATACTTAGGTTAACAAGGAAATCAGAGCTTATTTGATTCAACATCATACAGTAAAATAACTCTGAGTTTTATAGCCACCCCAAGTCCCTCAGCTTTTGCTTGACCAAATCAAAGCCATCAGTGGAGTGTGTGAGTGTGTGAGTGTGTGTGTGTGTGTGTGTGTGTGTGAGACTTAAAAGGATATACAGTATATCCAAGGATACAATGGGATTCAGAATATCTGAATTGAAATGTAGGTTTCCTTGCCACTGATAATATATTCATCTTATGCATTCTGAACAAACTCAGGGGTCCCAAGTTGCCAGTCGAGCAGAAATGCAGCCGCTCTCTCTAAAGTTGATGACAGAGAGGTGTTGAGCTGTTGGAACCACTGCATTTAGTCATCCCAAGTAGAAAGCATTATGATGTTTATTTCCAAATTCCCTATTATCACGACAATGAATTTTTCCATATCACCCTGTTCTTCTATCAAGTCCATATCAGTGGCACTGATTCAACAGCTACCGGGCTACGTCTGCCGTTGCTGTAGCAACACATTGGTATTAGGTCTGCTCTCGAATGAAGCCTCTGTCGGTTGGAATCAAGATCTTGGGACTATCGGTACCCCAGCTCTTCTCTTCAAACGGTAACAGTTGAGACGGATGGAGACATGGCATGGTCCCACTTTTTGGGTTGAACTTGTTCATTAGAAAGTATACTGGATAGTTATGGGAATTTTAAATGGATCTTTAGGCCTCACACTCATAACAAGGTGTCAGATCCCCCACCAGAACCCTGTGGACCGTCCTCCATGATAACTAAAGCCTGAATTATGCTTCTCCAGACGTACTCTGCGGAGCTATGCAGTGAAGGGGGTTATGGGTAACCGTAGCTCAGAGAGGCTCGCAGAGGAGCCGACGGGTACATCTCCCAAATCTCAGAAATGTGTCTGCAGTCCTGCACGTCAAAACACTCTGATTGGTTGATTTGTCCAACTTCCTGTGAAAATAAAATTTAGCGGATTGAATCGTGACTTGCAGATGTGGTTCGGATTTAGATTAGCATATCCATATTTTTGGGTTCTCAAGTTTTCAAATAAAGTTTGAAAGAAAGAATACTATGGTTTCTGTACATTGTGGTTCACTGAATGTGACACTGCCCCTACTGGACACGTGACATCATACATAAAATCACACAATCCCTACAAGTATAAAAGCAAACAGCCACGCGAACGTCTCCGAACAACACCCGTGCGCGTTTGCTTACATGCAGCTACAACAATGGTGTTGTAGAAACTCATTATTTCGTGAACAAACAGGCTTCATGGGCTTGTTTAGTGGCGTGGATATTATGTGCGTATGACTGTTTATTTTGCATCCACTCTATTTTAGCCATGTATGGGATCGATATCTGATACCATTATCTGTACTGGTGCATTCCTACAACGTTCTTGACACATTGTTTACAGGATCCCTCTAATCCAGCTCTTGTCTGTCCATCTCTCCCATTCAGGTAGAGTGTCCTGTAATGCAGTTTCATGAGGTCCACCGCCACTGGGGCTGACACTGCCAGTCAGCCCAGTCCACTCAGACAGTCCCATTACTATCGGACCTTCACATTCCAGTGCCCTCCTTTTTCTCTCCCCAGCCAACCTTGTCGCAACAATAGGCCTCAGCCTCAGACTGTCTTGCCCCTGCAAGCTGGCTTTGTCCGTTGTGCACTAGAAACTCCTCTGTGCCTAGCCGAATTGACCCAGCCTCCCTTACCAAAAAAAAGCACTCCATTTTGGACGTCTTAAAGCATAAACCCTTCTTTTGCAGTGTTGGGCCCTACGTCAGGTGACACGCACTCTAGGCCTCTCACAGCATCCTGGGCTGGGCCATTAGCGTTCTCCAGACAGGCGCGATACGCCATCGCTTTCATTCCTGGCCAATCATAGAAGCCTTTTCAAGAAAACTGTCCACCAGAATAGAGGCAAACAGCGATGGCAAGCCGAAGGAAAGCATCCACCCCCTGTATGATCCGACCAGACCGGACCCTGGTGGAGATGGATGAGGACGAAGATGAGCTGCAGGAGGTGGAGGTACCGTGACTTGATTTAGTTTCAGCTGGTAACCAATGCCTGACTGGGCCATTCCAGGATGCTTATCATGTGCTTATTCATCAGACATTTATGCATCTTGTTTTATTAGCTCCTCCTCGGTTGATTACCACTTTATCATGGTTCGCAACAAACATCATACCCTTAGTTTAATTTTTTTTTTAATTGTTCAATTTCTTACTCATGTAAAATATGTGATGAAGTCATCGATCCGATAAATTCATTCTTGCATCAAATCTTCTACCTCAACAACCAAATGCATGAATACAATTTTGGCACAGGTGATGGATCTGCAGATGGAATGTGTAGAGAGATATTGTTCATTAACCCTTCTACAGCCGAAAACACTCTTCTCTTTCGCAGAAGACGAGCGAGAACCATGCTGAGGAAGGCGCAATGGAGATCGATCTGTCCAAGCAGGAGCAGCCGGCCGCAGACTCGGAAAACACGGACAAGCATTCTCAGCCTCCGGTGGCTCCAGACAAAGCTGTGACGGAGCCGCCGGACATCTCCAAGCCTCCGTGCCGACAGCAGGGCGGCTACGAATGCAAATACTGTCCCTTCTCCACCCAGAACCTCAACACTTTTAAAGAGCATGTAGATGCCAACCACCCCAACGTCATCCTGAACCCCCTCTACCTGTGCGCCGTCTGTAACTTCAACACAAAGAAGTTTGACTCCCTGACGGAGCACAACGAGAGGTGTCACCCAGGAGAGAGCAACTTCAAGTTTAAACGAATCAAGTTGAACAATCAGACGATTTTAGAGCAGACAATTGAGGGCTGTAGTAACAATGCGGTTATTTACAACACGTCCAACAATTCCAGGAACGGGGAGGAGCCAGGACACCTCGGCAAATCCGCCCAGGTCAAGATCGCAAAGCCCAAAACAATGTCATCAGATATTAAACGGACTGATTCTCATATGGGCAAACCAGAACTGGCAAAGAAACCCATCACAGCGGTTAATGTCAATGGGACGGTCATCATCCCAGAGACCACGCTCCTCAAAGCAGACAGCCTTTCCCACATCATGCCTTCTCTTCATCGGCCGCCAAACTACACCCAGGTAATGGCCAGAGATGCTCAAAAGCAATTTCTTACGAGTCCAAGTCAAGTCTTAAGACTTTGAGGGCCGAGTCCAAGTCAATTTTCAAGTCCTTGGTCACAAGTCTGAGTCAAGTCTCTGATGGTGCTTATAAGCACTCTATCTGCTGCATGTCAGGTGTTCTTAGACTACTACAGAACTATTTCTAAGGAATTTTACAGTATGTATGCAGTATATCATTACACACTTATCTATTCGCATATCCCAGTTGATGAGTTATTCAAATTAATGAATATATAAGGAGTGCATGGTGTGAAGCTTTAAATCATATACATTAAATGAGCTTGACTCTAGTCTGGCATTGTGAAGAGACGTGAGTGGTGTGGAATAAGTGGGAGGCCTCGGCCACCGGTGAAATACCTCTACTCTTATTGTTTTTTTCACTTACCTGGTGAGGTGCGATAATACATGGAAAAACACATTTAAGTACAGAATTGTATTGTTCCTTGTCACATCAACATACAGTATAGGCCAAGTGTGCATGAAAAAAATTATTTATTTAAAACTAAATAAAACAAAAGTAATTACAGCAATGAATCTATACAATATAATAGATTAAAATACTTATGGCAACGTAAATAGCATTTTTATTGAAAAAATATATATAAGAACAACCCAATCGAAAGATATGGAATGAAAACACAGACCAATATAACCCTTTATTATATACACAATTTACTGCGAGTCTCTACGGTGTACAAACATATGCCCAGTTTTTGTAGCACTATCTCGTTTTTGTGTTTGTTTTGCGAACTATTCTCACTGATCGGGGTCGGTTCCATCTCCTGCTCATTGTGGCCTCTGTATGCAAAAATAAATTTCAACATAGTTGTAGAAAGTCTCCAATCTCCATCTACACTTGGCCTTAGACATTTCTTTGCAGCCGTTGTACAGCAAAAAAACTGGCAAGAAGAACACAATCCAAAAGCTGCACATGGCTTGAAGCTGATTGGATTTGTCCAACAATCTCTTCTCTGATTGGTGGACTGTGGTTGGCAGAGCTCGAGCTTCTGATTTGCTAAGTGTGACATCACTCATTGTGACTATCCAATAAAATAAACAGTGCATGTGACGTCACCTGTCGGCGGCGACACACTCGATTTGAAAGATTTGTTCACGAGTCCCAAATCTCCAGGTCAAGTCTCATGTCCTATGTTGACGATCCTGAAGTCCAGTCTGACGTATAGTCTGAAGTTGTTCTGTGTCCGACTCCAGTCCCCATCTCTGGTGGCCGCTGATGGAGAGAAACTAACCCCTTACCTAAAGCGACATTAAAGGATAGGTTTGCTGTTTTTCAACCCAGGCTCGAACTGGGATATTGAATTGACAAGGTAGTTGGACCAGAAAGGTGCTGTGAGGAAAAGTGAAATGTTAGGTTGATTTTGACCTCTTTTAAGGACATGTTGTAATACCACTTCAGTCACTGGAGGCAGAGTTTTGCATAATTCAGCTTTGAGAGTGGAAAGTCCCAAATAGAACCACATTCCAGTAAAGCTCATGTTTGGCTGAAAGTCGTATTGAATCTACATGACCTTTTCATGTAAAAAATAAACACCCTAGGCTGGATGTCTTCCCACATTTCTATGCACAGGGAGAAACTTGGAAAGAGGGAGATTTATTTTCTTTCTTTTTCCATCACATTTAAAAGGCAAGCTTACCCTGTTGACTGTGTTATTCCAGGTGCCCAAGATCGCAGTGCCCCTCAACACAACAAAGTACAACCCTTCACTGGACGGCAACCTGACGCTCATATCATCCTTCAACAAGTTCCCATACCCCACCCAGGCTGAGCTGTCCTGGCTCACCGCAGCCTCCAAACACCCAGAGGAGCAAATCAAAGTCTGGTTCACCGCACAGCGGCTCAAACAGGGAATCAGCTGGTCACCCGAGGAAGTAAGTAATAATCAAAACATCAATACATATGCTCCTTTTTTGTGTACATTTCTAGAAGAATCTTTAACTGTCACGCCACACTACAACACATGCATACACACGCACGCTTTGGATGGTGGCCGGTGAAATGAGGCCTCTGCATTTGACCCATCCTGGCTTGTCCATCCTCCTGGGGGGCAGCCGGGAGCAGTGGGCAGCATTCGACGATGCGCCGGGGACCTGGTACCAAGTGTCCATCGCTGGGCAGACGATGATGTGTGCATGTTTTTAGTGGGGGTCTTTACAGATGGTAGGTGGAGGAAACCCCATGTGAGCACGGGGAGAACATGCAAACACCACTCAGAAAGGCTCCTATTTGGGAGATAACCGGCCGGAGCACGGTGCCAACAGTGCACCAGGCGGGAATTGAACCCCAGAGCTTCTTGCTGTGAGGCAGCAGTGCAATGCACTGCGTCACTGTGCCACACATGTATTCTCAACTTGTCTTGTCTGATTCCACGAATGCTGCAAACAGGTCATGGTCTAGTTTTTTGGGAAGGAGGGGAAAACAACACTTAAAACAACAGAGCAAAAATATCACTGGAATTCTTAGAGGGCCCAGAGCTTATTCTATTACAATTTTGATCTGCCATATTTAATTAGTTGTACTTTTATCACTTTCTTACCCAATGTGTGTTTATAGCAGTTTCCTGCAATACACCTCCTCATCATGCCTCACTCACGAGTTCACTGCAATAATGCTTTCTGTTTTGTTGAGAAATCAATCTATTGAATCCTTTTAAAAGGGAACGCACGTATCAGGAGTAGTACTTCTAAAGCAGGGGTGTCAAACTACGGGCCCGGGGACCACACCCGGCCTGGGAAACAATTTCATGTGTGTATAATGCATTGTTAAATCTGGTCCAGCAAGTTGTATTAAAAATAAGATGTGCAACGGTTTGTTCTTCCCTTGATGGAGAAGACAACTTGACCAGTGGCTACCAAGCTAATTTGAGTTTGAGACCCCTGTTCTGAAGATAGTGCACGTCTTAGGGCAAATCAGACCTTAAAAGTTTAATTCAGATACAATCTCTAAACTTTGAAGCAGCAATAGAGCGAAGTATTCAATAATAGAATAAATCGAGCTTGTATGTTTTGAAAAATCAAAAAGTCAAACGAAATTGAAGCACATTGTGTTAGGTACGCAAACGTATGCAACCACAACTAAATAGCCCCCAACCCCCCTCTGTAAAAGGTAGAAGAAGCCAGGAAGAAGATGTTCAACGGCACCATCTCGTCGGCCCCTCAGACTTTCACCGTGGTTGCCTCCCAGCTCAGCTCCCACTCCAGCCCCAGCAGCCTCTCCAAGCCCAGCCAACCGGCGGCCTCTCTGCTCCAGTCTCTACCTTGCCAGCTCCTGGGCCAGACCAGCCTGGTGCTGACGACTGTCGCCAATGGCTCCACGGTCACCTGCGCTCCGCTGGCACTCACCGTGGCCAACCAGGTGCGGACCCGTGTGTTGAAATCAAACCAACAAATGACAACAGTCCCGCTATGGTGCTGCTAGCAGACACACGGCATCAAGCCAGGTTTATATTTGACTGCGCACCTGTGAAAGCGTTTAATCTGCTCCCAGTCGCAGAAAGTCATGCATCTGGTCTTTCCAGACGAAGGCCATGAACGAAAACTGGGCAGTTGGAGGTATATTCACTAGTTGAGTGGTCAAACTTTCCAGCATTGATTTTCCTGATGGAGTTAGTGGTTTGGCTGTTAGTGTATCCATATGTATGTGGTACGTAGTATTAAAGTGAATGTTTTGACATGCTGGGTCGCCCCTATTTGGATGTCAAGCAGGCGTCGGTGTGGAGGACTCTTCTCAAGCACAGAGGCGGTTGAGAAGCCCGTTCCCATTTAGACACATCAACTATAAACTACAAGGACAGAGAAATGGAACCTTCACCTACAGGTTGTTAGTTTAAGATCTGGTAACCTTGGAAAAGCTAGATGGGTAATTCCTTACTTCCAAGATAAAGTAAACAAAGTGTGTAAAATATAAGTACTGCTTTGCTTAGCAGTTGCAAGATTTAAGATCATGCCAAATATCATCTGAGTCAGACCAACTGTCGCCAAACAAGTGTGTTGGTGCTGTTTAGAAATGTGCATTTTTAAATTGCGAGCAGTCTTGATGTCTAATTCATAATTGTCCCGGTTGATGTTTTTTTTTTGTTTTTTTTGTTTTTTTTCCTGAAATTAAATCTTCCAAATATTTTTCCTTTTCAAATGGAAGCCACGAGAGAGAGGAAAAAAAAAAAAGTCACATCTTCCAATCTTAAGGAAATTAATGTCATTCAACACCAGGTGGCGCAGTCCCTCAAACGCCCCCTGCCGTCGCCTCTAGTCGCCACGGAGACCAAACGACCCTCCATCATTCAAACCATCCAGGCACCAGCGGCCACCACCAAGATGGCGTCGCCCAAACTGCTCAGCTTTACCATGGACACCAACAAGACGGGCGAGCAACTGTCGGTGCTGAGGAGCAGCTACACCCAGTGTCCGTTCCCTGAGGAGGAGGAGGTCTGTGTACAAAGGTTAACATGTAAATTGCCTTACATTGGGTCATTATTTTTTCTAATGCATATCGTATGTATTTGCATGTTGCAGATCTATAGGCTGATCGAGACCACCGGCCTGTCCAGAGGAGAAATCAAGAAGTGGTTCAGCGAACAGAGGCTCCTCAACATCAAAGGTGCTCAAACTTGTTTTACGGCCGCTGCCCGGGCGTCGCTCTCCTTGTCCCCGGGCAGAAAACACATAGGCTTTCTTTTTAAAGGAAGTTTTGTTGCGCTCACCAAAACCAGCACTTCATATGTAATTGAAATGAGGACAATTTCCGTTTTGCTTTGTTTGAACCGAACGCGAGTTTATCTCGACCCTGGTCCAAAAAGCGAAAACATTCAGTTTTTTCCTCTTTGGTGTGAAAGGCAGGCCACGCCACCAACCAGGGAAACAGCACATAGAAGAGCACATACTTAACGCAAATGCATGTCATGGCTGTTTCTTATAAATGCCAGCAAAATACAATATCAAATGGGGTTTTTATTTTATTTTTTTAACAAAATAAGCTTGCTGATTACCACTTTAAAATACAGGTGCTAAATTAACGACCAGCTCTCTGACCAGTCTGTATTACCACGGCGTCTCAGTTTCATTTCATTTCATTTTATCCAAAGTGACTTACAATTGTTCAAACACCGACGGACGCAGCCATCAGGAGCAATTAGGGGTTAAGTGTCTTGCTCAAGGACACTACAGCATGCTAGCAGGAGGAGGCTGTGTCAAGCATCTCATCATGCATCACCCTTTATACACTATATATACTTTATATACACTATATATATATATATATATATATATATATATATATATATATATATACACTATATGCACTATATAAAGTATATACAGTGTAAACATCTCATCACCGTTTTCAGTCTCGCTTTCGTTCCTGCAGTCTATCAGTATTCACTACACTAGCGTTCACGATGGCCACGCCCCCTTACCGTGAAATAACACGGGTCCTCACTTATCGACCAATTCGCTAAACGACCTGGTTGTAGGTGTAAGTAAGGAGTACCTGTAGTACAGATTTTTCATTAGCCTAAACAAATGTCAGGTAATTGATTGTAAGGGACAATTTATTTTAAAATAAAAAATAATCCCTAACTCCCTGAAACTCTTAGGTGTTCCCCCACCACCGGTATTGGTGAAAGCAGAGGTGACACCAGCGTCTAAAGAGGGTCCGGTGAAGAGGGCGGTGCCAAGCCAGTTTCCTCTGCTGGAGAGAGTGAAGGGGAAGTCGTCCGACCAGCTGAAGGCTCTGGAGGAGAGCTTCCAGAAGAGCGGCTCCCCAACTGAGGCAGAGCTAGGTAAACCACCGGTGCATGAAAACTGCAATAAAAGAAAAGACACCTCCTTCTCTCGGTTCAGTGTGCTCACAAAGCAGTCGCCAGTGGTACGTTGCATGAAGATGCTCAAATTTGAATGGGACACGATATGCTGTCACTGCGGTTGTGTGGTATCTGCCACAGAGGTGTCTAATTGGCGCTCAAAAATATTTCTTTTTTTCTTGCACATGGACTTTTCTCATTGCAGCTGTGAACTTTGTATCTATCGGGCTGTGAATCCGTCTCGGGGGTGTCTGCATGACGAGATTAGGAGCTAATGTTCAGCCTGGTTTCCTATCGGAGGAAGAAGACATTTGCTGCATCCAAAATGGCCTACCACTATACTATTTAGTATGGCATGCTAGTATGTGAGCGTAAACCTAAACTACAGTGTGCATCAAATAGTGTGTGAGAAATACCAGCCTGACATACTACACACTATCAGAGGATGATTTGCTTTATTTTGGTAGTCCATCGTGGCCAAAGATGACGTCCACTGCTTGTGAGTCCGTTAATGACTGCAGAGTCCGATGCAGGATGCACACTGTCTGCCACAGACAGGACATGTGAAGGCCTCGTGCCGTCATGGACATCTTTCTTCTCTGCCGTTTTGCCAGGTGATGTTCATGAAGCTCCACTAAGGAGTAGTAGATACCAGCGCTTGAAATAATTTAGAGTGAGGATGCTGCTTCTTCCTTTACCGCCTCTTCGCTGTGGGGAAGTTCGCTCTGATGACAAGGAAACGATCCAAGACCCACAGCACCTCCCCACAACCGCAGCAGGCTGCCAGAGCTCCGGTCTGTTGGAAGACCGCCTATGGTACGCCTGCCAACACTTGCTTTCCTCTCAGGGTGTGCTCCCCGAGCCTTTGTCTTCCTGGACTTACCCACAAGGCAGCGGGGACAGTGGTTGGCAAACGCCAGGGCGTGTCCACGTTGTGCTGGCCTGCACATCGCACCTGTGGGGACCACTGCAGCTCTGAGGTCCTCTGCCGAGGTAGCTTGGGCCCGCAAGGATGCCCAGTTACCGTGTGTGGCCACCAGGAGGCTTGGCAGGACTCTTGGTGGAGGAAAGGCTGTGTACTGGCAGGGGAAGGCTGCTTCTCGGTTCATCACAAGGGCTAGCCAGGGGACGACAGTACACATTTGTAGTATGCAGTATCCACAGCAGCATCTGTTTCCAATATGGTTCACCGGTTCCTGGGGGGAAAACAAACTTCCTTGCTTGACTTAATTAAATCAATCCTTTCAAAGTTTTGTTTTTTATAGCAATATCAGACTTCAACTGGCTGAGATGTGAC
The DNA here is from genome assembly GCF_960531495.2 of Zeus faber. Classification (NCBI taxonomy): domain Eukaryota; kingdom Metazoa; phylum Chordata; class Actinopteri; order Zeiformes; family Zeidae; genus Zeus; species Zeus faber. The sequence goes on along the minus strand of NC_137195.1, from coordinate 23,578,259 downwards.
CAAGTAATACAAAGTACCTTTGGTACAACTTTTATTGTTCACATGTAGGCAAATAGGAGATCATAACATAATAGATTAAACAGTCTGCGAAGCAATAAAAAGAATGGAGAAAAATAAAATGTGTTATACTCAAGTGGATGGAATTTTGTTCCTGACCTTGTCCCGCTGCAGACCAGCTGGCCCAGGAGACCAGGCTCTCCAAGATGGAGGTGGACTGCTGGTTCTCCGAGCGTAGGGCCCTGAGGGACAACATGGAAAAGGCCCTGCTCACCGTGGCCCCCAGGAGCGGTGAGGAGCGGCCTGAGCGCCTGGGCCGGCTGCTGCTCCTCAATGGAGCCTCCAACCACCAGCACTCCTCCTCCTCCTCCTCCTCCTCCCCACACCCACCCGTCCTCTCCTCGTCCTCCCCTCCCCCCACCCGGCCAGCGGCCTCCTCCCCCCACCCGCCCATCCTCTCGGCCTCCATCTCTCCGCCCCTCTTCACATCATCCTCCTCTTCCTCCTCGCCCCGGCCCCCCGTCCTCTCGGCCTCCACCAGCCCGGCCCCCATCGCCAGCCGCTCGCTCACACTGCTGCGAGAGGTAGGAGTTTTTTGCCCACGACAATGAGACAATTTCATTACACTCAGAACATTTGTCAGTCTTTGTCGAGTCGGGCATAAGTCACAGTCATTGTTCATTGTCCGGACTAAAACACAAACTAATGCAAAGTTTGTTAAAGAATTTAGTGGCCAATTCCTATTCAGATGGGCCAGCCTTTCCATGCACTTATTTATTCGCTTTTTGTTTTTGTTTTCCCCAGCTTTTTAAAACTGATTGTGTTTATTATCAACAAAGACTGGATGTCTTGAATGTCTTGGCACCATATAAACTACAGTTATTATGATTGATATTAATAACAGTAAATGCAGCGTCATTACATTCTGCAAAGGACATCATTTAGATTTCTGTATGTAAGTTTATCTTTGGCAACTCCTTAGGCCACACTTCATTTCAATACTTTCATTCTCCAAGTCCTTTCAATGACTCAAACTACAATGACAGGGTCAGTTACTGGTTCACACGTTCTCTAATTATGTGAGATATTTGCTTACATAAAACAGCAAAAAAACAGCAGGCTGCCGGAGCTCCGGTTAATCGCCAATTAAAAGGTGTCAGGAGGGGAAACTGGGACAGGAGATTAAAATTGAAGGATCAGGAGACATTGTGTTGTGAATTAGGGTTGTAAAAATTATATTGATTTTTCCGGTAAAAAATTGACATTCCAACCAAAGGTGACTGATGGTACTCACACAGATCCTTGCTTCATTATAAAGTGCACCAGAGCATTACATTTCACTTTTTACTGGGGGGGGGGAACCTTTGTACAGTGTTAAAAAAAACCTGTCGTAATTGAAAAATGGAATTCCGTACTCTCAAAATCACAATGCTAAAAAATGACTCTATATGCTGTATATAGTAGTCATTTTTAGCATATTTTTATATGATTTTATATGTATGTTTTTATATATCAGAATCCCATTGGAAATACTTGTTTACAAGTGTTTTGTTCTCATATTCATGTTGTGTGTTGCGTCTTTAAAATGAGTGTTAAGTCTAAAACGTGCCATGGCAGGTGTTCTGTCGGACCCAGTGGCCGTCTCCTGAGGAGTACAGCCAGCTGGAGGTCCAGACGGGGCTGGGACGCACCGACATCGTCCGCTGGTTCAAAGACCACCGCTCGGCATTGAAGAGCAGGGAAACCCTGGACTGGATGGAAGGATTCCAGCAGCAGGAACAGAACGGGAACACCGAAGAAAAAAAAAAACCTGTCCCCCAAGAAGCCAAGATCCTTAAAGGTAGGTTAGTCAACCTGCAGTACCTGTGGAAGGCAGGGAACTTGGCTTTCTCAATCCAACACTTTCTTATTTCCTTTTTTAGACGCAACAAATAAAACATCCATAGAAAAGTGCTTTCTAAGTTAGTGTTTCTCAAACGGGGGTTCCTCGTACCCCTAGAGGAACTGCAGGGGCTACACAAAAATGTTACTTAAAGTTACTTTTTTGGTATGTATTGTTAAATAAAATGTTAAAAAGTTCCCATGTTAATGAAATACTATTTATAATACCTTTGGAACACACGACACTTCATAAGAAAAGATGTGAGTGTTGCAACAATCTGCAGCTAAGTTGTAAATGTTAGGTTTATACTTAAAGTTCAAGCTTCACAACATAATGACTCAGAATAGAGCTTCAATACTGTAAATCAAAAAATTATTCACCAAAATCCTTAATTGAATATTTTAATACTACAAATTAGTGTGAACTGACGAATGAACGCCCTCAAAGTACTTCACACCAAACAAAATTACATATTTCAGTATTTGCAACTGCGTTTATCTAAAAGTGAAAATTGGTGCATGTACATAATCCAGAGTACTAACATCATTCTGTGTCAGTCAGTCATCATTCAAATGGTCTCGTGTTCTCTGGTGAAGCTCAGGGTGCTGAAGAAAAGGCCGGTCAGAGCCAGGCGTCGGCGGCAGACTGCTCCAAGCTGAGCAACCAGGACCTGGTCCAGTGGTTCACCAACAGACTCAGCCACAGCGTCACGGACCTGAGCAGGACGCGGCCGGATCCAACTGCCACCAACGCTCCCGACAAGGAAAGGTGGGTGGAGCGGTTTGTGCTAAAGTAATAACCTACCGTAATAAGCTAGTTAGTACATAGTAATCCGTCATATTTGTAATTTATGCCCTTGTGGGAGTCTCTGCCCATAGGTACGGGTGTAGGGAGGGAGTCCTTTTTGTCATGATGCGCCAACATGGCGAGAGTTTTATTATATAGATAAACAAGAAGCTCTCAGGTCAGAAGTATAAATAATAATACTACTACTACTACTAATAATAATAATAATAATAATAATAAATAGTAATTTTGGTTTGGGGCGCAGGAGGAATGGCGTTCTGCTATGGCCCCTAGTCGGCTGACGAGCCCATGCGCTGTTTCCCTCTGCAAGACAGACAAACATTAAGAAATCTCCATGCCTGGAGTGGGACCAATCAGCGCCGGGAACCGTGCTGTCGTCTGCAGCCGGTGCTTGACCACGCCCCTTGGTTCGCCACATACCCCCACCGCCCGACTTAGGCCGGGAATCCGTCCAGCTGACAAACATCCTATAGTAGCCGGCCAGCCCCAAGAGCTGCTTCACCTCCTTCTTGGTCTTGGGTCTTGGCGTGTTTGCAACCACTATGGTTTTATCAAGCTGGGGTCTGACCAGGCCTCCACCCAAGTGGTACCCCAGATTACGTACTTCCCTCCGTCCCACAAAACACTTCTTTGGGATGGCGGTGAGCCCAGCCCGCCTCAGGGACTCAAGCACTGCACCCACTTGCTGCATATGCCGCTTCCAGGTGTCGCTGTGAATGATTACGTCGTCTAGGTAGGCCGCGGCGTATGCTAAATGCGGACGCAGGACGCAGTCCATGAGTCTCTGAAAGGTGGCTGGGGCACCGAAAGGAAGTGGTTTAAGCTAAACGGAGTGGCCAACGCCAATTTTTCTTTGGACTCCTGAGACAAGAGAATCTGCCATTAGCCCTTGGTTAAATCCAGTGTCGTGAAAACACAAGCCGCACCTACCGGGTCGAGAAGGTCATTGACATGGGGCATCGGATAGGCGTCGAACTTGACACCGTTTTCACCTTTCGGTAGTCTATGCAGAACCGGGCCGACCCGTCTGGCTTACCGACCAGCACAATGGGACTAGACCAGTCACTCGTGGACTCCTCTATTACGCCCATGTCCAGCATGGCCTCTCATTCCGCCTGCACGATCTTGCGTTTGTGTTCGGACAGGCTATACAGCCGAGAGCGCACCTTCACCCCCAGGGTCGTCTCTACATGGTGGTGTATGAGGGACGTGAGGCCTGGCAGGGAGGAGAAAACATCAGAGAAGCGACGCTGAAGTGCAGCTACGTCCGCCCTCTCGGACGGAGAGAGATGGTCACTTAACAGGGCCGCGGTATGATCGGCCGCTTTTTGAACCTCCGGCCCCAACTCATCCGGCTCAATGACTGGCGTGACCAGAGCCACGGACGCCCCCTCCCTCTATTCTTTTAAGAGGTTTAGGTGATAAATCTGTGTCGCCCCCTGCCTGGCAGACCGTTCAACCTCATAATCGACCTCGCCAACCTGCCGTGTGACCACAAAAGGCTCTTGCCACGTCGCGAGCATTTTAGAGCTGGACGTAGGGAGCAACACTAACACCTTGACACCCGGTGCAAATTTTCTGAGCCGAGCCCCCGGGTCATATAAGAGGTGCTGACGTGGTAGAGGAGAGGTAGTCCCGCTCCTCCTCCAGGTCCGCCAGGCGTTTCTGCAGCCAGCGGATCGGCTCCTCGGGCGCCTTTCACTCAGCGCCCTGCCCCTCCTGGGTTCCTGTGCAGGTGCCACTTGTGGGAGTCTCTGCCCACATTTAAAGGTTTAGGGAGGGAGGAGTCCTTTTTGCCATGATGCGCCAACATGGCGAGAATTTTATTATATAGAGCAACGAGGAGCTCTCAGGTCAGAAGTATATATAAAAAAAAAATAATAATAATAATGGTTTCGGGCACAGGAGGAATGGCGTTCCACTCTGGCTCCTGGTCGGCTGACGAGCCCGTGCGCCGATTCCCTCTGCAAGACAGACAAACATTAAGAAATCTCCATGCCTCGAGTCAGACCAATCAGCACTGCGTAGGCCCTGATTCGGCCGATTCGAGGCAGTTTGGCGGCCGCGGGAAAGACAACCGTGCTGTCGTCTGCAGCTGGTGCTTGACCACGCCCCTTGGTCCGCCACAGCCTTATATCATTTCTCCTGTGCATCATATCACATTTTGTATGTTCTGTTTGTTTTTATATATCTGTGTATATATTTGTTTTGTTTTGTTTGTTATTAAATGTTTTATTTTTTGATGCTATTTGTATATATTTGACAATTTTGAATAGTATTTTTGTTTTCTATTTTATTATAATTGTTATTTTCTGGGGGGTTTCGGACTGACAGCTTTTTTTATGTTTAAGATCTGTAATGAAATACACCAAACATCAACAGAACAAATTCCTAGTGTATACACATTTTGATTACTATTTCCGCTCATTAACATGTTGCTCGGGATTGTGAGGTCCCCACATAATGCAGATTTGAAATGAACCAACAGTGATTGTGTGAATGTTTTGCATTTTGGTGTAGAAAAGTTTACCCAAATCAGTCTCAGGTCGTACTGTACTAACATTACATAACTCTAGTTTATTTTCATCAGTTTTTCAGAAGTCTTGGATCATATCTTCTCATCATTAATTTAGACACATTAAGAAATGTGTTCCATCATATGACGTCTGAAATGTCTACATTCATGTGAATATTACTCCCCTGAAAAACCTGCTTGAACTTCATATTCTAGAACCGCTGCAGATGAGCTCAAAGCAGAAAAGAAAAAGACTGACTCACGTTTTGTATGACAAGTGAAATTATCATGCTCAAGTGGCTCAAAGTTGAACTCAGTCATGGCCGTTGTTGGATGTCACTGTGCAGTCTGTGATTCATACAGCAGCCTTGTCCGACAGACACTAGCAGGGACCTTCCAATTATAATATAAAAATAAATATCTCATTGGATTTCATATGGATTCCTTTGGTATTATAACTTGTGAGCATTGCAATTCAAAATCACGTTTTGACAGAGCACTTCACTATTACAGGTCGGGCCGTTTAAAAGTCATACGGTTATATAAAAAGGTTTTAACATCGGGTTTTCATGTGACTTAAATATTCAAATATTTCAAGGCGACATCCAAAACCATTTTCCCAATTTGCTCTCATTTCATTATAGGCGAAGACCAAAAAAAAAAATTTTTAATTATGTACAAAGAATTAAATGAAACAAAAATGGATCACTTGTCAGTGTACATTTCAATCCTGAAATGAAATAGCTTAGATTAGAGGATCTAATGGATGTCATACTGCTCAAGATATTTGAATTTTCACTGCAGCTAAGGTCCTACATTTCAGTTTAAGTGGCATTTAAAAGTATTTTGCCTGCAGACACTGTATTTAAAGAAAGCCATATCATTTTCTCTTCCACTCCTGAACTGTAAAACACTCGAGTAGTTTTCGACATCCAGCATCTGAAGATCAGTTCGAGCACCTTCGCTAAAACACAAAATCCCGCTGTTTTTTCTTTTTTCTTTTTTTTACCGCCCGCCCCTCAAAGAAAAACGTTCTCCTTTAGTTTGTCCTTGATATAGCGCTGACCTGTGTCCGCGTCCCGACCAGGTGGGTGAAGGTGATGGTGGCGGTGGGAGAGGGCAGCGACGGCGGAGTGGAGAGACCGAAGCTGGCGTCCGACACAGAAATCCTGTCCCTGGAGCATCCTGGGAGGGTCACTGGCTGACGGTAGGTCCAAAACCTGCCTGACTCTAGGTAACACTGTTTAGCTCAGCTAAGACACCTGATCTGAAACCTCGACGCTGAGAAATGGCCGTTCTGTTAGCAATGTGATTTAATATGAACCAAAACAACAAGGTTTATTACTGAATAGGGTTGTACCTTTGGAAGAATACATCCAAGTCCAAGTCCCCCTGAGGTACTGAGAGGGGATCAACTAGCCTAGCTCCTGTGAAATTAGGGACATCCACCTTCCAGCACCTCAAAAGTTGAGTTATTTAAGGGATACCGTAGATCAAGATAAACATAGAAACAAGATCTTCAGCAGCCTCACCCTCAACTTTTTTTTTAAAGCATAATGCACCATTTCTCCATCTGTGATGATTCACTGTGAACCAGCACTTCAGATTAGTTAATGACTAACACCTAGTGCCAGAACATCACAATCAATAAAACTGGCAGTTTGCAAGATAGTCAGTAGACAAAAAGTGAATTTCCACTATGTTGTATCACCTTAATACAGTACTGCTTTCTCATGTTGCTGAATATTGGACCCAGACTCATTAAACATAATACCACCACTTTAAAAGAAAAACAATGACCCCATTTTTTTTGTCTCCGCTTTGAACTGCTTGATATGATGAAGCCAAATGTGTACATATATATTTTTTTCCAATTGTTTTATTTGAATCTGTTTCAGAAGGAATCCTTTGGTTGTTCGCAATGGGCAAAAGCAGAACTCAAGATTTTCGCCTTCTTGCCTGTGGTGACGATGCAAAGCGCTGTGGGAGTGGAAGTTCCACCTGTGATGTGTGGGGCTGAGACAGAAGAGTGCCAAAGCTGGACTTGATGCATTGTTCTTACTATTACTACTAATACTTACTGCTACTACTATTACAACTACTACACTTTTTTTAACAGCCCTTGTAAATATTTTTCTGTATTGCAACAAAACAAGGCTTTGTACAGTTTTGCTGTGAGGGAAGATTTTGTTACTTTTTTTTTTTGTTGTTTTTTTGTTTTTCCAAGAAATATCTTTTGATTAGTGCCCCCTGAATGAAGAATGTGTTTCTAAATCAAAGAAGCCGCAATGCTTCAACAACAACCAACAACTCAAAGAGCAGGCTGCTAATCAGCCACGGTCCTTCATGGCACTTAGGTTTATACCGATCAGCCACAACATTAAAACCACTGACAAGTGATGTGAATAACATTGCTCATCTTGTCACAATGGCACCTGTCAAGGGGTAGGATCTGTAGGATGTAAGGAGCTGAGCGACATCGACAAGGGCCAAGTTGTGATGGCTAGACGACTCAGAGCAACTCCAAAGCTGCAGGTATTGTGGAGTGTTTGCGGTATGCAGGGGTTAGTACCTAGCAAAAGTGGTCCAAGGAAGGACAACTGGTGAACCAGCTACAGGGTCATGGGCGCCCAAGGCTCATTGATGAGAGTGGGAAGCGAAATCTAGCCCGTCTGGTCCGATCCCACAGAAGAGCTACTGCAGCACAAATTGCTGAAACGGTTAATGCTGCTATGATAGAAAGGTGTCAGAACACACTGCATCACAAATTGCTGCGTAGCCGCAGCGTGTCCGTGCTGACCCGTCCACCGCCTTAAGCGCCTACACTGGGCATGTGAGCATCAGAACTGGACCATGGAGCAATGGAAGAAGATGGCCTGGTCTGATGAATCACGTTTTGTTCTACATCATGTGGATGGTCGGGTGCGTGTGAGTCATTTACCTGGGGAAGAGACGGCACCAGCTTGCACTATGGGAAGAAGTCAAGGCGGCAGAGGCAGTGTGATGCTCTGGGCAATGTTCTGCTGGGTCCTGGGAACCTTGGGTCCTGGCATTCATGTAGGTGTTACTTTGGCACGTAGCACCTACCTAAACATTGTTGCAGACCAAGTACACCCCTTCAAGGTAACGGTATTCCCTGGTGGCAGTGGCTTATTTCAGCAGGATAATGCGCCCTGCCACACTGCAAAAATTCTTCAGGAATGGTTTGAGGAACATGACAAAGAGTTCAAGGTAATGACTTGGCTTCAAATATTTCCCAGATCTCAATCTGATGGAGCATCTGTGGGATGTGCTGGAACAACAGGACACACCTGCAGAGGTCTTGTGGAGTCCATGCCTCGACGGGTCAGAGCTATTTGTGCGGAACGAGGGCGACCTACACAATATTAGGCAGGTGGTTTTAATGTCGTGGCTGATCGATGTATATATCCCTGGTAGCGGCAGATTTCACAAGGACCTGGAACGGTTCAGCGTAGCCCTCACATCGCGGATCCTCGACTCAGTCCGGTGGCTTGACCGCCGAGGGGAAAGTAAAAGACCTGAAGGTTGAGGCGCAGTGTGAATGTGGCCCCTCACTGCCGGCAACACCCAAGCAGAGCGGAAATGGAAAGACGGACACAGACCATAGATGTCAGTTATTAATGAGGCAAATGAATGAATGCACTGTACATGTAAACCTTTCCTTTTACTTCCTAGGGTATCTTTACAATTGGCTGCTGCTGCTTTCTCGCATCAGTCCTGGTGTTTGTTCAACTTCCATTGTTTTTCTTTCTTTTTTTTTTTTTTTTTTTTCCCTTCTATCTTTTCTGATATATAGAAATTGTAAGGAGAACAGAGAAGAATGTCTGTCTCGCACCATGCTGCCTTTTCTGCTCTCTGCTTTCTGACGTTCTGCCGCCGGCTCTTGCGTAGACATAATACTCTCACTGCCTCGCGCTCCGTGGGGGTGAAAATAGAATGGTTTAAAAAAAAAAAAAAAAGATAATCTGAAATTGTAAATCCAAAGCGTTCTCGGCTGAAGGTGCCAGGCAGTCTGTGGTGAGAATGTACGACGTGGTCAACAAGTTCTTTGGTGTTTCAAATGTACTTTCTATTTTTCTTTCTTTTTTTTTTTCCTATCAATTGTGATCTGTGCATACTCCACCTGTTCTGTTTCTGGCTTTTAAAACGCTCCTTCCATTAAATGCAGGGTGGCGTACAATCAGTATTTAAAAAGCCCCGAAATTCATCATTTCATGGTTTTGACGGTTTACAGTGACCAAGCATACAGTTCCTAAATTAACAGATTACAGCTATAGAGATCAAGTAAGTTACTTTTGTATTTTGGACTTTGCAATCCCTCTCAGAATTTGATTTGATGGGAAAAGTATTGCACAGAACTTTTCGTTGCACCGAACCCAGCATGTATTTTTTTCATTTCTTTGATCAAAAAAGCGTTAATTTCCAAAGAAAAGGGACCTCTGGAACCGACGGAATCGACCCTTCGCCCTGCTTTGGAACTCTGGTTGAACCGGCCGTACACTGGCTGAATGTCCGTCGCTGCTACTTTAAAGTTTCCTGTTCAAAACAAAAACAAAGTGTCTGGGATACTATAACCCTTCAGTTGGCTGCTGTGGAATACCGCTTGTGTTATTTTCATTTTCTACATCAAGTCTGCTGTAGCTCAATAAATACACAACCAACTGAAAACCATGAGTCCGTCACTGAGCCATGTTTTGTTCTACTAGTGTCATTGTATTAAACATCAAACAGGACATTTAAAATATTAATTTATATATGAACATACTGATTTTAAGTGACATTTAAAATGTTTGACACCTAATATTCTGTGAACGGTTTTGCACCAGTGACTCTCTAGGTCAGTGCTATATTAACTGCGTCGTCCCTGCTGAAATCTAGCACGTCTGGTCCGATCCTGAAGAGCTACTGTAGCACAAATTGCTGAAAAAGTTCATGCTGCTATGATAGAAAGGTGTCAGAACACACAGAGCATCACAGCTTGCTGCGTATGGGGCTGTGTAGCTGCAGACCGGTCAGAGCGCCCATGCTGATCCCTGTCCACCACCGAAAGCACCTACAATGGGCACGTGAAGGTCAGAACTGGACCATGGAGCAATGGAAGAAGGTGGCCTGGTCTGATGAATCACGTTTTGTTCTACATCATGTAGACGGCTGGGTACATGTCCACCGTTTAGTTGTGGAAGAGAAGGCACCAGGATGCACTATGGGAAGAAGTCAAGTTGGCAGAGGCAGTGTGATGCTCTGGGCAATGTTCTGCTGGGAAGCCTTGGGTCCTGGCATTCATGTAGGTGTTACTTTGACACGTAGCACCTACCTAAACATTGTTGCAGACCAAGTACACCCCTTCAAGGTAGCGGTATTCCCTGATCGCAGTGGCCTATTTCAGCAGGATAATGCGCCCTGCCACACTGCAAAAATTCTTCAGGAATGGTTTGAGGAACATGACAGAGTTCAAGGTGTTGACTTGGCTTCAAAAATTCCCCAGATCTCAATCCGATGGAGCATCTGTGGGATGTGCTGGAACAACAAGCCCGATCCAAGGGAGCCCCACCTCACAACTTAGAGGATTTAAAGGATCTGTTGCTAATGTCTTGGTGCCAGATACCACAGGACACCTTCAGAGGTCTTGTGGAGTCCATGCCTGGACGGTCAGAGCTGTTTTGGCGGCATGAGGGTGAGCAACACAATATTAGGCAGGTGGTTTTAATGTTGTGGCTGATTGGTGGATTAGTTGTGCACCTTTCTGCCTCCTTTACATTGCATGTATAGGCAATAAAAGCCAAATTAATGTGACCTGGATGCTGAACCTGGACTATTAACTATTTTAGTTTGCATATGACATTTAGTCCTTGAAATCCTAGGGAGGGGTGCAAAAAAAAGTTTGAATACCACTGCCACTCTTAAGTCCTGTCCAGCGTTGACCGTTACCACTTGTAATCCAGAGTCGAACACTACACAGGTCAGTGCATTAACACTTGCAGTATCTCCAGGAGGCCGCAATGTCAATCGGCACTATGAAGATCAGTGTATCCAGCAATGTCCAGAGTGCATCTCATACAGCAACCACAATTTGGCAGAATTATCTTGCAGCTGACAAAAAAAACCCAAAAAACAATGGACTCGACAGCTTCTGTACATCTTTCGAAGAATCGGCCGTCATGCCTTGGAGCCTGGGGCGGCCAAGTGGAGACACTCAGGTCGTGTGACACCAGGGGCTGATTTGCTGGCGCCTTTATTTGTTTAATTAGAAACACAACAGTTTTGTTTCTCCGGCGCCTCCAACTAAACACCATTTTGTAAAAAAATAAATACAAGGCATATTTTTAAGTAAAAAATCAAACACTCGCAGCACTTTTCTTTTAAAACATTAAAAAAAAAAAAAAATCACCAACCCAATAACTTGTAATTTGATAGTGATTAGGCCACAGACACAATTTAGTCCAAAGTTCCATAGCTGTCTATACTATAATTAGGGAGAAAACAGTGAAACTAGGATAAAAACAGTCATTATTGTACAGTCTATCATCTCAGTTCAACCGTATATTAAATAATGACGTTTGATTGGTCATTTTGCTGGGGAGATTTGAGAGCGTAGATTTGAAGGGTCGCATTGGGACCTACTTTCCAACTGGGAGGTATTTGGGCCTCAGAATTGCGGACTCTTCTCCCGACGTATTTGTAGAATTAAGACTCCCAGACACTGACAGCTTTTCAAGAAACAGATATATTTACAAAACAGAAAAAAAGACCGTTCCTTTTACCCCCACCCCCCCACCCCCCCCGGCTGGATGACGGAAGCAGGGATACTTCCCCGACGGCCGCGTCAAGTTAAAAAACAAAAACAAGAAAAATAATCAAGGCTCCATCGACGGTGGCGGGCTGCTCCCACAGATCCGTCCCCCGAGTGCTCGGTAATTACAATGTCATCCGATACGGCATCACAGGGAGAGCGAGCGATGGAGAGAGCGGATAGGAAAGAAAAGAATCAAGCTGGGGGGAGGGGGGGGGGGGGCGCAGCAACAAACAACACGGACGCCACGCTGGGCCGCAGCTGCGGCGTCGCTCGTTCCTGACAGTGCAACGACCGGGTGCGTGGAGGGAAGGAGGGACCGGAAGAGGAGGGGTGGATGACGGATGGAGAGTTCTTTCTTTCTCCCTTCCTTCCTTCCTTCCTCCATCCGCTGTAGTAGATTGTAGGGGGGGGGACTAAGGAGGATTATTTTTAGTATTTATTATTTTTTATTTTTTTCCTGGACTTTTAAAAAACAGATATCCCTGATTATTGCGTTACGGTCAATACACGCCGCGCCCCCGCCTCCTCGCACGTTTAACGCTTCGCGCCATTTTCTGCTGGACAAGAAGAAGCAAACAGTTTAAAGTGGATGGATCTCTCCCCCCTTCTCCCCGTCAGCGGAGATGGAGGGAGAGAGCAACCCCCCCCCCCCCCTTCATCCTCTCAGTCGTCCCCCAGACGGAAGCCTTGGCCCCAGTTGTGGCGGCCGCCAAGGACTCCTCCTCCTCCTCCTCCTCCTCCACCACCACCACCACCATCACCACCACCTCCTCCTCCTCGTTGTTGCTCCTGCGGGGCCGCTCTCCTGCTGGGGGGGACCCCGAAGCCCGAGACGCCTCCTCTCCTGTTGGGGAGGAACCGGTACCTAAAAGAATAAATAAATAATTGGGGGGGGGGGGGATTCAATACAATCATATTCACTATCATATATTCCTGGTGCTTGACTCGATGGAATGTGGCGGCCGTTCCTTTTATTGCTCAGTCGTTTTCAAAATAAGAGCGTTGATCGGGTTGAGAAAGTAACACGAGTAGTCGACCCCCTGGGACAGTGGTGTGGGCCGAGGGAAATTGCGAGGGAGAGAAAATGAAAGAAGTAGGACTTTAATATATATATATTTGAAGGCTTCAAATATTATATTAAAAGGTCTACTTTAAGGGGTCCTTATTTTCATTAGTTTATTGAAAATGATACAAATGATGTACTTCATATTTAGACATTTATTTCCATTATTTATTTGTTTTTCTTTCTGAGTTATGGACCTTTCTGTGTACTTGTACTTTATTTTATTTTGGGGGGGGGGGTCAAGTCCTTAAAATCCTACTCTGCAGAAAAAGCTTGAACACCACTGCCCTCAGGCCTTATGACATGGGTAACAACACACGCGTAATGTTCTTACAGGAACTCGGGCGTGGACAGGAAGGAGCGTCCTCCCAGGTCCATGGGATATTTGAACATGAGGAAGAAGTAGAGGTGGCCCACCAGGTTCCCTATCAGCTCGTTCACCACTCTGGAGGGAGGGAGGGACACACACACACACACACACACACACACACACACACACACACACACACACACACACACACACACACACACACACACACACACACACACACACACACACACACACACACACACACACACACACACACACTGTACCGCTAATCTGCACTACAACTTCCATCTGATTTAGACAAAATCAAGGGGATTCCTTACGAGCCCCCGATGATGTAGTTGAAGCCCAGGATGACCCACGGCAGGTAACAAGCCTGGGATGGCAAGAAGGAAAACAGGAATATTGAAGAACCGATACGATCAGAAAATGTACTGTGCCTGGAACGAGCCTTTACAGGAGAAAAACAAATGAAACGTTTTGGGGTTTTTTGCCTACCTTGAACCGCGTTCCGAACCAGAAGGAGACGATCATGTCTCTGTTGAGTTGAGCCCAGACATAGAGCACCGACATGATCAGCGGGATCATGAGCAACTGGAACACAATTAGAACAATAGTGATTAAAGAGATTATATTGTGGTACAAGCTGCTGGAGTAAATTGAAGTGTTTTTTTGGGGGGGCTTTTTTATATGATGGAAAATTCACCAATTACAAAATAAAGCCATATGCTTGTTTGTATTGTGGTGGGACTTGATGGAATATTAGTCACTATTTCCATAATAATAATAATACATATAACAGCAATACACAGGGTCCAGTTAAGTCATGTTAGATACGTATTACAGTTCTCCAGATTCTGTGCGATGTAGTAAGAGTTACAGTTTGATTTTTACGACCACTAGAGACAAAGTAGTATTAGTTCATTATATTCCAAAGTGAATGTGTTCTCAACGTAACGCCAGTGTTCTTTAATATTTCGGTGAGTTTGTTAAGTGTTAGCAATATTTCCTGATACAAATGCAGATCAGTGTGAATCAAACTTGAACGACAACACGTATGAAACGTTCCCATGTTGTTTGGGAAAAGAACTGGGAAACGTTTTGCTTCATTGGTCTCATCTGCCAATAACGGTGCAGGGTTGTTCCCTTCTGCTGGTGCTACAGACAAAATGTCATCAAAGTGCTGCTCTGGTACTTCCTGTACAATATCAACTGGCTGTAAACATGTGTCCACAAACATTCCATGTTGTTGTTTATCAGTTAATGTCTCATCAATATGTCCATCTTCTGAACTTAAATCTGCATTTTCAATGTTATCAACGCACATAAGATTCACTATTGTTGTTTGTGGTTTTTAGCTCTTCAATTTTGGAAAGAGGATTATTGCATTCACTGTTAAATTCTACATCCTTATACTACTCTTGTATTCTCAAATACGCCAACTCTGACTTTCGGCTATTCTTCGGCATCTGGAACAATAAGAAAATCAAACTTTGTAATTACTTTGTATAATAATAATAATAATAAATAAATAAATACATGTTATTTCATAAACATAATATACATTTTAAGTTCCGATTAGTACTTCATTGTATTTTTTCTGTTAATAATCTACAATTGGAAAAAACAGTTAAATAGATTACTTGTCTGTATTGTAATGCAGACAACATTTATGGAACTTTAACATTAATTTGTTATTAGAATTAATATGGAAGAACTTGTCAATATGTAACACTTTCTGCCTTCTCATATAAATTTGCTAAGTTTAGCTGTAGGGAACTGTTTATACATAACGTGTCTTTAAAACAGTTGTTTTTTTATTTTAAACCAAACCTTGTCATTGGTATAACTTATCTTGTTTTGTGTAGGTACATGTGCAGTGTCAGTGACGGTAGATGAGGCTGTTTCTCGTGTGGGACAATTATGACATTTACGCAGGTTTATGTATTGACGGAGATTTATGGTAGTAGTCGAACTTACGTTACTTATGTGGTACATTTTTTTGTGAATTGCATTTGAATTACATTTTCAATAAGTTTTGTTTCCATGAAGTACAAAAAACATTGTGGTATTTCTGTGTGTAATTACCAATGCAAGGCTATTTTTTCTGACGGCTCACTGGATCTTGAACGCATCACTCAGTTGATCATTCAAGTGGACTCGCCATGAATAAATATACACGTAAACGCATAGTTTGTAATAGCTAACCACTACAGAGCGACATCAAAAATAGTAAATAGTATGATGTCATTAAGCATCTTACTGTAAATCTCATCTTGTTTACAAATGAACAGCGGCATGGCAGTCAAGCAGGATCAGCTGAATTATTGGGATCAAATTTGTTCGGTTTTTTACTAATATCTGCTCCGTATCTGGATCGCTTTGGATTACGTTTTGAAACCATGAGATGCTTGTGACATACCTGGTTTAAACGACACCTCAACCGTATTCGTAGCTTATGTTATCGTTGTGTTCCAGATACTTTTAGCCGGGTTGGACATATTTTGGCATTGAATGCATTGGACAGTGTTGTGATTTTGGTCAAATTTGGCCGGTTTTTCCGCTCATTTCTGATCCGTATGTGGATCGATTTGGATGAAACTTTGACCACTAGATGTTTCTGACATACCAGTTTGAACGAGACGTAAACAGTGTTCATAACTTCTGCCGCTCTGTTTCAAATTGTTTTAGCCCAAAGAATTCAGAGAATTTCTCCAATTACAATAGGACCCCTAAATATAGCTGCAGGCAGCAATACACAGGGTCCATTATCGACACCAATTACAAATTTTCGGGTTCCCATGGAAAGTAGCATCAATTCGTGCTGTCGTCTACTGAATCACTACCGCAAGTCGATACACTTGTTGCTTGTTATGACGTTATCCTAAAAATTAGAAGGTGGCTGTCTACCTGTAGTCCACAGAGTCCTGTCTCACGGTGTCTCTGTGGAAGGAAATCACTCCGTGTAGAAGTTCCCAAGGAGTGTCCAAGTCCAAGGCGATACACGCTCACTAGGGATGTAACGGTATGACGGTATGTACGGTATTTATGTTTCCCCCTTTGTTTTTTGTATATTCAATTTGTAAATCTTATATTAGAAAAGAAAGACACATGGTAAGGCCTCTGCGGTCTCAGACCTATTTTCAAAGTTTAAGATGTTAACTTTAATTTAGCTCACCTCATGTTGGCACTGCATGGTAGCAGACGGCCAAATGTTGTAATAATCCATTCAATGAGTAATTCCCCATAGCGCCATGTTTGTTGACACTTGCTCCCATGCGCGAGCATGTAACACAAAGCACAGAGTCATAAAATATTTGCGTAAAGCAGTTCTGCACCTAAAAAAAGATGGCGGAACACAGCGACTTACTGACGTCTAAACACTACAAATTGGATGATGATGTCACAAAGCGCCTTCCTCTAAAACTCATCTCGTTCAATTACACGAGCGAAAGTTTTCGAATACTGGTGAAGCGCAAAGTTTATGCAAATTTTGTTGGTTTTTCACTATTTTCGGCGCCGTATGGGGCTTAATTTGGATGAAACTTGAACCACGAGATGTCTGCCACATCTCGGTTCTAACGACACCTTAACTATGTCCTTAGCTCCAACGGACAGACGTACTGTTCTTAGCATGAAGAATCTAAAGGAAAATAATAAAAATCCGAACAGTATCCATAGGGGATCATCCCTGCAGGATGGAGCCCTAAATATAACTGCAGGCAGCAATACACGGAATCCAGGTTAGTCATTTTAGATACAAATTAGTTTTCGGAGTACTCGTAAAACACACCATCACTTCATAGACACCAATTACAATTTTCTTGTATATTTATTTTGTGCGAATATTTAAAAATATTTGTTTTCGGGAAGAAAAAAAATAAAATAAAAAAATATATATAAAAAAAAACATTCGGAGTCCGACTGAATCCTGGCGCTCAGCTGCAAAGACACGTCCAGTCTCAACGATGACAGGTCTTTATATTCTTAGTTTACATTATTTTTCTCCTTAAAAATGTCAGACCCTAGACGTGTTTTTTAGAGTTAGGGGTGCGGTGCAGGGATATCGGCCGCAATCGCTTCGCTTGCCCGCCGGCTGAACCGCAGCGCGGAGGTGGAGAGGGAGTTAGCGAACAGGGAAAGGTTGAACGGGTGGAGAACGGGTGGAGAACGTTCCTTCTCAAGAGGTAGAGAGTGTAGGACAGGTTGAAAATGATCATACTGATTTAATAACATCGGGTTAGGGGTATTGTGTCCAGCGAGGGGGATCCGTCAGTGGAGGGAAGAGTCCGTAGGGCAAGGAGACAGGGAGCGCAGCGCTGGTCTAAAAACGAAACCAATTCTGTTTCCCAGTCTCGCGTGACATTACACACCTCCCGCGCAAGCATTACGTAATGTAACAGTGTGGGAATGTGGGATGTGGGAATGTGGGAACAGACTCCATATGGAACTTTTCCATAAAGGAGGCCTATGTGGGAATGACTACCTACTGCCTTTTCTGATGTTTTTTATCCAGCAATGTTACAGATTCCATATGGGAAAAGGGCTTTTGTCTGTCATTTTCAGAAACAATTCGACCAATCACTGTGCACTTCCATCATTGAATGTTCCTCGTCTGTCGATCAGTTTAAATATCCCTCAAGAACGATATTTTAACAATTTATGATAGTTCCTGGATCATGCAGTGCAGACACAAAAGAAAGGGTTGGTTCCTGCAACGGTTCTTAGAACTTCCTGTGGTGCAAAGACGTCTTCTGTGACAATTATAGTTTTCCGTGTTTTGTAAAACGCAACACGAGTCACAGTTTTCAGAGTTTCCTTTGAACACAGCATTTACTCAAGTTGTCTGTCTTCGTGTAGGGAGTGGGTGGGTGGGTAGACGCAAATTAGTTCTGAGAGACGAAGCTTGGTATAACTTCAGATGATAATGTCAAAGCGGGCCGCTCCTGAAACTAATAAAATTGTCAACGTTCTCCTACTTATGGTAAATTTAAGACAGTTTTTCCCCCACTTATTTCTGCCCCCAATGGGCAATGAATCCAACGACAAGACGTCTGAAACTTCCCGGTTCTAATGAGCCCTCAACATGTCTGTGCATCCTGCCATTGTCGTGTTTCAGATACTGCCAGAAAAATGCCAAGATTAAAAATGTAAGTCTGAGCAATAACAATAACCCGAATCTCTAAATATAGCTGCCAAGGAGCAGTGCACAGGGTCCAATTTAGTTGCAGAAATGGTACCAATTACACAAATTATTCTTCCATCTTCTTGTGAAACGAAACAAAAATGCTATTTCCAAAAAACACAAATGCCAGTGGAACATTGAAGACGGTTCAATCAAATGTAATCCTATGTGAAATGCCCCTCAGAGCCACAACCTGCACAGTATATCATGTTGGATGATGATGTCCCAAAGCGCCCGGCTTTGTGGAATTGGATGATGATGTCACAAAGTGCCCCACTCCACCAACCCCGTTACCGTCACTCTCTATGTTCGATACGTCAGCTCCAAAAAACGGTTTATTACTAACTGCGCTTACAAATATAATCAGATTTGGATCCAACTTGGATCGCGGCGTGTGTGGACTGCCCCGAAAACAAATCGTATTCAATTGTCCCTGGGTTCGACGGTTTCTGAGCGCCAGCCACTTTGACATGAGACATGTGGCAAGGAGACTAATAATGGACCCCTAATGAAAAAAATAATGTGAGCAAAAATAATAGGGTTCCTGCGCTTCGGGCTGAACCCAAAATAATAACAATAATAACAATAATTCATATAATAATTAACATTATAAATGAATAAATCATTAATAATGGGTTGTAGAAAGAGGATTCTCACCTGCATGTCCATCATCAGTCCAGTTATCTACAGGCTTGGAGTCAAAGATAATTCTCATTGTAGAATCACAAAAGCAGGGTACCATGTCAGCGTTGGCCTTCAAACCTAGTATAACCAGTGATTGAAAGGTCCGTTCTAAAACACCTGAATAATCCACGCCTTTCTTGGATCTTATTGGCCTGTTTTGAAACCTTCTATTGTTTTGATGTAGATGGAAGAGGGAGATGAGAGATGGAGTAAGATAAGGGATCATAAGCGTCTCGAATTCTCACGAAAAATGAAAGGATACGACTATACAGAGCCAGTTGAAGATCAGCATGAAGACGAAGTCAGCCGGTCTGCCATCAAACGCTCCTAAAAAGATTTTAAAAAAGAAGAAGAAATGAATGACCACAAAGTATTAGCAACAGGACTAGGTCATTAGTTTCCTTTACGTGCATGTGCGTGTGCGTGTGCGCGTGATCTAGGCTTCGCGTCTACCTGTCTCCAGCCTGGTGGAGTATTGATAGAGGAAATACAGGTTGACCAGGTAGAGGAACCCAGTTCCAGGACCCACAGGGAAATACAGGGTGGACGTTACCGGCCTCCAGATCTGAAATTAAAAATTAATTAATTAATACACATACATTTACAAACGGGCAAGGGTAATAGAAAGATAAACAAGGCCGTCTGGGAATTAATTTATACTTGATTCGATCTAGTAACCAGAGCAGCTAAGATAGTTGTACTGCATATTTAACTAATGAAGTGAATATGAACGATATAATGGAAGTGAAGCGTTAAATAGGTACCTAGAGTACCCTATAGTCCTTGATATAAATACTTTAACGGAAGATTAATTCTTCAAGCTAATGTTATTGATCAGAATTCCTCCCTAGCCCACGGAGGGGGTGGTTGACGCCAGACTTCTGACCATAAATAATATTTGTTTATAGAGTTTACACGGTTGTTACTTTCCCACACAGTTCTCCCCTGAAATCTATAATAAACTTGATGTTAATTTTGCCACGCCCAATTATTACCCTATATAAACCGTTATTGGACAATTTAATCAGTTGGGTTTTTTTTGCCATACATTAGAGTTGATTCTCATCTATTTGGGAGCAAAATAGACGAAAGTGCTGCTACTAAAGACAAAATACTCGGGAACAAAACGGGCAAAAGTGCTGATACAAAAAAAAAAAAAAAAAAAAAAAAAAAAAACTCACTGTCAAATATTTGGGGGGCAAAAATAAACGGAGCAGCTCAAACTAAAAGGCAGTTGGCTCAAACTGAAGGCAGTTGGCTCAAACTAAAGGCAGTTGGCTCAAACTAAAGGCAGTTGGCTCAAACTAAAGGCAGTTGGCTCAAACTAAAGGCAGTTGGCTCAAACTAAAGGCAGTTGCATCTCTGTCGCCACCCGGCGGAGTAACCCCACTCAAACACCGCTCGAGAGAGAGAGAGAGCTCACTGCGGCCGCACCCGCGTAGCGACGGGGCTAAAGGCGACTACCGAAACGGTTCCCTCCCCGACACAGCCGCGCCGGGCGACCGGGCCGCCGGGCGACCGTGGCGGCGGCACCGAGAGGGTCGGGCACGCGTCAGCCTCCGGAGGTTCCGCCGTCGCGACGTTCTCCGTCTCTCTGATTGGCTGATTGAGGCGGAGGCCCCGCGCGCCCGCTCACGTTAGCCACCTGCTAAACTAAGGGGACGCGAAGACGACGACGCCGGCGGAGCTCGCAAACCACGTCGACGGCGGAGCGGGGCCTTACTTGAAACTTGCGAAGGAAGTATTCCGGCCATAGCACCAGGTACATGGGACTGATTAGTCCGAGTTTACCGATCAGCGGAACGGCGATGGAGCCAGCGAACCAGTACCGGGTGATGAAGGGAACGCTCTTGAACCAGTCCCCGATGTCTGACATCTTTCCATATGATCAGAGCCGCTTCTGGGGGATAGTGATTGAGTGGCGAAAAGCGCCGGTTCCTTCTATTCAGACCAGGTCCCGAGGGTTTCGGTTGCGAGCGCCGTTCCACCGCTACGCTCACATGACGTGGCTAATCACCAGGAGCTAGCGCGTTATCTACGGCAAGCCGCTAGGGGGATTCCCGTGGCGCTTCCGGCTTACCAAAGTAAAAGTGTGTATCGTTTAGTCGCTGCGAGACCGGACGGCGGACACGGTCGCCTTTGCGTAGGCTTTTATTTGGAGACGTTACTTCGGTAGAAACGAGCCCTTCGTTTTCATCTGCATTACTACCATACTGCGTACATATACTAACACTGATGTTTTTCATTCGTCTTTTTTTTTTTTTTTTAAACCATTTTGTTTCACTTTTTAAATCAATATTTGGTCATTGGTCATAACTATTTAGTTTCGTTGTTTTTTCCCCCAAAGTTGTGGCTAGCTCTTTGTATAAGAATGTCATAGCCAGCAATCTCTGCATGTATGCTGTTTTGTTGTGCACGTGACAACAACAAAAAAAATAAAATAAAATAAAAAGCCTTGAACCTTGATATAAGTAGAAGAGTCTTTTTATTTACTTTTTTTTTTTTTTTTTCTCCATTGGGTCAAAACCAGGCAGATAATGTGACACTATTATTTTGAAGGAGAAATGGCGACGCCGGGGTTTTTTCTCCAAGCGATGGCCTTGCGTGTGGTAGTTCAGGAGGTCGCCTTGCTTTTCCTGTGAAATCGACACAAGGTTCCGTGACAAGCACATTTACATTAACATTTACATTTAGTCATTTAGCAGACGCTTTTATCCAAAGCGACTTACAAGGGAGAATAACATTCAAGCTACATTGCGACAGAGATTAGTGTAACACACAGCACACAGCAGCAGCAGCCAGCACCCAGAAGGCGTGTTTGTTGTTACAGCTTTGACTGCACATTTTTAATAATCCTCTTAATGCCCTCCACGCAAACTGTTTGTTGTTGTTGTTATTAGTACTGGACATTTAAGTCGTTTTAATACAACATGTGAATGATCCATTCACATGTTCCATTGACCGCGGAAGTCACACCCCGGTTGACCGCATTCCAGATGAACAAATAGTGGGATCGGGGGAATGGAGTGCACCTCTGGGGCTCCACAAACATGTACATGTTCATGTCCAGAGAGACTTAAAAAAAAAAAAAATATATATATATATATATATATATATATATATATATATATATTACAGCCGTGATACTAAAGCTTGTACTTAATCGTTTCACTCATAGTATTTTGAACTACATATTCCACTATGCATGCTCTTTAAGGTATTCAGTCGAAACTCGCAGATCGGTTTCTCGTCGAGTCGGTAGTCCCCACTTCCGAGCTGAATGTCTCTTTCGTTTAGGGAAACCCTCGGCTCCTGCAGTAAATGTGTGTTTGTTTGGCAAGCTTGTATCTTCTAGAACAGGGGTGGCCAAACTATGGCCCGCGCCGGTGTTTAATCCGGCCCGGAATTCATTTACATTAACAACAACAACCCTATAATATATTTACATTTGTAGTATTCATTTCACGGTTATTTTCCTGTAATAACTGATGGTGCAAGGAGTGGAGGTGGTGAAGGCGGATGAGTTCAAGTACTTGGGGCCGACCATCCAAAGCAGCGGAGAGTAGGGGAGAGAGGTAAAGAAGAGAGGAGTACAGGCAGGGTGGAGTGGGTGGAGAAGAGTGATCTGTGACAGAAGGGTTCCAGTAAGAGTGAAGGGGAAGGTCTACAGGACGGTAGTGAGACCAGCTGTTTTACGATTTAGAGGCACTGGCACTGACATAAAGGCAGGTGGCTGAACTGGAGGTGGCAGAGTTGAGGATGTTGAGATTTTCATTGGGAGTGACAAGGATGGACAGGATTAACAATGAGTACATTAGAGGGACAGCTCAGGTTGGACAGTTTGGGGGAAAGAAGGAGATTGAGATGGTTTGGACACGTGTGTAGGAGAGATGAGAGTTACATTGGGAGAAGGATGCTGAGGATGGAGCTGCCAGGCAAGAGGAAAAGAGGAAGGCCAAAGAGAAGGGTTATGGATGTGGTGAGGGAGGACATGCAGGCGGTTGGGCTAAGGGAGGAAGATGCGCAGAACAGAAGGTATTGGAGGCAGATGATCCGCTGTGGCGACCCCTAACGGGAGCAGCCAAAATAAACAGAAGAAGAGGACTTGATGGTAGGCTCAGATGGCGCATTGCCGGGCCTTCTCCAATGTCAAGTCACTCTTCTTCACTTTACCTGATCGTCACTTATGCATCACCCATAACAAAATAAGCGGACAAAAAAAGCGCAAAATTGACAGCAAATATCCGGTTTTAAACAAAGATTGGATTGCAAATTTTTTTTTTACTGAATTACAATCAAACGTTGCTGTATATAAGAAATCCCGATGATTTTCTCGAGCTGGAAGACACACACTGGCTTTGTGATTTGGCGTTGACTGTTCACATACTGGCACACATGAATGAGCTGAACGTGAAGCTACAAAGGAAAGATCAGCTTGTATACCACACGTATTCAAACGTGAAAAGCCTCCAGGGTAAAATTGACTTTGTTCTCTAAACAAATAACGAAAAAAATCATTTGCGCATTTCCCCACGCTAGCACCGCTGAAAGAAGCCCCCCCCAACATGCCAGCAAATACAGTAAATCGCTGGACGACATGCACAGAGAATTCTGCTGTTGATTCTCTGATTTTGAAAAGTTTGTGAAGTCACTTCAGCTGGTGTCATGTCCCCTGTCATTGGATGATGAGGCAGCAACGCAGGAATTACAGTTGGAGCTGATTGATCTCCAGTCTGACTCTGTCCTAAGGGAGAAGTTCAACTCCGTCAAACTGGACACGTTTTATGCTTCAACTGAATGAAACAAAGTTTTCAAACATCCGACAGTTGGCACAGAAGATGCCGGTGTTATTTGGATCTATCTATGTGTGTGAATAGACGTTCAGTGTGATGAACATAAACAAAACACGTCACAGAGCCCCGCTTACTGATCAACACCTGAGCGCTGTCCTACAAATTTCCACAACCAAAATGGCACCAGAGTTTGATGCGCTGGCAAAAAAGGGTGACTAGCAACACTGCGCTCATTAAATCTATCAATGGTGAGTTGTTGTATTTTTTTATTTAAAATGAATTTATTAATTAAAAAATGGGATAAGAGGAAATAGATTACACATGTATTTTATGCATTTTTCAGCTCATCTACTAATGGTCTGGCCCGCCGGTCAGTTTTCAAAACTAAATGTGGCCCTCGAGCCAAAAGGTTTGCCCACTCCTGTTCTAGAAGCAACACAATGTATGATGATCGTTGAGGATCCTCAAGTTCTTCTACTCTGGAGCAGTGGAGAGCATCCTGACAGGCAACATTATTGCCTGGTTTTGGAACTGTACTGCTGAGGACAGGCGGGCCCTGCAGAGGGTGGTGTGTTCAGCTGAACGTACCACTGGAACTACCCTCCCCTCCCTGCAGGACTTATACACAAGGTGTAGTAGCAGAGCCCACGGGATCATGAAGGATCCTCATCACCCCAACAACGGACTGTTCCAGCTGCTGCGGTCGGGCAAGCGCCTCCGCAGTCACACAGCGAGAACAGAGAGACTGAGGCGGAGTTTCTTCCCGCAAGCCATAAGAACTGTCAATGCTGACCTCACCAGGGGTCCTCACTGAGACACACAAATAGGCTCCACTACCTTACTGTACTGTATGTAGCATACTGTACTGCATACTCTATCACTGTTCTGGGTTACTGCATACTGTGCTGTATTGCTGTTCTGTTCGGTGTTACTGTATTGCTGTGCTGTACTGTTGTATACTGTACTCTATATCTCCACACACACTACCTCACTTTATTCACATGCCACTTTAATGCACATATCTGTGTTTACATAATATCCTATCCCATATACATGTCTATTCCCTTTATTTCGTACCCCCACTCTGCATTACCATTGAGTTATTTTATTTTATTTTATTTTATTTTATATTATTCTATTTTCTTACTGCATTACGTTTCAGGAATCAGTAAGTTTCAGTTCGTTCGTCATGTAGAAATTAGGTAGCTATTGTGCGCAATCACCGGGTCCGTTGCACTGACATTTCACTGCATATACGTATGGAAGTATGTATGTGACAAATAAACCTCTTGAATCTTGAACACTGCAGAGTATTTTAGTTCAGAGATAGACATGTTTACAAATATAAAAAACAAGGCAAAGGGAACTATGTCACTATGTTGCTGTGACTCCATGTCTGTTATCTGGGCAAACTCATTATTAAAAGGCCGTTCCTTTAAACATTTCCCGATTTCCGATTTCCAGAGAATGCACCATCTGTTTATCGCAGCGACGTCATATTTGAGCGACAACGTAAACGTCAGAAAAGGAAAGAAAGTACGACCTTCATTTAGACGAATAAATAACACCGTCGCATAATAATGCGTTTGCGTTCTAATATTTTTTTTACATGAATGTAAAAAAAATAGTGTTCGACATCAACCATACCTTTAATGGCGTCGCTTAGGTCGTCGGTCCACTTGCTGTTTTAAATTTGGCGCTGCTTGCGCCGCCACGGGACGGGCTGCGGAGTGAGAAGTGCTCCCTGTGCCCTGATCTCACGCCGTGCATCACCTTCCAACGCTCGGCTTCTCTGGTCCCAGCGCCGCCTTTCTTAAAATGCAAGCGACGGACATAGCAAACAAAGAGGAAGGAAAATTATGGCATCGAAAGCCCGCTCCAGGAAAAGGGTAAGCATGGCTTGTAATGTTGCTGCCTTGGGACCTGTTGCGTGTTGACGACGTTGTCTCTAAAATGTCGTCACAGCTGTATATTCCCGGGGATAGAGAAAGGACATCGAATTGAACTGTAAAATATTTCACAGTTTCTGAATACCAACAATTGTACAAGAAATTGCCCCGACGTTCAACTTTTGCCAACCTGTCCCAGATCTGTAGAGTTTGTACTAATCCTGTAGATACATACAGTCTGAAGATTGAAGATTAATTAATCATGAATATTGACATAGTGTTTGTTATCACTGTATAGGATATTGTAGCAAAAATCCCCCCAAAAAAATCGAAATCAAAAATCCTCTCATACGTACATATTTTTCGATATATATCAAATTCCTTCATAAGTTTTTCTGATTTAGATTATTATTATTATTATTATTATTATTATTATTATTATTTATGATTTCTATGACAAAGTATCGTCAATGCCTTTATTTAGGACAACAAAGCAGGTTTGCCCCAAAGTGCTTTACAGCGGGCAGGAATAAAGAAAAACTAAAAATTGACTGAAGGTAGATTGGGGGAAAAAAAAAAAAAGTCAGATTCAAAATAGAATACAGGGTGCAGGAATACAAGAAACAAATCAGGAAAAATATTTATTATATTATAGGATATTGTAGAATGTATTAATATATATTAGATAAAAGAAAACATATATAAAAAAACAGAACATGTACAAAGTGCCTACCGATAATACTTACTGTATATTATGGAGATTAAATTTGTAAATGGGTCATATAATTTATATTTTTCCCCTGAATGTTTGTAGTATATTGGTGACCGTCGTTCGCAGTGGCCAACACTCCAAGACGGTGCGTTTTCTCCACGTGGCCTTTGACTCCACCGGAGATTCCTTCCTTGCTGGAGATCAACACGGCAACATCTACATCTTCGACATCAGTAGAAACAGGCAAGTACTGGTACATCCTGTGTTTACTTTTTTATTTAATTTATTTTTTCCATTTGTTCCCCCTTTGATCATCATCATCATCTGTATAGGGTCTTATAATTGTCATCAATCTCTTTTTGCCCCCCTGGTGCAGGTTCCGTCTAGTGCAGAAGACCGGCCAGGCCTGCACGGCCCTCGCCTTCAACCTCCGCAGGACCACAGAGTTCCTGGTGGCCCTGGCTGACTACTCCATCAAATGCTTTGACAAAGGTCTGATGCTGTTCTTTCCAGAGGCAATCAGTTTCTTAAACAAACAAAAAAAAACCCTGAAGGTAGATAACCATCCTAATATTTAATATTTAAGTTGTTAAACTGAACTGCTTTCCTCCCAGACACCAAGCAGATGGTGAGCTGGATGCGGGGCCACGAGGGCGCGGTGTCGTCCATCTCCGTCCACAGCTCCGGGCGCTATGCCATCAGCACCTCATCGGACACGGCGCAGCTGTGGGACCTGGACACCTTCCACCGGGAGAGGAAGCTCAACATCAGACAGTCTGTGGGCATCCAGAAGGTGAGGTTCACCACGAGAAGTTAATTTCTGAAAATGCTATGAACGTGCTTTTGGAGAGACGGGATAAAAAATGTTATATTTGCCATAACACCCCAAAATGAATGTTGCAAAATATACTACTACTTCTTGCCAGTGGCAGTAGCTCAGGAGGTAGAGCAGGTCATCTAGTAAGCAGAAGGTTGCATGCTGATGTGTCCTTGAGCAAGACACTTAACCCCCTAACTGCTCCTAGAGCAGCCCACTGCTCCTAGATGTGTCAGATATTAGGATGGGTAAATGCAGAAAAATTGCGAATTTCCCCGTTGTGGGACTGATAAGGGTATATAAATCGTTCTTTTTCTTTTGGCTGCTCCCGTTATGGGGTTGCCACAACGGATCATCTATCTCCAATACCTTCTGTTCTGCGCATCTTCCTCCCTTAGACCAACCGCCTGCATGTCCTCCCTCACCACATCTATAAACCTTCTCTTTGGCCTTCCTCTTTTCCTCTTGCCTGGCAGCTCCATCCGCAGCATCCTGTACTCATTCTTAATCCTGTCCACCCTTGTCACCCCCAATGAAAATCTCAACATATATAAATTAAAATAAAAAAATAGAAAGATCATTATTATGGTACATTAGATTTCCAGTCCAGTTCTAGGTAGGGGGAGGGAGAGAGAGAGAGAATTATTGGTGAAAATAATAGTAGAGGAAATATAACCATGCCTAAATGTAGCATATCCTGCAAAACGACATTGTTGCTTATAAAGCGGTTTAAATGTGCTTTTGGCAAATGAACGCTTTAATCACAAGGTTTAGTAGTAACTTGTCTTATCTCTTCTGAGTTTGATTATGTGGGTTTTCTTTATTTATGTTTATGAATTTCAAATCACCAAACTAATTACGTGAGCACATCACTCATTTATCACTCTTGGCTGAAAAGCATAAGCATGATGCTTTTCAGCCAATGATCTCGAGAACAAATAATGAAATTTGCATGAATCTGTTCCTTAATAACATCTAAAGTTTGTTTGAAATCAGATTGCCACATCTACAGATTATTACACTTCTGCTGACAGACAACAAATTATCTTTATTTATTATGCATCATTTGAGTTTGGCTTGAGTTTGGTTTGGGCTCTCCTGCTCTTCACTCCCAGCGAGGTGTACAGCAAACATAGGCATACTATGTGAGCGAGAAGTATGGGAGTGATGAGCTTGAATTCCTGAATTAGTTAGAAGAGTAGAACTCCACAGGTGGATGCAGGTGAGGTGGAGGGAGCACAGCAAAGCAGGTAGGGCAGGAAGGACTGGCTGCCTAAACAAGCCGGCCCATGAGGGCGAGGAAGTTTGTGGCGCCGTCAAGTTGTCGGACAGAACCGCTAGCTCCGCAAGCTATGCCTCCTTTGTGTCGCAGTCCATAAAATTTAACACGAGCTTGGCTGAAAAAACATTTATTTTTCCGCTGTTCCCAGGTGTTTTTCCTGCCTCACAGCAACACCATCCTCAGCTGTTTCTGCGACGACTCCATTTTTGCGTGGGAGAGTGACACGCTGTCCTGCAAATACCAGCTCCCCGTCCCCGAGCAGGGGCCGAGGGTCTCCTACAAGGCTTTCGCCGTCACGCAGTCAGTAACTTTGTTTTAGTAGTGTTGTGCTACCAGTTAGCATAGTGACAAATTTGTTGGTACCCTTTGACGAAAAAATAACCCACAATTTTCTCTGAAATAACTTGAAACTCACAAAAGTGATTGGCATCCATCATTGTTTATTCCATATTTTATATAAATCAGTCTGTGAAAAAAAGCCAAAAAGCTCCAGTTTTGACTCATCTGTCCAAAGGACATTCTCCCAGAAGCATTGTGGCTTGTCAATATGCATTTTAGCAAATTCCAGTCTGGATTTTTATTATTATTATATTATTATATTTTTCTTTTTAAACTTGAGTCCTCCTGGGTCTTCTTCCATGGAGCCCACTGTCACTCAAAAGGCGATGGATGGTACCATCTGACACTGATGTACCTTGACCTTGGAGTTCAGCTTGTACCTCTTTGGCTCTTTTTCTACCATTTGCACTATCCTTCTGCTCAATCTGGGGTAGATTTTTCTCTTGCGGCCGCATCAAGGGAGATTGGCTACAGTCCCATGGACCTTAAACTTCTTAATATTTGAAACTGTTGTCACAGGAACATCAAGCTGCTTGGAGATGGTCTTACAGCCTTTACCTTTAACATCCTTGTCTATAATTTTCTTTCTGATCTCCTCAGACAACTCTCTGCTTTGCTTTCTATGTCCACGTCTGTATGTGTTTAATTTAAATCTCTTTCTCGACTGCACGATTTTTTTCTGCTGTAAGACCTGAATTTCCCTCCTGGGACGAATAAAGTGTTAATTTATCTGATCTTAAATAAATATAAAACTTTTGAGACAATATCTTTAAAATACCTTAGAATCTAGACTGTAAAACACTGCGGTAGCCCATTAAAAAGGTAGACAAATGGATCAACAAAACTCACTATAAAATACCACCTGAAACTACATTAAAGCACAGATAGTCAGATTGATACTGTTTTGAGTCTGAAATATTTTGGGGAATTTTGTATCGAAATAAAAATATATATATATTTTTTAAATTGCCCGTTCAAATCACCCACTGGCCAAGTTTATTTAATTTTTTATTTTTAAATTTGTAAATGAGGGCAAAGTAACACCCTCTCCATTGCTAAACTGTAGCCCTGCTTCCTTCCTTCTGTCACCAGCGATGGGAAGAGCCTGGCGGCGGGCGGGCGCTCCAACCTGCTCCACCTGTGGTGCCTGGACAGCGGGCAGCTGGTGCGGGTGGTGCAGATGCCGCCCAAGGTCCGAACGGTGCGACAGCTGGAGTTCCTGCCCGACAGCTTGGACGGAGGGGCCAGCCAGGTGAACCCACAGGACCCAGGATTTACCGTCCTGCTCTTTTTACTGTATAATCTTTTCTATTCTCCTCCACTCCTGCAGTGATGGAGGGGAGTATATGTATCTGTAGTTTATACTGTGTGTTAGAATGTAAGATGTCAGGGATAATTTGCGATAATGGCCTTCTGGTTGCACATTATCCCACTTATTACTCGGCTACTTATTAAATAAAAGAAAACTACGGATGGAATATTGATTACTGATTTCATAACTAGAATGCCTAGTTTTAAGATTTTCTTTTTTCAATTGGTGAAATTTAAAAATTGGACATATCCACACATTCTTGTATTCAAGTCCTTCCATGGTTTCTATGTAGCACCACTACTGTAGATGTTGCCACTAGCTGGTGTTGGGACGTGAAACCAGGCGGAGAAGTGGTTGCCCATGACAACAGTGATTATTAACAGACAGTGGCCATTATTCAGAAATAACTGATTGCTACTATTTACCAATCAGAATCGAGTATTCCACAGAGCGGTGTAATAAGTATTGTTAATGTGTTATTTCAAATAACGCCTGTTTCCTGCAGCATACTCTGCGCAACTTTGTTTGATATGTTTTTGTCTCCTTAATCAATTGGAATATTACAGCCTTTCGCTATTGCTGGATTTCTATGGACAACAGAGACAGAGATTCAATATTTAAGAGGTTTATTTGTCACATACATATACTGTACATACATTCAGACGTATATGCAGTGAAATGTCATTGCAATGCACCCAGAGATGGAAGATGAAAAGCAGAAGCATTGGGGGAAAGTGCAGCAGAATGTGCTTGGGAAGTCAAAAAAAGACAACAGGAATTTGAAGTATTGAAGTAAAATCACAAACTCAAAGAGTCACAATACAGATCAAAGCAAGATTTCATCAAAAGATTGAATTGGGAAGTACAGATTCTAATAGAAGATTCTTTGATTTTGCATTTTTTGATGCTGCCTGTCATCATCACTTATCCGCCCGCTCAACACTGCCCGCCTGGAAGGGATGACACGTTCCTTTTGGGTTTCTTCCTTTTCTCCACTGGGTTTTCTGGCACGACTTTGGCCATGCAAAGTCCTTTTCCCAGGCTGTAACACCAAATAAACCCGGCCTGACTTTAATGCCTCTCTCGTTTGTGCAGACTCTGGGTGTGCTGAGTCAGGACGGTGTGATGCGTTTCATCAATGTTCACACCTGCAAGCTGCTTTTCCACGTCGGCTCCCACGACGAGGCCATCACCACCGCGAGCGTCAGCCCCAACGGACGCCACGTGGCGGCAGTGGTGGACAATGGCAGCATCAATGTCTATAGCGTCCAGAGTCTCACGCAGGAGGTCAACAAGGTGTGTGGAAGTTAGATACCATGGCTTTTTAAAAAGAACACAATTCTAATATTATAGATACAAATTGGCCTCCCTTAGCCATAAATAAGTAATCTGGCGTTGACCATCTGTCTTCCTAATAGCTCACATTTAAAAATTTTTGATGTCGTTATGTTTTGCTGTAATTTCTGGTCACACTGCTTCTGTCCTCTCGTCTGCTCTCTGTGTCTGAGATTCACAGTGAGCGGGACTCAAGCAGTTCCTACACACACACACACACACACACACACACACAAACACACACACACACACACACACACACACACACACACACACACACACACACACACACACACACACACACACTGACAAATAGTGGAATACTCACATTGATCAGCCGAATCCAATTTGAATTCTGAGATGGGTACAGCCCTACGACTATATGTTAAGACTAAAACTACAGACATTTCCTGTATTATTTTTATTTAAGCTTTATAAATACACATTATCGTTTCAGTTAGTTTTCACTTTTTCAGTTTTAGTTTAGTTTTAGTTAACTAACTTTGCCCTGCTGCTGTCCACTGTGATTGACTCTGCGGCTGACAGTGGTGTCAGCTGAACAGTGGAACATTGGGATTTTAGAACTGAACTACAAGCAGGATGCACACGTCGACATTCTCTGACTGTGTGGAAATCTCTAGTTTTTACATCACAGAAGAAAGGTATTAAAACATGAGTTTTACAGGTAAAACTTGAGACTCATGTAGGCTGATATAGGAGTTTAGTGTGTCGCAGAACTGGGGGGGGTGGGGGGGGCAAGTAGTCAAATCTTCATATTGAACAGCTAAATTCGATTTAACTGACAAAATTGTGAGTTGGGTTCAGCCCTACTATATAACATACTAAAATCAGACGTTCATCTCCAAGGTGTTAGTGTAAATTAGCCTAGAATAATAATAGAGAAAATGTTACCTCCTGCATGCCTGAACTGTCCTTTAGCTTGTCAGCCGCACCAAATAAGATTAGCCTCCCAAGACTTTACAAATTTCCTTTTTGTTTTCCATTCAGGATTTATCTCGTTTGTGATGTTGACGGGTTAGTCAAACTTTTCACCCCACAGTCCAACAACTTAATTCGCTTCGCCATTGTCTCTAAACGCACGTGCAGCGTTCTGGTTCCGACTGTAAGAGCAATATTTAAATATCACTAATGCAACAAATGTATTAATTTTGGGCTGCATGTTTTACTGTCCTTATTTTTTTATATTAAAAAGTGGGTAATGGCAATGCATAGTGGACTTACTGTATCAATGTGAGGTCTTTCCCTAAACCCCTGTTCCCGCTCTGGTGGCCTACGGCAGCCCCCTGCACCCCAGGTGGCGGTGGTCTCGTGCCGGGAGGCCCATCCAGACTCTTCCGGCGTGAGGGTCAAGGTCGGCTCGGAGAAAGTCCAGAGGGTGGCCAAAAGCGCCAGCGGGCAGACGCAGACCAAGGTCCCCAGGACGCCCATGCGGTCCTTGGCAGAGGACAAAGAGGTGGGACACACACACACACACACACACACACACACACACACACACACACACACACACACACAGCTAACACAGGTTTTGGGCTTTCCCTTCGTCTCTGAACAGAATGAACTTCCAGCTGGATTGAACAAGAGGAGACTGGTGGCGTTACTCAAGGCTTTTGGAGAATACCCTGCGAAGTACAGGTGATATACCGTCACTTTTATTGGGGGTTCAGGCTGTTCCATCACCGTGAAATACTCTTGATGTACTGTATATAAAACCTACGTAATTAGTGTGACGTGTATTCCAGGATGTTCGTTTGGCGCTCCCTCCTGTGCCTCCCAGAGAACCACGCCGCCTACAGCAGTCTGACGGAGAAAGGGCTGCACGCGGCCTTCCTCACCCTCCACGACAGATACCCCATCAAAAGCCACAAACTGCAGAGGGGCCTGCAGAGGTACATACCCACACGCACAGGCTCCCAATTTCATATAGCTAATATCAAATATGTTGTAATTTTCTCACCCTGGAACATTCCTTAAGGTTTCAAGTCAGTTTTTCAATACACTATAATTTTCTCAAAGTCTTGTGAGCCGTAGAGACGTGAAAGCTGACAGAGTTACTCAAAAACGACGTCCCAAAATCCCCGGTTTGCTATTGTTTTTCTATCTTTGATCTGGAAGGAGTGACCTACCATTACAGTCACAACTCGATCATCATTTGTTATTCATGGTGTCATCAAGAAATGGGTTACTGTATTATGGAGTGCAGACCCTGAACCCTGCACACAAAAGAATTTCCAGATAAATGCCAAAAATGTATCTCTTATTGTGTGTTTGATTGAGCTTTCACCAAATTGAATGGACATTGAACATCTCCTTTCGGAATATCATTATATATATTTTCTTTATAAAAAATGATGGTCCTAATACTCAAAAATTGATCATATTTTACAAAAAAAAAGACTTTTATCTCTCTCTCCTTCATGGTTGTCGTCTGTCCTTCATGCGGAGCAGACGTGTTTTGCTTTGCTCTCCGCTCTCTGCTTTGCTCTATGCTTTGCTTCTATTCTTTCAGCGTCTCAGTACCTCTATCCTGCTGCGAAGCGTAAAGTAGAAACAGGGGCTCCATCTAACAACTGGACACTTATTTTACAATGGTTTATAAAGGATTACTACCAGCAGCGGCTACAGTGGACACGCTTCCCCTCACTTCAGTAAAGCTAAACTAAGCTAATTAGCAGCAAGATGCCCTCCTTCTCCACTGACAACTTCCACAAAGTTCTACAGAAGATTGCAGTGTTGGAAGCCAGAATTCACCGGTTAGAAGTGAACGTGGAAGTCAATGGACTATGTGGAAATGACACCCCTTTAACCCTGGACTCAAAAAAGTGGACAAGATAATGCTAACACACGGCTAATTTGCACCAACTAAACGACCAAGAAACAGGAGGGCTGTGTACCGGGTAATTAATCTCTACTCTGGGACTCTCGGTGCTAAACCTAACATTAAATCATTACCCTGGGAAATGAGAGGACGACTAACAGGCAGAGCCCAGCGCCCTGAAATTTGTGACGCGTCCGGCTGGCCTATCCTCCAGGCCTCTTCAACCCCCGTCCTTGGTAGGACACAACCATGGACAGCTGCCAAAGGGAGAGCTAGCAACCAACCTCCCCAACAACCAAGTGTGCAACTGGAGAACAGATTTGTTTCACTGTTGCAGGACCCTGGATCGCCGTCTGATGACTGCGATAACCTCTCATCTTCACACTGCCAGGTAAAGACAGCAACTCAGAAAGTAAAGGGCTAGAGGGAAAGCTAACGACTGGGCCCCGAACTCTGATTGTGGATGACTTTGCTGTAAAGGATATAAGAAGCATGTGCAGTAAGAAGACCAAAATACCCTGCTTTCCCAAGGATATGGTGGTCTCTGACATGACAAAGCATTCGGCATATCATGGCTGCACATCAAACTGTGACAACCATCATCGTGCACATAGGGACCAATGATGTTGTGAAACAACAGTCTGAAGTACTGCTATTGAACACAGTCAGCTCCTTGAATGCTGAGGTGTTGATCTTGGCCCTCTACCGCCGTTCAGAAGAGGAGTTGAGAGGTTCAGAAGATTGTTGCCTCTGAACACGTGGCTTATTGCATGTATCGCCCATTCAGTGCGAGAGCTTTAAGCACAAGGGTCAGAGCCAAGAGGAAGAGGAGTCTCCACCACCACTCGCCAACAACCGCCTGTGCTCCTTCTTCACTCCCCCGAACCTCATCCAGGTCACTCTCCTCTCTAGTCACTGCCCCCGCCCCCCTCTTGGAGATCACTGACAGTATTTTCTTTACTCCAAACCCCCCTCGGCGTCCACCTCCACCATTGGCACAATTGTCACAGTAACAATGTCCAGCCTGATAAAAGCACAGCGTGTCCAGTTATTTGTGTACAAAATACAGCAAGCTCTCACTGATATGTGCTGTGTCCAGGCTGCAAGGCTAATGGCACCCATGACTCTTCCCAGGACAAGCCGAGGCCTTGTGGGAAGGTAGCTTCCTTTATTCCTGTCTTTAGCAGTAATAGAAAAATAATGGTGAATCTGCTAAGATAGAGGACGCACCCAACCCATTCAGCAAATTCAACAGATTGCATCCATTCCTCGTCAACCATAGCTTGTCCCCAAAAAATTGGGCAGTAAATGCTTTAAACACACTAATCTAGCTTTATTAAACGGTAGGTCTTTAGCAAGAAAACCATTTTTGATTAATGATTTTATTATCAAGCACAACATTGATTTTATGTTTTTAACCGACACTTGGTTAGACCAAGATAACAGTGCAGCTGTTCTAATAGAGTCAACCCCTCCCAACTTCAGTTTGAAGAGTGAAGCTAGAGTGCATAAGAAAGGAGGTGGAGTTGCCATTCTGTTTGATCATTCCCTCAAGGAAAGCATATCTTATGTAAAATTTGCTTCTTTTGAATCTGTGACTCTACAGTTTAATTTCTCCTCTCGGGCTATGTTCATAAATATCTACAGGCCACCTTAATACTGTGCAACCTTTTTTGATGACTTTACTGAACTGCTGTTTATGATATGCATTGACTTTGACTGTGTAGTTATTGTGGGTGATTTTAACATCCATGTTGACGACCCCCAGGACAAAGAGACCAAAGAACTGTTGTGTTTTTAATAACTATGGACTGACTCCGCATGTGACGGAGCCCACACACAACAAGGGCCACACTCTCAACTTCATCATCTCCAAGGGTCTGAACATCTCTAAGGTGGTGGTGACTGATGTTGCTCTCTCTGATCATTGCTGTGTTTTCTTTGAGTGTACTATCTCCGTGCACACAAATGTTCAAACAGAGGTATAAAAAAACATTGCAAAAAGGTATATCACTGTGTATCTACTGGTATATCTTCACCAGTGAAATAATTATTCAGGCTCTCTCTCCCACACCCGCTCTCTCTTGGGTCTCAGTCAGTGAGCTTGTAGATAATATCAATTCTTAAATTACAAATGACATATGTTATTGATGCCATCCCACCCAATAAGGTGAGGCTGGTCTCTCTGTTAGGAAAAGATCTCCACGGAGAAATGCCAGGCTGGAAAGAAATGAAAAAAGGGTGTCGAAAAGCTGAACGCAGCAACTATAAAGAGAGACTTCACATTCATAACTTCTCTCACAGCATCGCCAAAAACGAACAATGCACGTGCCTTGTTCGCTACTGTCGACAGGCTAGCCATCTTTCCTGTCTCAGTAGCCACTGAACTTCTATCCACCAGGGCTTGCAATGAATTTGCCGCCTCCTTCACCGACAAAATTCTGAAAATTAGACATGCAGT
The DNA here is from genome assembly GCF_960531495.2 of Zeus faber. NCBI lineage: Eukaryota > Metazoa > Chordata > Actinopteri > Zeiformes > Zeidae > Zeus > Zeus faber. The sequence continues at coordinate 23,541,205 of NC_137195.1, read as the reverse complement.
TAGTTCCGCCATATCGGGTACAGGATATATGCTGTCCCTGTGTCCACTAAAAATCTATTCAAATACCATGACACAATTTGATCCGGTCAACAATAAAAACTTGGAGGACATGATACAACATCTTAACAGGCCTTTTGGAAAAAAAAAATTCAAATTGCATGGCCTCAGATCTTCTACAAATCGCCAACACGTCTCTTCTCTCAGGTTTCTTCCCACCGGCCCTGAAAACAGCCGTCATCAAGCAACTGTTAAAAAAAGAACAATCTAGACACCTCACTAATGAACAATTGTAGGCCTATATCAAACCTCCCGTTTTGAAGTAAAATCATTTAAAAAGCTGTTTTTCGGCAGCTGAACAATTTCTTGGCAGTACACAACTGTTTTAATGTCTTCCAGTCAGGATTTCAACCACAGCACTGAGACTGCTCTTGTTAAGGTGTTCAATGACACCCATCTAAACACAGACGGTGGCAGAATTTCAGTCTTAGTATTACTGGATCTCAGTGCTGCATGTAATATGTTGACCACAACATATTACTAGACCGACTGGGAAACTGGGTGGGTCTTTCTGGCACAGTACTAAACTGGTTTAAATCCTACTTAAGGGCAGGGACTACTATGTGTCTATAGGTAATTATACATCTAAGCGGACAAAAATGACATGCAGAGACTCCAAGACTCCATTCTGGGGCCTCTTCTGTTTAACATCTACATGCTCCCACTGGCTCAGATGTGGAAAACAACAAAATATGTTACCATAATTACGCAGATGACACACAGATGTACATAACCATATCACCAGGGGACTATAGTCCAATACGATCACTGGAGCCAATGAAGAACGACTAAAAGTCAGTGTTCAGCTTCAGTCAGTAATGTTACAAAGCACAAACCAAGCCAGAAATCTTGGTGTAGTCATGGACTGGGATCTAAATTTCAACATCCACATTAAAACAATTACGAAGTCAGCCTGCTATCATTTTAAGAATATATCTAGGATTAAAGGAATTATGTCTCAGCAGAATTTGGGAAAACTTGTCAATGCCTTTATCTTTAGTAGACTAGACTACTGTAACTGTGTCTTTACAGGTCTCCCTAAAAGATGGATCAGACAGCTGCAGTTGATTCAGAACACTGCTGCTCGAGTCCTCACTAAGACCAAGAAAGTGGATCATATCGCTCCAGTTCTCAGATCTTTACACTGGCTTCCTGTCCGTAAAATAATTGATTTCAAAATACAACTGTTGGTTTATAAAGCACCGAATGGTTCAGGGCCAAAATACATTCCTGATCTTCAGTTATGTCATGAACCATCCAGAACCCTCAGGTCGCCTGGGACAGGTCTGCTTTCTGTCCCCAGAGTCAAAACTAAACATGGAGAAGCAACGTTCAGATTGTTATGCACCACATATCTGGAACAAACTCCCAGGAAACTGCAGGTCTGCTGCAACTCTTACCCCTTTTAAATCAGGGCTGAAGACTTTTCTGTTTTGCCGCTGCCTTTTGCCTTTTAAATATTAGTTTCCTGCACTGCACTGTCACTTTTACTTGACCCGTACTCCCCTCCACTCCTGCTCAGGATCTTGTCTGCCCTGGCCCACTGGGCGGCTATCTTTGGGGAGGCGGACTACCTCCCGCTGGTGGCGTTCCCCTTCGTCAAGCTCTTCCAGAACAACCCCCTCCTCTGCTTCGAGGTGGTGGCCACGGTGATAGGTACAGTTTCGAAACCGACCAAAACTGCTTTCATGAAGGAAAAGAGGGAAAGTAGAAGAACTTTAATCCAAGACGCGACATCTCGCATGGCAATGTAACCTAGAGGGACCTCCATGCGACCTTTACGTTCATCTATTTTATTTTATTTTAATTTTTTCTTCACCTTTAATTTGAAGTGCCTCCCGCCTTCTGTTTCTGTTTGTGCTGCTGCAGTGAACTGGTGCCAGCACTGGTTTGAGTATTTCCCCAACCCTCCCATGAACGTGCTGAGCCTGGCAGAGAACGTCCTGGCACACCACGACAAGGAGCTCCTGCAGCACCTGGTGGACTGCGGCATCACCTCCCAGGTAAACAGCAGTACTGTTTTTTTTTTTGTTTTGTTTTTTTTTATGGGTTCCATTTCTGGAACGTCTTATTTACTTCATAATACTTTTTTATTTTATTTTTAAGTACATTTTTAGTTTAAGGGCATACATACAAGTATATTAAAACAAACTTAACTTAAGCTGTGCTTTGGATAAAAGGTGGTCATCAAAAATAACCAGAAATAAGTGAAAAAAAAACATATTTTTGATATACTGTATTGAAGCACATCTTAAGTACAACTTCAAACACACAAGTACAACTAAAGTGGTTTCAATTTAACGCAACTTTAGAATATTAATTGTAAATACATAAAAAGTATCCTAGCTTTACTAAGTATACTTTAGGATAACAGAGTTATATATTTTCTTTCACCAACCTTCATTAAACTGCAGTTGAATGCAGTTCTCAGTATTCATTTTTTTTTTTTTTTTTTTTTTTTTTTTTTTAATTCTGCTTTAAGTTTAAACTCAGGGAAAGAGACTCTCACTCTAAAGTCATATTTAGATCACAGCTTCCACTGTAATAATAACTTTTTATGTGGTGCATTTCCAGTGTATTGAGGTGTGAAGTGGCACTGCAATAGACTGGGGGGCTTCATGTTTCTGAGGCACTGAATGAAGTCGAGGATTTTTTTGATCCAATGTGGAAAGGAACATTTCAGCAACGAGTGCTTTGGTTGACTCTCGCTCCCAGCTCTACGTGTGGCCGCTGCTGGAGACGCTCTTCTCTGAAGTGCTGACGCGCGACGAGTGGCTCCGCCTCTTCGACAACGTCTTCTCCAACCACCCGTGCTTCCTGCTCATGGCCTGCGTGGCCTATGTCACCTGCTGCCGGGCGCCGCTGCTCCTCCTCTCCCAGAAGCAGGACTTTGAGGTGCGTCCATGTTCTGGGGTGGGCTGGTTCTTCTTTTCTCTTCTTGTTAATCATGGAAACAGATATCGTTCTACATTGTGTCTCCTGTTGCTCTCTTTTAACAATAAATGTATAAGTTGCTGAGAGGAAACACATAATCCAAGCACTGATTATTGTTTATTTTGTAAAAATACTGAACCTGAAGCTTTTCCCTGTGTCACGAGCCCACGGAGAACAATTACCAAAACACTGCGGTCTATGGTATTTCAGGTATTAATGTTTCACCCTTTGTTTTCTATATATTCAATTCGTAAATATTCTATAATAAAAATAAATACATGGGGTGAAGCCTCTGGCTTTCAAATTCACAGGAGAGGAAGAATAAGGACATGTATATTAAATATACATAGACCGCCATGTTTTGGTAATTACCGTACTGTGACATTTCATACCTCCACTTATTTAAGTTGGAGATGTAAACTTCAATTCACCTGCTTTAGTAATAACAAGTTATAAGTTATAGCTACTCATTCATCGTCATTAATGCACAGAATATCCATCTATACTTGCCTTTTGACTTAATTTATCGTGTGCATTAAATCACATTTTGTATATTCTGTATGTCGATGTTTTCGTGTAGTTGTATTTCTTTTCTTTTTTGCAGAATTTTAAGCTTTTTTTATGCTAATTGTCTTTTCCAGCAATGCAATGCGCTAATCCTAACCTGGAAAATTCCTTGCACACGGAAATGTTTTTGGCCAAAAAAACAGATTCTGATTTACTTCCATTCAATTTCTGTTTGGCTGCTATAAAAAATGACTGTAGAAGCTTGAAGGTAATAAAATGTCAAATAATTTTGTTTGATAATTTACACCCTATAAGTTTCTTTGTCTGCTCTTAGTTGTATGAATTTATATAAAAGCCAAATTATCTGTCACACTATGAGGCTATAATTCATTTTTTTGTCAGTTTAATTAGATATCAAAATGGTATTAAACATCAGACCTACCTTATACCACGTGTTTTTTCCAACATAAACTTAAACTGTTTCTCTTTCTCAATCTCAACTCCATGAATCTTTTCTCTCGCCCCCTCCTCCAACTAAGTATTTCTTTCACCACCGTAACAACCTGGACATGGGAGCCATGTTGAAGGAGGCATACCGACTGATGGACACCACGCCGGCGGACGTCCACCCCCGCTACACGCTGTCTGACTTCACCCCGCTGACCAAGGGCCAGTACCCCATCTTTAACCACTACCCACAGTTAATAGTGGAGTACCAGAGCCAGGAGAGGGAGAAGATTCGGCAGCAGGAGATGGAGTACCTCCGAGAGAGGTAGGTGGGCGCCATAGGGTTTGGGGCCTATAAAACCGGTTCCATAATTCAGTAAACCGACTAGGGATGCCACGGTGAGGAATTTGTTTTTGTTATGTTGGAAGTAATGGATTGGACCTTAAACGTAAAGTTACGTACATTAGTTTTAGGACTTCCTATCCCTGCATATTGATTTTATTACTATTAAATATTTCACTAAAATGTATATGAACTTAGGGTTTACGTAATCTGTCTTCCTTTATGTGGCTAGTATTTTTATTATTTGAAGTGTGTGTGTGTGTGTGTGTGTGTGTGTGTGTGTGTGTGTGTGTGTGTGTGTGTGTGTGTGTGTGTGTGTGTGTGTGTGTGTGTGTGTGTGTGTGTGTGTGTGTGTGTGTGTGTGTGACTAACTCACCAGACAGGCGGTGTTGGAGCTGCGTGCAGACTGTGTGCGGCGTGAAGCCTCAGAGGAGGCCTACTACGCTCAGCAGGTACACACTGTGGCCATAAATGATAGACAATGAGACTAAGATTATATTATATTTAAATTAATAAAGCTCACTTTGAGAATAGATTATATTTGTTTTGCTTCAAGCCCTTGAAAATGGAAAATAGTGCTTAAAAAGTACTTGAAAGTCCTTGAATTTCATTTTGTAATGCAAGAATGACCCCTGATATTGATAATATTTTACATGATTTATGTTGGTCGGAAGAACAAGCTACAGTTATTTATAAATGGAAGAGATGGCAACAGCTTATGTACAGTCTCAACTTGTATGATTGTATTATTGTTGTTTTTGTTCTGTTTGTTTAAACCAATGAAAGAAATGGCTTTTGATGGACTGAAGTGCTTTTGAGCAGGAGCTGCTGCAGCAGGCGGAAGAGCAACGCAGACACATCCTGGCACAAGAGGAGGAGAAATTAACACAACAGAGGACCAAGTAAACACACACACACACACACACACACACACACACACACACACACACACACACACACACACACACAACACACACATACTGTCCCTGCATCCACAAGGACAATTATTCATTGTCCCACCCACGCATGTTCAAAATGTAAAATTGTGGAATTGTACATCTCAAATCTTCCCAATTCACTATTGTGACACTATGGATTTCAAAATGCGTATTTACATTTCACTTAGTCCTAATTCAGGGCTTGTCACGTTATAGAGTGTAAAAGCAACTTTGAGATATAAAAAAAAAAAGAATAAGATTAAGAATATCAATTTTCTTTTTTCAATAAATTATGTGAACAAAATCTTCAAGGTCACGCATCCTTTCTGTATAAGTACCACTATGGCAGTTTTCCCAGAGTTTGGAAACATGTGTTTGTGTACATTTTAACATGAATGAATCGGGATTTCCTGGTATATGGAGGGTCCAATGTCTCCTGTAAGTTACAGGAGTTATAGCTATAGATGTGAAAATTCTTATTAAAAATAGATTAGATAACATCCAAGCTAGGTATTGGAGACCGCTGTCCCGTCTGACACAAAGTCCCGATGGCGCGGGCTCGTCCCCAGGTTGGCGGCCATGAAGAGGGAGCTGAAGGTGAAGGAGGTGCAGCTGCTGGACGCCTCACGGAGACGCTTCCTCCATCACCAGCAGAACCTCCGAGCCTCACAGATCCAGAGGCTGGACGGGGAGATCGCCAGGAAGGTACGGAGCTCCAGCACCACAAGGGCCATCTCTGCAAAATAATTGAGACTGCGCACTTGTAAATCTGTGCTATGTCCTTCGTAACCCTGCTCTAGATGGATCTGCGGGAACGGGAGATGGCGGCAGCAGTGCAGGATCTGGAAATCCGACAGATGGAGTTGGAGGCTCAAAGGAAAATGCTGGAACAGGTACCAAGCTCCTCACATCCGTCCGGCTTATATTTGGACCTGCGTCCCTGCTGAGATGACTCACTTCTACGTTTTGGAACTCCCCCTTTAGCAACTGCTGAAAGAGCAGGATCGCGTGGGTCGGGAGGTTCAGGAGGAGGTGGAGGTGAGGATGAGGAGGGCCGAGCGAGACGAAGAGGAGAGCAGAGGGCAGATCCACGGCACGGAGACCAACCTGCAGGCGAGTGTTGAAAGGCTTTCTACCCAGTAGGGATGCAACGGTACGTTATCGATGCGTTCCGTGCGTCTCCTGCAGTTCAACATGCACATGTAAACCGCGGTATTACGGTATCGTTGTAGAAGTCCAGAAGGTGGTGGGGTTAAGCTGCCGGGCGTGATGTGGCATGGAACGCACGGGCCTTTTTTGTTTTGTTCAATTAGGAAGTGTAAATAAAAAATAACAGGGCTGCCCCCTGAAAGTCGACAAGTGAAATCGTCAATCGGAAACCAGTCGGTCGACTGAGATTCTTCAAGTCGAACAGTCGTTTCTGTTTTTTTTTGTCAGTCAGTGTGCATTACAGTAACAGGATAAAACAGATAGAAGCTTACTAAATGCACAGGGATAACATTTCATTGAGGAATTCTAAATAAGTAAATAAATATATTTTTATATGTGAATCGTCAGCGTCCAGACACGGATGTGAACACGGCTCTCGGTGCTTCCTGATTGACGGAGAGCAACACGGAGAGCTGTGCCCTGTTCCTCCAAATAAAGACTAAAAACAGTGTGGGGACAGGGCACGGAGGAACAGGGCACGACTCCTAATAATAATAATAATAATAATAATAATAATTACTGGGATTTATATAGCACTTTTTACAAACCCAAGGACACTTTACATTGGAAAAAGAACAAATAAACAATGAAACAAAAGAAAAATATTATTATTATTAATAATAATAATAATAATAATAATAATAACAACAATAATAATAATAATTATAATAATAATTATAATATTATTATAATAATAAAAAAATAATCGTAGACTCATTACAATTATTTTCTGCACATAATGCATGGAGAGAGGGGGATCGGGGAGAGAGTCACGGAGAAAGTGTTCCCATTATGCATGGTTTCGTTCCATACACACTTGTTTTGTTCCGTAACGAGACGTAAAATAAAAACACTGTAACACTGTTGCAAATCTGATTCGACTGACAGAATTCTGAGTTGGGAACAGCCCTAAAGAAATAATACATTTGTTTTGTTTGGAACACGCGGAGCTCACAGCTTGAGGCACAGCTCTGCAGCTTGTGCAGAGGTGCCGGATCTAATCAAATAGGTCAGGTGTGGCTGCTGACCACGCCATGCCCACACCACAATGTTATTTTGTGTTAAGAACACTGTTTATACCTGTCATACACAAAAATAACTAACTTTAGTACCGTTTTCATTTATTTTTTTTAACGTTTTTTAAATATTGTATAAATAAATAATTAACGAAAATAAATGAATTCCAATTCCAATTCAAATGAGATTTGAATTATCCACTATCCTGGACACCTCCCCCACACTCATACACACAGGGCGTAACCCTGCTTATTTGTGGCAGACTACTATAAAAACAGCGTTAGCCTTACTGTGCCCCCAAAACCGTGATGCATACCGAACCAAAGCCCACCGTACGTACCGTTGCATCCCTGCTACCCACAATCAACAGTGAATATAATTTGCTGGGAAGTTACTTTTACTATTTATTTATACTTTTGCTACTATTTACTATTAAAGAAGGTTCAGCCGTCACTCATTGTCGCTTTTATTGCTTTTAAGTGTAAATAATTTTCATCCATAAAGCCAAATATAAGCTATATGTATTTTTAGACATCTAGACAATTGTTTTATATTTCTCTATCCATTTCCTTTTATTTTTTTAATGTTTTTATATTGTGTAATGTGGTATGGCTATGTGCTTTTGAAGGTAACTGCCCCACAGACAAAGTTTCTTGGCAGAACAAATAAAGATCTTTGAATCAAATAGATAAATCAACTTCACACTGTGTGCTGAAGCTTAGGCTTAACAAATCTCTCAGTATAAATCACAGCCTAGCGTTATGCAGCCTGCCCAAGAAGATAACGACGTTTCCTGTGTCATCTATGCCGCGCGCCAGCCTTTCACAACCTGGTCCTACTTTGCACAGGCCGTGGAGGAATCCCTGGCGGAGGCGTGCCAGTTGGGTTTGGACACGCACTGGGAGAGGGAGGTGGCGGAGCGGCTGGAGCAGGTGGACGCAGAGCAGGAGAGGAAGAGGGAGAGGCTGGCGGCCCTGCAGAGGGAAACCCTGGTGCAGGAGGACAGGCTGGTCAACACCCTGAGAGACATGGAGGGCAGGAAGGTATGAAGACCTGGAAGAAATGACTTTCGTGATAATGACCTGAAGATTGACAGATATACAGTATATATATATGTCTGTCTGTTGTGACAGGGGTCTTCAACCCTTTTCAGCCCAAGAACCCCTTGGCGGATAAAGAAACAGAGCAGGGAGCTCCTTGATTTTTTATTTATTTATTTAATTTATTTATCTTTTTAACTTTGTGTTGCATTTTAAGCCTGGCCTATAACAATAATATTGTCTGAATAAGGCATTATAAATATATTTATAATGCCTTATTCAGACCTGCCAACCTGCACGCATTTTGTGTACCAATCAGGTTACTCAGGTTCTAAATGCCAGCTGAAACGACGCAAAAAAGAAATCGATCAATACAAAACAACACCGTACATTTAATCCCTCGGACTGGGCCAGATGCTGCGACCTTGTGCTCGTGGTTCTGTAACCCCTCCTCTCCCTCTCTTCTCACTCACTCAACATCCACTGATACACAGCGTCCTGAGCGCAGCGGTATTTATTATCCACCGAGGCATAACGCTGCATTGCTGAGGAAAAATGGGAAGTGGGAGAGAAATAATCAAGCACAAAAATGTGACTGTAATGTTTTGCATGTGAAACGTGAGATGCACCGATCGATCTGCCATGACCGGTGACTGGCTGATCAGATATATTTACCCATTCTATGCCAGTCAAATTGACACCCCCGATACAGTGCTCATGTACTTGTACTCGTAAAAAAGCTCCGATACTCAAACCCGATACCAACGTGATGTAACGTTGTTGCGTAGTTGACGCTAAAAGAAGAGCGAAAGAAAGAAAATGTCGGCTGTTTGGAGGTACTTTAAGGTAAACAAAGAAAAATAGATCAATTATTTATCTATTGCCCGACAATATTCTAACATTGCAGACTGCGTATCTATCACTGTCACAGCAGAGCTCCTCTCGTGATGAAAGGTTTGACTCTAATTTTGAGACTCTGTTCTGGACGAGTCGCTCAGTAAAACAAGTCGTTCCATTTGATTCAGTTGGTTTAATACACAGTGAGTTCCAGTGAACGAGAGTGAAAAGAGTCGGTCATTTATTACTATTACTTTTTTTTGTGCAATGATTGCTATTTATTTTGGAATGGCAAGTACCATATAATATTATAGAAATGTATATTTGTACTTAAAAGTGAAAAACTTTCATTTAAGGTTTGAACTGGACATTTCCATGGTAGTCATATGTTATGTTCTATTAAAACTCAGTGAGAGTTACAGGTTGCATATTGGAACTCAGGGACAGTTTCATGTTCTATTATTGTTCCATAGTGAATAATGAACAATAGTCAACACACAGTGTCAAAATCAGCAATCTTACTATTGTGACAACTGAAAATTGCAGCGGTAGTCTGTATGTGCAGCTGTCCTATCACCTGAGTGTGATCAGATCACGTGATGTATTTGTTATTGACGTACAGCAGATATACCCAATGAGACCAAATGATAAGAACATTTGATTTCTCCGATCATAGATATAAACTCAAAACGATTGGACGACAATGCAAAAGTTATTCAACAGTCAAGGGTTTATTATGAACATGCCATTGAATGAAAATCCGAATCAGCAAAAATTTGAATCGACAAGTCAGACTCTTAAAAAAAGATCAGAAATCAGAATCGGCCAAGAAAATTGCAGTCGGTGTATCTCTAGTTGGTAAACATGTTCGGTAACTTTATGAGATGATGCATTTCAAGGGCTATATCCTAATAAGACTTTTTTTGTATACTGCATGTAGTTAGCCCTAGTAGCTCGCACACCATGTGATTGGCCTCGTTATGAGGAGGCTACGGTGTGAATAACTGGAGTCATTTAGCTGCAGTAAACACAACAGAGACTCCCTGTTAAACTATTGTGGTACCCAAATTATACTCAGTTATGATGCTTATATTTCCTGTGTATTTTGATTTTTGATTTCGATATATTTCCGTTAGTTTAGTTCCATTAATAGACTACTCACGGAGTGTGACTGGTCTATGTGGGGGGAAAAGAATAGAGTGAAATCCACCTTTTTCTTTTTTTCTCAAATAGAATAAAAGGTTCCCAAATCGGAAATAGGGATTTAAATGCATACATAATATCAATACAAGATTACAAACCATTGACTATGTGTTTTTATCAGCCATGCACCAGTTATGTCTGTCGGTAAATGTACAGGAAGATCACCTGCTGGGCATTGCTGCCTGTCACACCTCCTCCGGTGCCCATGGGTCAGCTGCAGGGTCATCAGCCAGAAACCACCATTCACCAACGTTTCACTCCTTTAGTTCTGGAACGTCTCCTGGTGGCGGAGCAGTGACAGGGACATCTCCCTGTCACCCCCTGCTGCTGATAGTTGTTCTCCCCTGCGGCTGTTGTCTGGGGTTAGGTGTTCTTTCCCATATACCTATCCTTCCTCCTCAGCCAGAGCCAAAAGCTCCCTTTCTCAGCCTCCTCTGCCAGGTCCTTTGTTGCCCTCTTTAGCCTCCCTCCGGTCACTCCTGCATCCCTCAAGAGGCGTGTGGTTGACAACCCCAAAAACCCTCGGCATCCGACCTCCGCCTTCCAGCCAGCCTCCCGGCACTCAGCAGCCAACTCTGAGTACTTGGCCTTCTTACGTTGGAAGGCGGCGACAGGGAAGCGTGTCGTAGGTTGAGCGAATGAGGAAGCTGAGTCTTGCCTTTGGAATCTTCCACAGGTCCAACCAACTGATGTTCCGGTTAACAACTCCCTCCCAGGTTGTCCAGCTTCCTTGTCGGCCCTGCGACACAGCCTTGATCTTGTAGCGATCTTCCTCCATCCTCGTCACCTCTGCCACCACCATCTTCTTCCTCTCCTTACCGTTGACCTTGGACCAGAAGCGTGGCGCCTCTCCCCATCCTAGCCCTGCTCTTCCTGTCTGGACTCTGCCCACGATCTCCCGGTGTTGCAGCTGACCGACAGCTTGGTCAACCTCTGTTTGGGCATTCCACTTACGGCCGGTTCGAACCTTGGCGTTTGCGTTCCTTACCGACTGGTCTGTGGACTCCCTTAGCTGGAGAACCAGTCTGGTCTTCTCCTGCATGTAGCCCAAACTTATGGACTGCAGTGGCAGCTGCAGTGTTCTTCCCGAAGAGACCGGTTTCAGATAGGCACCGTGGCAGCCCCAACCACTTTCGGATGAATTAATTGGCTTTTCCATCCATCTTACTTGCGGTCGATGAGGGGATCTCACTCATTTTCAGGGGCCACATTACCCTCCTGTAGAGTGTGAACTGGTAGCACCAGACCTTATACTTCCCAGGAAGTTGGCTTTGGTCGATCCTTGTCAGGCCGTCAGAGAGCTGTTTCATGACGGTTTTCCCCATCTGTTTATCAGACAGCTCTGCAGTGTACTGCCTCCCCAGGCTTTTAATGGGTTGCTCAGATAGGAGTGGGATTTTTTCTCCTCCAACGACAAAGATGGTGCTGTCATTTCTAACTCCTCTTCTGAGTGACAGGTCACGAGATTTGGAGGGCTTGAGACACGGAGACACAGTACGTCCCTGAGAAAGCAGAGCTTTTTGATTGTTACTCAAAGATGGAAGATTTTCAAACACATAACGTCAGAAGCTGCGGCTTTCAGCTGATAACTGGAATAAAAGGCAGCTGTTCTAGTGTTAATGGTTGGAGTTCGCTCACTATAATGTTTTTGTCTGAAATACATTTTTATATTTTTCACAAAAATTATTTTGACATTAAAGAGAATTTGTGGACCTTTAACTCCACAGACAACCAAGGGGTCGTGGACCCCGGGTTTATGATATGTATGATATGTATGATATGACTTTTGACGGTTGATTGGTTATACAGTATCTGGTGAATTTCAATGTCAAAGTTTTAGAATTTTAGCAATCGAGCGTGTCTAACTAGCACAATCCGATACTAAATGTCAGATTCTGACTTGTGTGCTGCTTCTACGTGTGTCGTCCAGTGGGATGAGGTGGTGAGCGCCAGGGCCCAGTTACAGCAGCAGCAGCAGCAGCAGCAGCTGCCCCTGTCTTCAGCAGACACAGGTAACACACACACACACACACACACACACACACACACACACACACACACACACACACACACACCCTATATATTTTCTTCCCATAAAAATGCCAACCTGAGAGTTCTGTTTTCTCTCAGCGGATCAGAAGCCAGTGAGGCCGAAGCCGCAGTGTTCCACTAGAGAACTTCCCGTCCGACCCGGTGGCGTCTCTAGCGTCCACACCGTGACGACCAGCGCGGCCTCAGCGTTCCACAGCAGTAAGAACGCCTCCACCGCCCCAAGACTCACGGAAAGTCACATGGTGTGTCTCAACAGCCAGTCGCCTACAGATACCTCGTCCACCAACTGTGAGTGGATTCTGGGATGCAAATGAACTCCATGGTTTGGGCTGGAGTGTATTACCTGGTAATCATAGGGGACCACGGTAACAATATGTTATCACATTTTTTGCTTGGAAATTCAATGTCCCACGGTGAAGATTTTTCAGGTCCTATCATCTTATTAATCATTCAAACTAGAGCTTTCACAATCATTCCTCATCGTAAAATGGTGACGTGTGTTTCCATCCAAATTGAAGGGGAATTTTAAGGCAATTAGGCAGTTAGAAATGTTGCAACAAATAAAATGGGGAATAAGGTGCATTTCCTTCAGTTGGGATGAAGCAAACTAAATAACGAGGTGAATTTTAATGTTCCAATGTTCGGTGTCAATAGATGGCTCTTTTGCAGTTGGTAGACAATGAAATTGCTAATCGTAATTATTACAGGGTTCCTACCCAGTATTCACAAGTATAGAATTTGATTTTAGTCATTTCCAGGTCTGGATAAGTAAAATACTTGTGTTTACAGACTATTGCCCCTTTTCTCTTTTATTTTTTATTTTTTTTTTATACAAAATCCTGAATTTGTAAATAAATAATAAATTGATCATACAAGCAGAGTACGGGCCAGAGCGAGCTTGAGCTGCCTCTACGCCTGAAGGTCACAGCCTGCGAAAACAGCTCTGCCCCAAGTTCCTTATGACTGTACCAAATCTGGACATCCGCAACCAACTTAGTTTGAGAGAAAATACGGCAATATCTTTGAACTGCATATATACATAGCATCACAAATAACCAAATATTAAGCTTCTTTCAACATTTATGAGTCGTGCAGTAATCGTTACCAGAAGAGTAAACGGACGTCAGGAAACCCTACCTTTATGGCTGTATTCATTGGTGTTTCCATGGACACAAAGCTGCACAGAAGAGCCGTGAAAATTCTTTTCAACTCATTTTCAGTTGTCATTTATAAAAGAGACAACAAATATGGGGGGAACAATAATATAATATTTATTCCCAAATAAGGGTTAAGGGAAAATGATGAGTATAGGTAGCAGCCAATTAGTTTGATTTGCTTTTTGGGCGGCGACCACAATAGGTAAATACAAGTTTTACGACGGCTGGCTCGACAATCCCTGGTTGAATGTATCTGGGTTTGGTGTTGATTGATTTGTACGGGCTACAGTATCTAGCTGCAATCGTCTGGCAATTATTTGGCAACATAATGGCATACATAGTCAGAATGTAACAAACATGTTAACAGTTGGATTTTAAAACCATTTATTTACGTAATAAACATCAAGCTGATTTTACTCGGGTGTCAAATAGGGTCTGAAAAATCCACCGAGAAGTCTGGGAAAAGTATGGAATTTTGAAATGGAAAATGTGTAGGAACCCTATTATCAGTATGAATATGAATTGGTCAACTTAATATTTCAACACGTGACATTGTCTGAATTTCATTTCATCACATTCCTGTACCACTGGGAAGACTGTAATGTGGCACGAAAAGTCCGGTAAATGGCACCTTATTGTTCTGAAAGCGTTGTGTCAAGGAGTTTCAACGCCCCCGAAGGTCTTCATATTCCCTGCTTCACTGGTTGTTTACCTGCACCGCTCCTTCCTCCTTCCAGTCCCTCTGGACCGAGGCCGGGCACGGCTGGACTCTGGACAGGGCGAGCTGATCCGGGCCATCAGGGAGCTGCGGCAGAAACTGGCCCGAGCCAAGGCCAGAGAAGGCGGCTCGGCCTCCTCCCAGTCCGCCCAGTCGCTGTCCCCCGTCTCCCAGTGAACTGACCCTACGCGCCAGCAGCTGAAGGGTCCAACCCTTTTTGGTCCAAGTGACTTCTGACACCGACTTTGACAAACTCCTTGGACAAAGTCGCATCGAGCTCTTGGCAGGTCTGAGTCCCTTAAAGCGGTAGATCAACGATTTGCAAACTGTTTAAATGTTTTTCAGTGGATGAACATAATTTAATGCTCAGGAGCATTTTTTAATATATATTTGAGATGAACTGGACACTGCTGATTCCTAACCATTGAAATACTCAGATCAGTCAGATTTCATTTATTATTTCTTTTTCCTTTGCTACTTTACGTTCCCGAGCTGCGTCCTAAGGATGTCTTGATAACTGCTTCCGCACTGAAGATAGTTTCCTTCATGTTTACGATGACCTTTCTAGCTTGTCTTGTATTCCTTCTGTTTGTTAGAACAGCCCTCAGGTCTTCACTTGACATTTTTTATAAACTGAACAATCCATCCCCGGATGTTGGAAAAGAAACTGGTTGATTTACTGAATAGTGTTGAATGTGCTTTTCATAGGATGTGTGCCTTATTTAAAACGTATCTTTTTTAAAATACATATATTTTTCAAAACATGAGTTTCATCTCCTGTGTGTGATTACATTTCGAGGTGTAGATTCATAGGATTCTGTTGATGCTGCTATAGCAACAGTGAACTTTGTATTTGCATAGAATTCAATAGAAAATAAGCAAACAAGTTATAAAACTGCATTTTCAAGGACTTTAGCCCAACTACCATTTGCCACACTGCGCCTACTACAACTACTACTACTGCTACTACTAATACTACTGCTACTACGGCTGCTACTACTGCTGCTGCTGCTACTACTGCTGCTACTGCTACTACTACTACTATAATACTAATGCTGCAACTGCTGCTGCTGCTACTAATGCTGCTACTACTACTACTGCTGCTGCTGTTATTACTACTACTGCTACTATTACTACTACTGCTGCTGCTGCTATTACTTCTACTATTGCGACCATTACTACTACTGCTGCTGCTACTACTAATGCTGCTACTACTACTGCTGCTGCTATTACTACTGCTGCTGCTTCTACTACTACTACTACTACTATAACTACTGCTGCTGCTGCTGCTACTACTGCTGTTACTACTACCACTCCTTCTCTATTTGTCCGCCTGGGGGAGTGGGTGGGGCATGCTGGGGCAGGTGGGGTAGGTGGGGGGGTCGTCTCAGGTCGTCTCCTAAAAAAAAAAAAAAAAAAAAAAAAAAAAGAAACCCACACAGGCACACGGCGGCTCAGATCACGAGGCCTCGACAAAACCAAAACACACTTAAAAAGGTGTGTGTGTGTGTGTGCGTGTGTGTGCGTGTGTGTGCGTGCGTGTGTGTGTGGTGTGCAAACACCTCTCCTCTTGTTTACCAACACCTTCCCCCTGAATAAATAGATCAACACTGTGGCTTGACTTTTTAACATCTTCAATTTCCTCACCACAGGTAAGACCCATTGATGGTACTTTTCCCAAACCTGACTTTATATTAAATTGGTTCCTGGAATTTTTTTTTTTTTTTTTTTTTCCATACTGTAAATACGTAGACTTGAATTACTCTGGTCTCCTTAATTACAGCTTCGTTACGTAACTCTAAACTGCACGCCATATTTTCCAGGTGAGCGCTCCCTTCTCATCACCTGTGACACTCATCTCTCTCCACCCACTGAAGGAATCCAAGAAGTCTCTTTTTTCTTTTCTCTTTTTCAGACAGATAGCAAATAATACACAGATGATATCTGGAGAGCTCCAGATATTGTTTTTTGGGCAGTATTTTTCTTTGTTGCGGGTAGCTTGGCCTAGGAGACCATTCAGGAGTCGACAAAACCGTCCCTCTAACCTTTCCAGAACAAGAACTGACCCTGAGCACAATAGGTCTCTTTTCCTCTCGGGAGCTGAAGCATTTTTCCTGCTTCCTTTGGAGGAAGTCACTGAACAGTCACTCGGGCTCTTCAGGGGACCTTTCATTGTTCTGCACTGTGCACATGCTTGCCCTCCACCAGGGTCCAGCGGAGTCGGCCATGGACACCAGCTGCGGCCTCTCCGCGCTGTGGTACCGGACGTCCAAGCCGGTGGGCAAGGTGAGGCAGAGGGTCCGAGAGCTTTGCGTCCTGCGTACCCGCTGGGGTGCGGCCGCGCACGACCCAAACCCGAATCCGGACCTGAGCCACAGCGAGAGCCAGCGACTCGCCGTGGACGGCCTGATCAACGACGGGACGGAGGGATACCTTCGGGCGCTGAGCGACGAGGGGGAAGTGGACTTCCTGTCGGACCAAGAGAAGCGCTATGTCCTTACCAATAAAAGAGAGAGAAACACAGGTTTGTGTGTGTGTTTAAGTATGGATATGTTTTGCTTCTAGGACAGTGATTCTCAACCCCCAAATCAAGGAGCCTCAATTTGATACACATCTGGCCGCTGGCCCCCATTTGATTAGACTTAGTCTCTGGGACCCCGATCTGAGAAGATTTTTATTGTTGGATATGATTTAGTGTCTATACTATAGTAGAGGAAACTATGACCAAAACAATGATTATTTTACATTTCCTCATGGTGTTAACGTCTCGTAAATGAAGTCATGAAGTTTAAGTAGCAATCATTTTGATGGGGACCCCCTGGAACCTCTTGAAGGGCCCCTTGGGGGTCCCAGAACCCCATTGTAATAGTAAATAGAAAATACAGTTTTACGGTTTTTAAGCAGTGAGACAAAATAACAGATTTTTAGATGTAATTACATTATATGAAATTATGATTATAATTAGATTACATTTGATTGATTGATTTATTTTATTTACACATGAGACGGTGATCATGTTATAGCTGTGGCTGTTGCTAATGCCTCGTGACAACTTTGTTTTGTTTTTACCTCTCAATCACTGTCCTGCTTCTCCAAACAGACGAAACTTGCCCTGCTGGTGATGAAGTGTATAAAGAGGATGAAGAGATCCGTTCCTTCAGGACGCGGCGCCGCGCAGTGTCCACATGCAGCGACGCCTCGTCACAGGGCCTGAATTGTGGCGCCATCGACGGTACCATGCAGCTTTATCAAAAAAATCCAAAACAAAAAACATTTGTGAATGAGATGTATTTATTGAGATTTCTGCTGGTAGTTTTCACTCCATGACACATAAACAATCAGCACCAAAATAAATATACTCAACCTCTACAATAAAAGCTCATATTTAAATGATCATTTAATGTTTGACTGTTAATTGAATAATGTATTTATTTTACTTTTACATTTTATAATTTCATTATTTTAACATATTTGTGAGTGTATTTCAGAATTTAATTATGTAGGAATATTTAAAATAATATACATTTATTCCCTCCATACAGTGCTCGAAATAAATCAGAATCTGTTTTTAATAGTCTTTTAATATTCTTTGTTTGTTTGTTTTAAGGAATAAATTACAAATGTAATAATTTCAATGAATTTCTTGGAAAATTCTTCCACAGAAACGCATGATTAGGTTAAAATTCCTCTGTGTCGGTGATTTCCCCTGTGATGAGAACAGGTGTTATGATGAACTTGGGTTTTGTTGATTTTTATTTTTTATTTTTTCCATCCCAGGTGTGAAATGGGATAATGTTACCCTGGGCGAGTCCAGTGCAGAGGTCTTCTTCCAGTCTGACGAGAGGAAAGGCAGCATGAAGGACCTGGTCAGAGAGTTCATCCGGAAGGCTCAAAGGGTGCGTCCTGTGTTTTCTATGATGTTCTAACATTTCTAAGGCCAAGATGATGAGTCCATAAGTGTTTAAAAGCTCTTAAAGGTGACTCTTTAATACCTTCAGATAGATCCTGTCTACTTTCATTGTGATGTGATGGACAGCACAGATCTAGTCTGCCTGTCTCGACAGGCGCTGGCCGTAGCGGTGGACGCGTTCAGCGATGTGGAGCTGTTGTGTGATGTTCTGGAGGCCAGTCGGAAGAGGAACGTGTCCGTCCACCTGCTGTTGGACCATCGCAACCTGGACCTGTTCCTCGACATGTGTCAGGAGCACAACATCGACAGCAAACACTTTCCTGTGGGTCCGTCGTCTCCATCCTGGGGGCCATAGTTTGGCGGTTTTCATTTTTTTATCCAAAATCTGGGATCACTCTGAGGAGGGGCCAGAATCATGGGAGGAGCCAAAATACTCACTTCAACTTGTCTTATGTCATCATTTGTTAGAATTCTATTCTACAGTTGTGTGAAAGTGCTACTCCAGTTTACTTATCGTGTGGAACTGGTCGATCAAATTCGACAAAACGTCACAGGGTGAAATCTCCCCTCTTCTGTTGCGTCTCACCATGAACCTTAACTTTGGCCTGATTGCCTTTCTCCGACACCGTCTGACTTCTGAGAAACGTGTCTCCGTCTCTCTTTTCTCTCTGCGTAGAAACTGTCCGTACGCAGTGCGGCTGGACAGACCTACTGCGCCAAGACGGGCAGGAAGCTCAGCGGTCAGATGCTCGAGAGCTTCATCATGGCCGACTGGACCGAGGTGTTGACCGGCTCTTACAGGTAAATACATTGAGCCGAAGCCGTACGGGCGTGTGTGATCGATCGATCCACACTGTGGCTTGAGTTTTTAACATCTTCTATTTCCTCACCACAGGTAAGACCCATTCTGTCTGTGTCTGTGTCTCTTCAGTTTCACCTGGCTGTCCTGGCAGGTCCACAGAAGTCTCCTGGTCCTCCTCAAGGGTGAAACGGTGAAGCCCTTCCGCCGCGAGTTTTGGAGACTCTACACCGACTCCGAACCGGTCCCCGTTTTCCGCCCCTCGCCAGCCCACCACTTCCCCCAAAGCAACCTCTCCCAAATAAAAGGGAGACCAAGCCCGGCCAAACAAGAAGAGGACGAAGCTCCGAGCAGGGTCCATCCGACTTCCGAATCGGTTGGAGCAGAGTTGGACTGTGGCCGGTCTGCGAGTGCCCAGCCTCTTGCCGAGCCAGGGATCGGTCGGTCTATCCAGCGTCGGACCGAGACTCCAAAACCCAACAGCCAAATGCGTCCAATGTCACCGACCGGAATCCAAGTCCCCAACGATGAATGTGATATAAAGTCCAACACAGAGCGCAGTGACGGGGCGGAGGACATGAGGCGCAACGTTTGCGCACAGTACACCCAATGGAAGACTCAACTGAGGTTGGGGAATCTGCAGCGTCTTTGTCCAGCCAAAGCCACGTACAGTCCCACCAACGCTTCTGTCGGCACGAGAGAGAACTGGGCCGGGCATCTTCGTGAGTTTGACACCCTGCCGGTGGGTTCTCTCCACCAGACCGCCCCTCAAACGTACCAACAGGAAATAATCGAAAACAGGACACGGACTCTCCACAGTCGCCCGACCTTTAACACTCGCTTGAATCCTGTGTGTCTCAGACCGACCACGGACTCCGGGGGCGGATTCCTTCAAGGGAGAAATGAAGGCGGCAGGGCGGAGATGGGTTCCGGAATGGCCTTCAGCCCAAGGACGCTGAGAGAACGGCGGAACGGATCCCACGCCTTGGCATCCAAGATAAATCTCCTTTGCGCCCAGCAAGTCCAAACAAGGGCAGGCGGTCAGAGTTTCTATACCCAGGCGTGGACCCAGAGGCCTTGGCTGGTGAACCAGGGTTCGACCCAGCGAAACGGCGTCCAGCAAGCTCCATCCCAGAAGAAGTCCCTCCCTCCGCTGCTGCAGATGAGGGCGACGTCCCCAGAATTGAAGTCGCCACCACCAGTTGTGGGAACGGACCTCAAGTCTCAGCCAGACTTGACCCAGCGGTCGCAGAGCCACGCTCACAGGATCTACGGGATTCTCCAGACAAACCCTGTAAAACCCACATTGGGTCGCAATTGGTCTTTTTGTAGGGCAGCGGGGCATCTTGAGAGGAGACAAATGACAGCAACGCAACAACAACAGCGTCCCTGGGTACGGCCAACGGCCTGCCTGGCCGACAGGGGATCCGCAGGGGATCGATCCTCGACTCAAAGATGGGCAGGAAATAAACACACCCCGAGCTGCTGAAAGGTTTGAACAAATCCTTCTCTACTTCCCACAGGGGTCAATCGGTTTCCCCTGAAGGACTTTACTCTTAGACTTACAGCGTTTGTGCAGCCAGGTCAATAGAGTGCTGGGGCTTAGGAATTGTGTGATTGAATGCGGAAAATGCATACTTTCATAGAATCTTGGCTTTTTCCCCCACCTAAACTAGTGAAATAGGACAAAGTACAGTAATATCTCTACATCTACAAGCGGTGAACGCGACCATGAGAAAGTGTGTGTGTGTGTGTGTGTGTGTGTGTGTGTGTGTGTGTGTGTGTGTGTGTGTGTGTGTGTGTGTGTGTGTGTGTGTGTGTGTGTGTGTGTGTGTGTGTGTGTGAGAGAGAGATGGTGAGGCAAGCCGCCGCCTCGCCCCCGGGAAACAACTGTTCCACTGCAGAAGCATCGCAAAAGCTGTGTAGCTCACAGACGTGGAAGGTGTACGGGTGGAAGGTGCTCATTGGAGTGGAGGTGCCCCGCCCAAGCGACCCTAATCGCCATGGCAGCCTAATGATGCATGATGTGCAGTTGGGACTGATATAATGAGGTTCTCTGAGCAGCAGGAGAGGCAGGGGCTGAGACGTGGGCTGTTGACCAATAGAAGTTGGTTATCTTTTAGGGTTATGTGTTTTAAGGCTAGAATATTGATCCATTGCTGATGTTTGGCTGTAATTCAAGAAAATAAATTAATACAATTGCTATGGTAATAGTTCGGTAAAATCTTGAATTGATTGAATGAAATATTGTAAAGTATGTTCATTTTTTGGTGTCCCTATTTTTTTATTTTCTATATTTTTATCATTATTGGAACCCATGGCAAAAAAATTCCCAAGAAAACCCCAAAAAGTCGAGTCTACAAATTATACTTACGAGGCCAAAATTCTACTTGAGTTTTTCATCAATATACAGATCTTTAATTTTATAATTACCAAATGGAGTCTATTTCTCCAATGTCTCATTCAATGGCTTTGGCTAAAGCGCAATTCAGCGGGAGGAAAATTTTTAATTGTCCCAAAATAAAAACAAGTGAGAACATTCATGCAAGAACCAAATGAAATGGTGGACAACATGTTTTAAATCGGGTTTAATAAAAAAAAAAAAAAAATCAGTTTACAATAAATATAAATGAAAAACAATTCAACAAGATCACCTGATGAGGACGTGCAGTACCTTGGAAAAAGTATTCGGCCCCCAAACCTGTTCCCCAATTTACTTCCTACATTCTAAAGTTAAAATACATTGAAGGTGGGATTTTTTTCCCACCAAGTCTCCAAAACATCCTACATCATGTCATTTAATAACTACAAGAGGTGGTTTAGCCAAGTACTGAACAGTGGGATCACAATTGATAACGTTTCATTTATTTTCATGGTATGCATTTTTTTGGGGGTGGGGTAAGACACTAAAGCACCGCGCTTGTGACGAACGATTTTGTTTTCAGAAAGCTTTTATAATTTGAATGGATTTAAGAAGGTAAAAAGTATTTATTCCCACCAATTCAGCTAATTCTGAGGAATGTGATTGATCTTTAGATGAGACTTTCAGGCTGCAGTAGCATGGATAGAATCTTTTTTTACTTACATTCACCCAAACTAACCATCATAAATAATACATTGATTAAAACATTCCCTAGAGCGACCGGACAGACCAACACTTTGTATTTCCAGTCGGATTATGGCATATCTGCTAGTCTTTTTTTTTTTTTTTTTTTTGCGTTTGTGCAAGGCCACGAGTCCCGGGGTCGACGACTCAACGGCGATTTAGTCTTTTGGGTCTTTAGAGCTTTTCTGGCTGTTTCTGAGGTCTGTGGGCCTGTGGAGTGAGTAACACCTTGTTCCACCAGCGCTCGGCGAAACTCTGCACGCAGAGACCAGCCAGACTCTCCCCATCCTGGTTCTCCTCCCTCATTTTCTCCAGGTCCTCCGACATCACCTGGACGGACGGAGATGTTTTAAAAACACACCGATCTAAAAACTAGATTGTTTTTTTCTTTTCCTCCTCTCCATCCTTTAAAGCTACAGTTGATGACTTTTTGTGGTACAATTAAAATCTGCTGATGCATGCTTGTGCACTGGATACCCAGGGACCACAACTGCCGCATGGGAAGAAGTGTAATCCAACAAAATATCAGGAACAATTTTACTGTGGACGTTCTGCTCGGAACTTTCACAGTAAAATCGTAGCCGTAGCCCGGAAGTTAACAGTGGTTGTTGGTTAATGTAATTTCTACGAGACAACTTAACGGAACAGTTTGTCAATTTATGTAATTTTACAGTGCATCACTCCACAAATTCTACTCAACATGTCAAAGGGTTTTTTTGGTCAAAAAGGGACAATTTTTGTAGGGTATTTCTGAATTATTGAAAAATATCTGCCTGCCCTCACTTGGTTATTTGGACTGGATTGGCAGGAGAACCCCTCCCAAGTCTTGCGTACATACCTACATCCAGTGAGGCGGGATAGTCAAACAAATTCACAATCGAAGTGTGACCTTAAGGCAAATTTGCTTGTAATATATGGAGAGTGGAACTCAGACTAAATGACATGCTCTTTCCAGCATTTTAGGGACCCCCTTAAACTGCACGCAGAGCCCCCAGTTTAACCCTTATGCCAGTGAGCGCTCACCTCGGTGAGAGAGCACATCGCACCCTCTGGGGGGTTTAGTCGCTGCAGGGCCTTGTCCAACCACCGGAGGGCGTTCTCGCTGCGCTGCAACACAAAGGAGGACTGCTGCTGCTTCAGGGCCATCAACAGGAGTCTGGACACACAAGAGGAAGAGAAAGGTCTTCAATGGAGGAAGAATAAAAAAAAAAAAAAAAAAAAAACATTACCAAGTATAGGCACCCAATACCCAAATCTTACCATTATATATAGACTACTGTTCTGTAAGGTGGTTTTTCCCCCAATTAGATGTGTTTTGCACTGACACTAATACCTACAGGTACTCCTCACTTAACGACCGAGTTCCGTTCCCAGGACCAGGTCGATAAGTGAGGACCCATGTTACGTCACGGTGAGGGGGCGTGGCCATTGTGAACGCTAGTGTCGTGAATACTGAGACTGCAGGAACGACACTGAGAACAGTGATGAGATGTATATATAGTGTATACAGTACATAGTGTATATAGAATACAGTATATAGTGTATATAAAGGGTGATGGGCGATGAGATGCTTGACGCTGAGATGCCGCAGTATTGTACGGAGCCTACAACACAGACTGGTCAGAGAGCTGGTCCTAAGTCTGAACGCTCGTTCAGGTTCAAGGTTCATACAGTAAAATTAAATGTTCTTTCTTTTAGTTATTTCAAAGGATGGTCGAATGTCATTTTATTCTAGAGCACAACATCTTCTTTAACTGAGTCAAAAACGACAGTGAATTGTTTAGAAACCGGTATCAAAAAAACAGTACACATCCCTATTAGACATTTCTCTGCATTCCAGAAACAAATAAACCCGACCCCCTCCCCCCAGATAACACCACCCACAGTTGTAAGTCTGAATCATACCGAGTTCGGACTAAACACATGCAGGCCTTCAGCCAGGTTCTGTCCTCCATCTCTCCGCCCGACTCCTCCGTCCATCCATCCTTCTGCTCCGCTTCTGAGCCACGCAGGAGTGGGGCGCAGGATCCTGCCACCAAGGCGAGAGCATTTATATTTGTTTTGATGGAAGCCTGTCGCTAACCCATCCACTATGTTTACTGGGTTCACGAATAAGCTACCAGAGAGGGAGAGAGAGACAAAGTAACACAAATAACATTTTACTGTTAAAAATAAATTGAAAAGCAATAATAAATAGATGACAACTTGCCAAGATATGATATCACTTAACCAGACACATACTAGTGAACTTTCTTCATTGTAGAAAGAATAATTCAATTATGCAAATGGGATAAGATGTCAATCCGCTGCAGTGGTTAAGACATCAAAACAATGCAGTGGAGCTCAACATACTGAGGGGTTTGTCGGCCTCCATTCGCTGGAGGCAGCTCTGTCCCAGGTTGTACCAGTGCCAGGGGTTAAAAGGCAACAGGCTGCACAGCTGCTCCAGAGAGGCCATCTTGGATCCTATGGGTCCAAACTTCTGGTGGATGCTGACCTAAAAAAAAAAAAATGTTTTTAACTTAACATAAACTAAAATGTTTGACGTACAACAAGAGAGACATATTCATATGTCATATTCTCAACAAAACCTGACAATCTAGATCACCCCTGGATTATGACTGTGATAATCAGCTGGATAATATGAAATGATCATTCCTTGAAGATAATAATAATAATATCGTACATAATATAGTACAAAATGTATAATTAATAGTTGTGATGGTCTAAAATGTAAATGTTGCACACATCCTCCACACTGTACTAATAAAATGTGTTGAATAACAGTGAAGCCTAAACGTGTGTGTGTGTAAGAGTAAGCATTGTACATGTGTAATATTTGTGTAGATTTGATGCTTTACTTGTATGAATACATAATGGACAATGTATCATTAAAAGGCTTGATTTATTTTCCCCAATGATAAAGTATTGACTTGCTGAATAAAGGACACTTTTTTTTTTTTTTAGGTGCAAATAATCACATTGTGGGTAAACAATATACTTATTAATATTCAAAGCCACATTCTTAGAAGTGTGCAAGTATCAAGACTTGCACTGCTTTCATTATTTGTTATTGTTTGAGTCATAGATAGACAGATACTTTATTCAAAATTGGAAATTGCAGTGTCAGCAACAGCTTACATTTAAAAAGATCGGCAAAAATTATAATAAAGCAATGGAACAAAATAACAAAAACAATGGTAATATATGGAAAAATACAATAAAAACAGTTAACTGTACGCAATAAAATATGAAATATATATATAAAATGAATTACAAAAAAAAAAAAAAAAAAAAAACTATATATAGAAAATAAGCAACCCAGAAAAAAAACCAACCCTGCCATATGTGAAAAAAATGTGCTACTACTCGTGTGCATGTATTCCGGGTGAAGCTTACCTTAAGCAGCAGGAGGTTGATTAAATGGCAGGTGTTGGAGGACTCTTTGCTCTGAGAGGGACGGTTATAAAGACAGGTGCATACATTTGAACATTATTTCACATTTAGGTTACATTAAATGGAGATTGAGTGGGTGACAGAATTCACCGCCAAATCCTCCACGACCGGACAAATGGTATATGTTGACCTTTACCGTATACAGTATGACAGTACTCCATGAGGTACAGGCAAGCGTTAACAAAGCAACCGGGAATGCATTTAGATTCCAGACCTCCTCCTCCTCGTCGTCGACATACCAGTAAGTCAGCCGTCTCGAGGGCCCTCTCCCTCTCTCCCAGCTGGGTGTAGGAGCGGGCCATTCCCTCCAGAACGTCCCTTCTGATCGACAGGTTGTTTTCAGGGATCCATTCCAGGCAGCTGCTGTAGGCCTCCAGCGCATTCTGCAGCGCACACAGGGAGCACCGTAGGAGGTGAAGGGACCGATGGAATGACAGCTCTAACTTGCAGTATATAAAACACTGCTTCGATATTGTTGTGAGCGGATTCACACGGACTATATTCGATTGGATAAATATTTCACGCATCGCTGGAGGGACATTTCGGCGTCACAGCAGCACACGACAGAACAAGAACTCAAAATGGACCAGGAAATTACAATATTAATGAATTAAATTATAATTACAAATTAAAAATGTGTACAGACGTTTACATGGAGTGGATATGCTAAATATAAAGTAGCGCAAAAAGATGTATCAAATGTGACAGATGTAACAGTGTTTCAGTGGGATTTTCTGCAAAACATCACAAAAATGGCTGTCAAAATAAGATGTGTCCGTCCCCCCTTCGTGTTTTTGGAAGCTTACCTGGTAGCTCCCCTGTCTCAGAGCCAGATCTCCTCGAAATTTAAAGACTTTTTGCTTCTCCAACGAATCCTCTGTGTCAAGGGCTGCGCTCTCACAAAACCACTGAGCAAAGACAGCAACACGCGAATTCAATCCAGCTGATCCGTCATCTGCACAACCGTTCTCATTCATTCATCTTGAGAACACTTTACCTGCGGTTCGCAGAACTTTGCCTTGTAAGGTGAGAGAGCGACGGTCACTTTGTCTCTGACTTCGGCGAACATGGAGTCGTCGAACGCGCTTCCGAACATCTCCATGTCGAGCTGCGGCGCGGATCTGCAGCGGCTCTCCCTCCTTACGGGTCCATGTTGCTGACGCTCATGTGGCGCGGTCCGTCACTCGGAACAGGCCGAGCGCACACGTCGACCTGACAACGGTTCCGGCCTTAAAGGTTCCTGAGATGGGGTTGGGTTTTTTTTGCAACTTTCATTTTTTCAATATACAACATAACATATCCATCCAAATTCGTTTTTCATTGTGTAATTGAAATTGAATTTTTAATGTTGCGTGTGAAAACAAAATGTTTAAAAAGTTAGATGAAAACGAAAATCCTTATCATTATACGTCCTTTATATACAGTATATATATATATATATATATATACTGTATATATATATATATATATATATATATATATATATATGCCAAAAATGCAAAGTGGAGCTGTATTATCCAGCTAGTGTTGGAAAGTAACATAACTACTTTGTCACTGTACTTAGATGGACTGCATTTTATACAGCGCTTTTCCAGTCTTGCGACCACTCAAAGCACTTTACAATACACGCCTCACATTCACCCATTCAATCATATGTCAATGACATGACATGACAGCTGAACACACTTGGCAGATATTGAATATAATATTGATATGTATGTTTTAATTAGTGTATAATCTCGTGCAAATAAGAATCATGTTTTTGTTATCTTTGAATGAGCCATTTTTATCAACATAGTAGGGTGTGCTTCATGGAGGCCGCCATGTTGCGCCACCATGTTTCTTACACAGTAGCCCAGAATGGACAAACCAAACACTGGCTCTAGAGACGGACTTTGTGTTTTTTTGCATCATTCGATGCCATCGTCTCTTCCACGGAGGCGTTCACCTTTCACTCCATTACATTTTGACGCACATATCGATCAAAACGTTATCGATTCAACTCTACTACATTTTTGACCCAGTGTCGTCACTGTAGTTTAAAAATAAATGAGGGACTGGATCTATGAAACCGCTGATCAACTCATCAATGAAATACAAAAGCTACAGTAGTACTTGCTATGCTGTGTTGACTGTGATATCAGGGCACTGGGTATGACAAGTACTTCTAATTTTAATACTTTAAATACATCTAAGAGGGATACTTATATACATTATCTGAAGTAGAAATGCCAATGTGGTCATTTGACTTTTACTAGACATTGTGCGCAACGAGGGTGTGGGTGACTCAAGAGAACGGAGCAAAGCATCGTTTCATCAAAATTTATTGGATTTTGTCCTCAAAGAAGTATAAAATATAAATCTTTTCTAAAACAAGCTGAAATCAATCCACAGCCTCAAACAATCGGGATTCAAATTAATACCACTGCACAAATTTTCATCTTTAGACGTTTTAGCGCACGTTTTTTGTTTATTTCCCACCATGGTGTCTAGAAAGGATTTTGGATCACAGTGTAAGCGTGTTAAAGCGAAGCCCATAGATTTGACCTCACACACACACTCTATAGGTTCAGTGACAAATCTCAGTTGTCCTTCTCTTGTCTTTTCAAAAGGACGCTGGAAACGGAGGTAACAGCACTTAAAATGACCAGTCCCACAGACACCAAATAAGCAAAATCCTCATCAATTTCGAGTAGCCCGTCTGACTCTGAGTGGTGCAGGGATGAGGAATTTTTTAAGCCAACCCTAAGTTGGGTCAATAAAACTCAAACTGGGACCAGGGCCAAGTGATCATCACCCTCGTTCCCTCCACAAAAAGCCAATGGGATTTTTCCATTGGATTTTGGATTATTGCAGAAAATAAGCTGTGGCAAACAAAAGTTTACGACACTTACAGGTTTTGTTCAGCGAGATAATCTTGACAAATGAACACCTCTTTTATGTTTTTTAAGCGTAAATGTAATCACCAGAAGTAAAACAAAATTAACAATAGGCTATAAACTAACTACAACACGGACGCATGTCTTCAATGTCACCACCACAAAGCTGCCAACTTGGAATTATATTTTGCGTGCGTACCTTCTACCTTACCTTCTACAAAAGCCTGAAAAATTGGAGTCGGAATAGTTTGCAAGAGCACGAATATAAACACAAATAAAGGCGGACTAGTGAGTAGATGATTTTTCGTGGTCGCCGTGATGACGCTTAATGTCCACGACAGCCTCTGTAGTCTCATTTGGCCACCATGTTAGCAACGGCCTTTTTTAAGTCTCCAGTGGGGTATTTACTGACAAATTTTATGTCGTAGAACAAAACATGAAAATCTCTTAAGCTTGTCTTAACCACAGACCTTATTTCAGGCATCGAACCAAAAACCCATTCAAACAACCCATGAGAATTTCAGACCAGGGAACTGGAAGTGCAAAATGTTAACTAATTTCCGGGCTTCTGGAATCGTTCCTGCACCACTCTATAAAGGGACTGGAAAAGAAAATTGGAAAACGTCAGAACGGACAATGTAGAAAATTTACCACCGTAGCTTCGTTGGCATTGGGAAAAGTGAGGTCCTTAGTCAGTTTTTAATTAAAAATAAACCAAACAAAACAAAACGGATTGACGCGTTTAATAGGCTTTGTTGAATGACTGGCCCGTTTCGGGGATTGGAAAAGACAGAGAACCTTTTTGACTTTTTGTGTATATTGTACCAGGAAAACAAGGATTTACGTTGAAACATGACATGTGTCTGGGGAACCGGGCATAACTGTTTGTAATATCACATGAAACTATCACCATCACCACCATCTTTTGATAAAATGTGATCGTTTGAATTGTGCGACTCACTAAAAAGAGTTTGAAGTTTACGTCAGAATGAAGTTGGAGTAAAAAAAAAAGAAAACTGTCATCGAGGAAGTGGGATTAGAAAACCCCACTGCAAATAGCGGCAGGGGTGGAGGTCAGATAAATTGTAGAGGGGGAAAAATCAATTCAAACGCTAGTTCAAATGCGACGTTCATCTGTCGAACATTCAACCGACCAAGCAACTACTACCGAGGCCTTTCTTACACAAAGACCCGAAGTGAGGACTAGCGAGAAACAGCAGAAGTACAGCAAAGGATAGTACAGATATGGTGTGCGCGATATAAGACAGCAGGGGACTACTTGGATCACAACGTTAGCTTAGCTCTACGGCACGAGATTAACTGGTTTACAAGATGAGCGGCGGACGGAATCAGAACTCATTGGATTGGACACCCACACTGGCCCAGGTTAGTTTTAAACCTCTTGGACAGTAGACACGCCTGACAAATGAACGTCGATATTAACCATCCACAATGATGGGAAGAGGTTATAATTGGAAGAAAATTAAGTCTGGATAAGTTGTTTCACCCAGGGGTCTTACTGCGGATATGCACTTGGTGCATTTGAGCAGCTGGACTAAGTGTTTTCATTCTATTTTAAGAGAATCTTCAAAGAGCTTTAAAAAAAAGTCAAGGTGGCTGCCTTTTATCCATGCTTCCCGCATTTGTTTTGGTTCTTTTTTTTTCACGCATCGCGTGTCTCATCTATTGAGTTCTGACTCCATATTAAATTGCACAAAGAGAAAAAATAATAAACCCTTAAGTACCAAAAAGCCACTTGGGGCTACACCGACAGAACTAAAATAAAAACACTACTCTATTGTTCATATCGTATGAATCTGTATCATATACAAGCAATCCATTTGACGTCTGGAGTTGTAATGACATGTTTTACATAAATAGAAACATATAAAACCATTCAAAAGGGACTGTCTAGTAATACCAGTAGCACATTGACCGTGGGCTGGACACCGAGAGGGGCAGGATGAAGCCTAAACCTTGGAAAAGGGAAACACTTGGACGTGCAGCATCTGCATGAAGCTCAATACGCACCGGAACAAACACAAAAAGGATTTCCTCAACTGGAGTGCAACATTGGAGGATATTTACAATCTGAATAACCAATCTGCACCAAGTCCCCATGTCTGATAATGCTCTGATGTGTCTACGGAGTCCAGATCTGGAAGTAGGGCTGGGCGATATTGACAAAATCAAAGCTTTTGCCTATTAACAATCACTGGTAATGTGGATATTATGACCCGGGATTAGATTAGAACATCTAGAACAGGCTACAGAATTCAGAAAAAGTTATCGCCCTTAATGTAATTACTTAAAGAGCAGGAAAAATCATCTCACTAAATCACCTTACGAAAAACTGAAATCCCAGACGATATCTAGTCTCATATCGCAATGTGGATATCATACCAACATATCGCCCAGCCCTATCTGGAAGATATTATTCCTAATCCCTTAATCTAAGAAAAACACATTCATAGTACGACGTTTATCTTGGAATTGGAAAATTGTAGAACTTAGTGTCTATCGAGTCCAGATAAGGCCTCCCCCCCCCCCCCCACCCCCAGGTGAAGCAGCCCAAATACTGTATGTACAAATTGAGATGTTGTCATCTGGGTTATTGCATGCAGTACTAGATTCACAGGATGCCTTACCATTTGTCACGTTGAGCCTGTTATTTTACCGCCAGCAAGGCACTTGACACATATTTTGGTCAACAGGTTGAACGCGTTTCCTTGAACGTAAACTAAATCAGCGTTTGTCGTTTAAGCCCAAGTTGTTCTCCCGTCGCTTTTAAGTGAGCGACGGCCAACGACGCTCCATCAAGATCAAGGTCATTCTTCCGTTAAGTGTGACAAGTGCCCGACTCAGAACAGATGACATGTTACATTTGCAAAGCCAAGGCACCCCGTGGAGGACGCAAAGTCGAACTTTCAACTCCGGCGCCAACTTCAGCTGGAGTCTCTTCCAGTATCAGCAGGGAGGCTGAGCTCGGTCTCGGATCGAGAAACGTGCGCCGGACTTCCTTCCACGTGAAACAGGTTCCGGAACGGCTGCTAACGTCTTGTTAGGAAGTGGTGAAGGGCCGCACCACAGGCAAAAAGGTTGTTTTTTTTCTTGTGTGAGGAAGTGTAGGTAAGATGCCTTTGACAAAAAAGCGCCATCGACGTTGCCGTCTCAGTACAGTAAAGCACGGTGAGAATTTGAGGAAGGGAACACAGTTTTGACAGATCCCCCGCAGATGCTGTGATGCTCCTTTTCCGGAATCGACAGCGTGTTTTTCACAACCCTGTTCTCACAAGGTAAAACGCCACGGCTGAACGAGGACTGACGCCCAAAGCATCCGCACGGGGCGCCAAAAAACGTTGACGGGCGGTCAGTTTAAAATCCCCCCATGACGAATAGTTAGTAAGACAGAGAGACCGGTTACAGAAGTGACTTGGCATAAATAAAACAACATCTGACAAGGGAGAGGAGCAGATCGCCAGAAGTGGACAAATTCATTTTCGAAAAAACAGTAACGATACAAAATTAGGAACTCAAATAAAATGATTCTTTTTTTTGTTTGGTTGTTTGTTTTAACGGGGGCAGAACTTGTTGTGCAACTTGGTCAAACGAAAGCCCGTCCATCACGCTTCTTGAAGCCGTATAAAACACCCAACTCTGAGACAACACATTTCATTAGAAAATTTGGAAAAAAGAAAATGAACAATTGGTAAGATCTCTCCTCGTGAAAACACATTGTGTAAAAAAAAGGCAAAATACTGGTTTCGTTTATAGTAGTATAAAACTGATTTGGTCTCCTAGAGCCATTCCATGGTATAATAAGAGATTAAGGTGCCTAATCAGGATTTATTCCACCACAAGTGGGAAAAAAAAGTGCATGTTTACTTTGAGTTTAGGTTCTTTTCCCATTTCATTGTCTTTCTAGCTCTTTTTGCTGCCGACTTTTGTCCCAAGAACTTTTTGAAGATACTGCAAATCAGTAAATATGAGTTTCTTGAAGAACTGATTCAGCACCGGATTCTGGGAACAAACGTTTGGACAACCCAGCGTGGACAGTAGTGTTTGTGCTTGTGTTAGAGGCGTTGCGACGCTCTTCATCAGGAGAGGAAAAGCACCGTTTAGATATTAGACTTAATGGCTGAGGAGACTTTCCACCTCAACGGGAGAAACTTCTGGAGTCATTTGTCGGATCGGTGGATTAAAGTCGGTCTCACGCTGTAGTCCCGTGGGGCGTTGGGGAATAGGACACAATCCCTAATCTACACTTTGGCGAGAGGCATTGTCTGCACTGCACTCAACTTTAATGCTTTAATGACACAGGGTGTACGTAAAAAGACACTAAAACCATTTGGGTTGTGTTGCGGGGGAAATAAATACCTTCTATTGCATCTGCAGGTGTGTAATTCAACACCTGAGAGTTATAAAATTAGCAATATCAACCGCTGTTGCTGTTTTATCGTGTTGTCTTTGACAACAGTTTTTAACAACAGTTCGCGGAAAGAGAGGGAAGAGTTTGAGTTACGCATCTCGTGTTATTTTAAACACATGTTTAAAGGGCTTGGTTTTTCTTGGCCTTCATTTCAACACTAAGGTACTTTCTTTTTCCATATCGGCCTTTGGGCCTGGAGCTTCAAACACATCAAAATGGCTGATAGCACTTAAAAGTAATTAAAATAAAACAAAGAAAAATGCATTTTAGTGACTGTTGATCGAAGCCAAATTGGTCTCTTGTGTCATCTAGAGCAGTGACAATACAAGGTCCAAACGTGTTGTTTACGTTATACTTTTGGTACAGCTTACTGTCAGGATTAAAGTGAAACCTCATGTTTCAAGTCTTCCAGGAGTAAACTCATGTCTCTAAGTCTTTACGTTCTGCTGATCTAAAACCAATGGTGAGGACGTGACAACGTCGCTCATGACGTGTGGACGCCATGAGCAACATAATTTTAGCGAGAGGCTTCCAAGCCTGTGGTTAAAAGTCGTGGGAAGTGGTACAACCCGCGACCTTTCTTCCCGTTTTCCGCCGCTTTGATCGGGTCTGAACAAGCAATGGGGGTGAAATGCAAAAGAAAACAAGAACATGAAAATAGCCTTTTATGGCACAATATAAAACTTTTGTTGCTGGGATTTGCTCATTTAGTGCATGTGTAAGTATTGGTTTGAATTTCTCCAGGTAAACAGTGCTCTTTGAACTGGAGTCTTGTTGTTGACCAGCTTTTGTCTTTCTGTTTGCAACCTGGTTACGCTTTCTTACAAGATCCTGCATTGGTCTCAAGATACAGGTAAACACAAATTATCACCAGCTACACCCAAAGGCCATTTGAGATAGCTGCCTCTCAGCAGGTGCCGCTCCAACCTCCACACTGGTGAATAAGGATCTGCGTTGAAAAGTTGGTTCTGACAAGCTAGCGCCATCTCCTGGTGTGTCTTCCAACAACTACAGTACTGTATCTGAAGCCCGCCTCTTGCCGTTTATCGCCAGTTTCTTTGAGGACGGTAATCTTTCATAATTTCTTTCATGTCTTTGCCTTTTTTTTATGAGTTTGGTTTGCTGTTTCAACACTTTCATAATTTTCCCAGTAATATCGTCCTTTCAAAGACCCTGTTCTCATCTGCAATATCCTTAATAGTCTAATAGTGCATTTATATCAGAACAGTCCTATTCATTCTCTGTCCAAATGGCCATGCAATGCATTCTGGGAGTGGCTTGACTAGAGAGGCAGTTTGTGACATAAAGAAGTTGGCAACTTTATACAAAACTGTTCTATCAGTGCATCTGAAAACAACACTGTTACCTCACATATTATCATGAACAGGTTTTGTTGGGCCGTGTAGGTGAAAGCCACCACACCTAGGGCGGGGCACGTCATCCGATCAGGAATAACCAGGAGACATAAAGTGGTTGTTGCCAGTGATTAAATCAGATCAGTTTTTGTGGAACATCAAGTGCCAGATATTTGGAAGCAAGGCCTTCTGTCAAATGATGCACTGGTGTACACTTACCACGTCGGAAGCTTTCTTCTCTGCTGCTATTGTCACAACATGGAGGGCCATATGCACGTGTTGTTGAAAGTGGACATCATGTAAATGTTATTCACATGTTTTGACTCTATGACAAACTCACGTGACCGATCGAAACATGCAAACCCACTTGGAGAGAGTGGCTTTCGCTTAGCGCTGCATGCGCACACTGTTGACTATATTTACATTTAGTAACATTCTGCAACGGCTGCGGTGGTGAACGCAGCCCAGCGGCCTCTAGTCCTCGGAGCCCGACAGGGATTTCCTAACGCTGCGAGACGGCTGCCACACCTCGCTCTCGTCAGACTCGTCGCCGTCGTCTTCCTCGTCTTCGTCCTCGTCCTCGTCGTCCTCGCCTCCCATTGCGGCGGCACTCTGCTCCCCGGCGGCCAACGGGGCGGCTTCCTGAGAGCCCCCCTCCTCCCTCCCTCCTTCGCCTCCTACCCCGTTCCCGTCGTTCCTGGGCTCAGCTCGCTCCTCGAAGGGGTCCGACCCCACGTCCAGGCGTCGCTGGACCTCGGCAAACCACTCCCTCACCTGTTGGAGGCGGGGGGTGGGGTGGGGGGATTCTAGTTAGCGATGGACCGATACTATCTGTCCAGAAATAGGCTCAAATTGAGTATCGGTATGTGAGAACATCCTCCAAAGATCTGAGACCAAAAGCCATGTTATGCAAGACAGACAGAAGCACGTTCCATGACTCTAAGGGAGGAAAATGATTTACAAGACAAACATTATGTTCTAATAACTCCATACTAAAAAGTACTTAAAAGTATTGAATTGAATTGGTTCTCAGTATCAAATAATACCCAGCCCTCCCAGCCCAGTGAAACTTCAGAGGCAGACAGCAAACAACAAATTCATCTAAATAAATTTTAAGATTTTGAGTTTTATTTATAGGTAATAGGTAACATTGATAGGTAATATAATATAATAGGTAATATTAACAGCCAATTAATAATTGAGTCTGTCAGTGGGTTGTAAAAGCAAGGTGTAATACAAGTATATATTTTTCTATAGTTAATACAACTGCCCATGCAATTTTAGTTGGTTATCTGAAGCAAGGTTCATTCTAGCATTACAAAATGAAATTCAAGGACTTTCAAGTACTTTTCTAAGCACTGGGTTTTTTTTTCAAAGACAAAACAAGCATAGTAAATTTTCAATGTGATCTTTATTAATTAAAATATAATATAATCTTAGTCTCATTGTCTATTATTAATATATCTATATCATTAAAGGGATGCTGGAACATTTTTATCACGTCACGTTTTGAATAACAAACCATGGGGAATATCATATGGTATTTTCAATGACTGTGTTTTTTTTAAGGACTATTCAAGCACTTCAGGACAAAATGGGCTATTTTCAAGGTATTCCAGTACTTCAATTTCTGAGGACCTCAAGGACCGGTAAGAACCCTGTCTGAAGGCAAAATAGCAAAAAAAAAAAGAATCTTATCTTATATTTTGTAATACAATTTAGGGCTTAGTTTTTGCTTATTTGATTGTCATACTCTTTCCAGACATTGACATGATCCACAGACATCCTGTCCTGAAAATGCTTCATTACCTGCTCGTAGCTCATGTTGCTCTTGGCCACAAGCTCGTCCAGATCCTGCTCGTTGAGGAAGCGGTACTTCAGGTAGTATTCCTTGAGGATGTCCCGTCCACTTTTGAACTTGACGGGGGGCGGCCTGTCCACCTCGCAGCTCGACGATGCAGACCGCTTGGGCTGCTTCCGAGTCCGTGAGCGCCCCCATCCACGGTTCCGGGCCCGTCTCTTCCGGCCGTTGCCGGTCCCTGCCCTGCCGGCCCGGCCGCCGTTCAGCCCCTCGCCACCACTCTGGTACTGGTAGAACCACTTGAGATGGCCGTTCTTCCAGGAGTAGCGCGAGTCTCCGAACCAGTTGACGATATAGGAGCGGAGAAGGCCGCTCTCCTCCGCCAACCGGTCGTACTCCTCAGTGGTGGGCCACTGGGTGCGGACAAAGGCACTCTTCAGAAGGTGGAGCTGCTCGGGAGACTTTTTGCTTTTGTCTCGGGCATCTTTGCCGAAGCCGCGGGGCGGAGTCTGACTCCCCTTGCGAGAAGACGACGCAGAAGAGGAGGGGGGGGGGAGGGGAGAGGTCATCTCACGGCCGTCCGTCCTGCCCGCTTCTCCACCGCCCGCCTCCGTCAGTGGCGGGGTGGCGGTGGCCGGCGCCTTACGCCTCTCGGTGAACCAGGCATCGATCTCCCTGCGCGTCAGCTTGGTCTCCGTCCGCAGGCGGCTCAGCTCCTCGTCGGATGGGATGACGCTCTTCTCGAAGCTCTCCTCAAGGACCACCAGCTGCTCTGGCGTCTTCTCCTTAAACTTCTGCGGCGTGAAGTCCGGGAAGGGGTTCCACGTCTTGGGCCGCGTCTCCTTCTCCCTCACTGGGGGGGTGCGGGGAGGGTGGGGCGACGTCGGGGTGGTCTCGTCGCTCGAGTCGATGACGATGGGGCCGCCGCTACCAACACCCACGCCGAGGCCGCCGCCGCCACCCCCTCTCCCTCCGGCTCCAGCTCCGCCCCCATCAT
This sequence comes from Zeus faber, assembly GCF_960531495.2. Lineage (NCBI taxonomy): Eukaryota > Metazoa > Chordata > Actinopteri > Zeiformes > Zeidae > Zeus > Zeus faber. Next base: position 23,504,014 of record NC_137195.1, on the reverse strand, counting down.
GAAAGACGATGACGTGGCTGTTCTTGGAGTTGCGCTGGTTGTAGCGCGTGTCACTGAACCACTTCTTGATCTCCCCCTTGGTTAGGTTGGTAAGCTTCATCAGCCGAGCAATCTCAGCGTCGCTGGCAAAGTGGTTCTTCAGGTAGCTGGCTTTCAGCTCTGCCAACTGCTCCTTGGACTTCTTGGGCCGCATGCCAAACGTGTCGGCACTGAGGGCCGAATTCTCCTGAGAAGGGGCAAGGGGACAGGGGTTATGGATTGGAGAATTTTGACATTTGAAGATATTTTGGAAACTAATGGATAACAATGACGAGCAGAGCCATAAAATAAAACTGCATTTATCTCTGAGAACACAGTAAATCTCCACCTGTGGTGAGAGGGAAGGCGGCTGGACCGTGGTGGCCCGTTTAAGCTCACTGTTCCCTGGGCTGGGCTGGCAGGAGGCTCCCTTGGAGCTCTGGGACTGGCTGGGCAGCCCTGCCACAGTCAAGGTGATGGGGCTGGTCACTGGAAGGTTGCCACCTGGACCCACCTGCACAAAGCAGAAGCAAAAAAAGGTTGACGCCACCGGTGAGAATTACAATTTTTTTTCCCAGAGTGTAGAAAACAGAACCCCATGGGACGGAGCAACATTGACTAAAAGAATTGAATTTAAAATATCACACGGCAAACACCACAGAATCTAGGTGTCAAAGTAATAATAGACCGACTCTCAAAATATTTCTGTGAATATGAGAACACATGAGAAATCAATTATTAACAATTACTGCAACATTATATCCTTCCCTTCACCCACCTGCGTGAAGACCAGGCCGTGCTGGCCCACAATCTGGCAGGTCTGGAGGATGGACTGGAGGCCATTGGCGGCGGCCGACAGGTGATGAGCAGGTATGACGGTGATGGTCTGTGGCACCGTGTGCACGGTGCCATTGAACTGCTTCCTCCTGGCCTCTTCCACCTCCTCGGGAGTCCAGCTGACCCCGTGCTTCAGTCTCTGGGCTGAGAACCACACCTGAAGAGAAAGAGTTGGATAAAATTGGCTTTAAAGATCCTTTTATGAGAGCCTGTTTGACACTTAGTGAGGGGGAGAAGAGGGGGAAAGAACAGGACTTAGGAAATACAATTATGTGATGTTTGAGAGTATTTTCTTATTTGACACTGTGCTGGCGGTGCAAATTTGACACCAGTATTGATTCATGAACCAATTTTTTTTTTTTTATTGTGAAATAAAATAAAGAATGTAAAATAAGAAGGTATTCACCCACCTTGATCTGCTCCTCCGTAAACTGGGTCTGTGCCGCCAGGCTGGCGATCTCAGCCATGGAGGGGTAGGGGAACTTCTTGTACATGTTGCCCAGCAGGGGATTGGAGTCCATGGCTGCGCTGTAGGAAGGAATGCTGCTGAGTGGTATGAGGAGCTGGGGCTGTATGGCTGCTGCCGCCGCTGCTGGGCTCTGCTGGGCCTGGAGAGCTGACAGCACCTAGGAGGACGGAGAAAGAAAACGCTTTGTGAGACCGCTAGTGGTTGGAATAATAATCTAAGATTCAGGATTCATGTTCTGTTTGTGCAATTTTGTCACCGTCTCCATGACTCCATAATCAATGGTCGAGTTGCATTGTTACATCTTTTTTCACAGCCAGAGGTACTCCAACACAGAACATTACCAATGGTACTGTAATCGCAGAGATTCTCAGATAATCTGTGAAACTTCCATACAATGTGGAGCAGAAATTCACACTTCAGTTTACGTGGAACAGAGGAGATAGATATGACCTTTGTTTTACAATGATGCGCTTGAAAATCGTAAAATGTAATTTTGAATTCCCATACTCAAATCACAAATCTTAAAGCGATGTTTTTGGGGGAAAATAAGCTTTTTGCCTATCTTTTCCAGAAACTCACTTGAAGCGGCACTTTACAGCTGATAATAGCTGTGCCCAACGGGATACAGTTGAAGACTGGTTATGCATAAAAATAGTTCAAAATTTTGCCTCAGTTAAAACAACTAAGATCTTGGTTTCAGAGGAGCTAGGCTTGTTGATCGTATCTGCAGCCTTGCATTTAGCTAACAGAGCACGCAGCCCCGCCATTATCTCGGTTCTGGAGACAGGGATTGGTATTGACCTTCTCGTCTCAATTTGGGAATGTTAATTCACCAAAAACGGGAGTCATCCTTTGAAGGATAGGTTCGCCATTATTCATCCCAGACCTGATTAAAATGTTCCCACCATTTATACCTGTTCATAGCACAAACCTCGCTGAATGCTTACCACTCTGCTGCAGCTTCTCACTGTGCGTAAATGCAGTCCTATGTGGCAAACGTTTAAGCCTAAAAACGAATATCTTTAATCTCCTTTTCGAAAACGGTAAGCTCACATTATAGTCAGATAGTCTTAATATGTTAGACTGAAAAAATGGTCCGTGGACTGTTTTGCACTCCCGCAAATCAGCCCTTTGGCTACATCTGGCCTAACGCAAGAGACCAGAAACAGGAAGTTGTGTCACTTCGTAATATCACTGTTATTCAAAACATGTTAAAACACTAAGAACGTGTGTCTAAAATATGAGTTTTCTATTTTAAAACTACAAGCACAATGACCACTATATGTACAGTAATGATAAAACAATGAATGCACAAATACAGGTAAAACTAACACAAAAAACAAAAACTCAACATTCATTTTTGATCTTTACAAAGTTATGTTTTCATGTGCAATTTTATTCCTAGCTCTACTCTACGTTGCCACACAAGGACATACACACACAGAGTGAAATGGAGTCAAAAAGCGTATTATTATCGCTTCACTAGCCCTGGGGTATTTGTTCTGCAACCAGCCTACTCATCACAACCTCGAGGCAATCAACTACATCTTCATGAAAACTTTCTAAGTTAAGTACTATTTTCTTCGCCTCTTCTTTTATACTTTTTGATTCTCAGTACTCAAAAGAGTCTGCTGATTGACACAAATAGGTCAGTTAGTTATTAGTTAGTTCCCAAACTCATCAAAGGCTCTGCGTGTATTAAGATGATGTACTGTAGTTCAAGTTAGGCAACCTTGTTGTAATGAGACCTCTCTGATGTCATGTAACTATCCATCACATTTTAGTTTGAACATAGCTAGACCTGTTCATTAACACAAAATGAGGGCCTTGTGTGTGGGCTGGCATGTTTAATGTTGACACAATACCCGCTGAAGGGGGGTCAAAAGAAAACAGGATGTCGAAATGACAGTGCATGGCAAACACCATGGAATTGAGATCCCAGATCTCACCACCGTTAGCTGCTCAAAAGCTAGCTGTTCACAGATCGCTTGAAATGATCAATCTAATCTCCTTGAAGGAAAATCTTACCAGAAAGCACCATTGAACTCATTTGGCACTGTTTACTATTTAAACGCTGTTCAATCCTGGCTGGTCGGCGTGATCTCTGTGAAGAGCAGCAGTTTCTATAAAGGGTGTACAGTACGTACGTTAAAATGTACCTCCATCCTTACTCAGTTGGAAAAAACTACAACTAATAGCAGGCTAGATATCTAGCATAGCAAACAATGTATCCAACATAGTCTTGGGTAGAGGTCGGGGCATGCTCGGTAGTTTAGGGAAATATCGCCTGACAAACACATGTCAGAACTGATACCGACCTGTGCCAGGCTGGCGGGCAGCATCGCGGGGTTGAGCACCGATGATTTCTTGTGATGCTCAGCGGAAGGCAGGTTGACCAGCAGGCCGCCCCCTCCGAACTTCATGGAGTCCTGGAGCAGCATCTCCATGGGCGTCATGGGCCCCAGCGGAGCCTCGATGGGCTCCTGTTCCCCTCCCTCCTCGCCCTCGCCACCTCCCACTCCTCCTACTCCACCGAAGCCTTCCGCGGCCTCGTCTGCCGACTTCAGGGACACGGCTATCCTCTTTGGCTCCGCCTTGCCCCTCATCCTCATGATGGGGGTCTTGCTGAGGGAGATGGCAGCCCCGGCCGATGGGTCTGCGCCCTCCCCCGGAGGCTCTTCCTCAGGCGAGTCGCACTGCTGCTCCAGCGACGGCGCCATGGGATCGTCGCCCAACTGGTCCTCCGGCGGGTCGGCAGCACCAAGTTTCAGTGATCCTTGGAGGGCGGAGGGGTCCTCCTCCCTGTGGAGACCGGGCTCGTCTGCAGAGCAATTACAACTCTCATCACAAGGGGTTCAGGCCTTTCAGCTTTGAAGGCTTCAGTATGGTAGTAAGCCTTTTCAACTGGTGTCCTCAACACAGAATCATGAAGGGAACTTTCCGGGCCTCAACACAGAATAGGAAAGATCCATCTATGTTGGTTAGACAACGAGGGAACGCCAAGACTCTCACCTGTGTCTGGAGGCGTGGGCGTGACCACCACCACCGCGTCACCCAGCTCCTCTGGCGCTCCCGCTTCCTCCCTCTCCTTCCCTTCCTCCCTCGGAGCCTCTTCCTCCCCCTTCGTCTCCATCCTCGTGCCGCACCCCCCCTCCTCGTCCTCCTGCTGTTCCACCACGTCTGAGGACAGCACCATGCAAGGCGTGGTCGACTTGCGGCGGCTCGACATCCCGGGGTGCCGAGTTCTGGTTAGCGTTCACTAGGGGGAGGGGGGCCGAAGTTGTTGAAGGCTGGTGAGTCTTCGGGGAAAGCTAGGGTCACATGCTCGTGTCTCCAAAGGGTGTATTTCTAGTGTGTGAGAGAAAATTCATCATAAATACTTAAAATAAAATAAACACATAATGATGTTGGTCCAATTTATCATGCTGCTACCTAAATAGGATTTTCCGGTTTTGGCTTAAATGAATGTTTTACTAATGCAGGCATGGATAAAAGTATTATCTGTTTTTGGCAGATTCTTCCGATCACTAGAAGATGGGGCTGGGTGATATGGAAGAATGTATTATCAGATCCAACTGTCGGTTTTAAACTCACCTAAATATTTCTGACCCCGCCACTGAAAAAAACCCTGATAATATCAATTGATCACCCGCAACCCAACCCAAAGGTCAACTTTTCATTGACCAAATGCGCGAAACAGTTTTTATATTACAAAGTAATATTACAAAGTTTTGGCAATGTTTAACCTTGCTCAAGGGCCAAATAACATTTGAACTTTAAAACCATTTGAACCATTTTGAAAATGGAGGGTGTTGAAATCAGCGACAGAAATCAAGTGAGGACCTGCTTTGGTAACTGTATTACTTCTTAATGTTTGATATGGCAAAATAATATATATAACTTTCTATTGTGTGTTTTTTTTATTAGGCATTTAAATGCAAAATCATGCAATAACTTATAGTTTTCATTATGCATGCAGGTGGTAATCTAAGCAACAGGCATCACAGTGAATTCATGGAGAGAAATATCCTACATATCATACTCGACAATTTGGGCTCACTGAAATAAAAAGTTATCTGCAAATTGAACGGGAAGAGATTTGCATTAACTACCAAAATGTATTGTCCTACGAGCAATCAATCATTGTCGGACAGGTGTCCGCACCAGATGCATATTTAATATATTTCATAGAATACAGCAATGGCTGTAGGACTGATTATTTGTAATTGCTGGTTATACTGGTTCTACATGTGTATCAAGATCGCTGACTTACAATACGCTTATTTAATCTATTTAATATCATGAATGTATCTCATCAAATTTAATTTGATGAATGTGTTATTGTAATCATATTTCTTATTAAACTTCCAATAAAAAAATGTATGTTATCAGCCCATATTTCTGATTAAGCAGTGATATAACACATTGTGTTCAGCTGTAATAGGCGCCTGGCCCGGGTGTAAGATGGCTAAACTAGCCCGGTTAGCCGGGCCAGTGCTCATTGATCAGCTCTAAACTTACTGTAACTACTGTAATGGACCACAACTGCCGTTTGGCCGATAGGGAGAGAAGACGCTTTCTTAATTCAGTTTTTTGGGGGGGGGGTGGGGTGGGGGTGTGAGGTCTCCGCTGCAGTCTCCTTCCTCCGCGGACCCTCCGACGCCTCACGCCGAGCGGGGCTGCGGTACCTCGGCTTGCGGGTTCTCCCAAACGGCGGCGGAGGGGAGCGGGCAGACAGACAAGAAGCCCCGCCGCCTCTCCGGTCTACCGCCGCTGCGTGCAGATGCTGGAAACACCGGCCATCTCCCTCCCTTTCTTAGCAGCACCTCTGCCGAAAGCGTCCCCCCGTTAAAGTTGTTGGAAACAACGAGCGGAGCAGTTAAAGAGCGAGTCCGCGATTTTCAGTGCGACTGCCGTCGCTGACCCCGATTCAGTTATTTTATAATGGCAGAATTTTTAATGATCAAAACCGCGTCATTATTCACCGAGAGACGTCCTGACGTCATTCCTCGGCGACTGTCTGCTCGTTTTGGCGTTGGTGTACTTGTTCGAATTGAAAAAAAAAAAAAAATAATTAAAAATAAATAACGAAAAAAAAAAAAACGAAAAACAACGAGACAACGGACGTCACGCATGGCACGTCGCGTGTTCCGCGCGCGGCTACACATGTGCGTGACAAGCGCGAGGCGGAACCGGAACCGCTCCCACCGAGTGTCTGTGCGGGGCTCGTGCTGGCCGCGCGCCAGCACGTCCTCACATGACCCGCGCGCTCGGCAGGACGGGCCGCGCGCAGGGCCATCCGAGGACAATACACACACACGCACACGCACACACACACACACACACGCACACACACGCACGCACACACACGCACACAGCGCCTTTTTTTATTTACCGCGCATGCTAATGCCGCGCTCCCCTTCCTCCCGAGGCCAGCGCTGTGCGGGCGACTTTTCCCCTGTGCGAGAATCGGACCGAGGGGAATTTTCATAGGCAGTACAGGGAAATCGCCGTGGCTCGTTCGATCATTGCAAACCCCAAGTTCTAAAATACGCAAAAGTAACCACAACACTGGATATACTTAATAAAACATAAAACGTAAACAAGGCTGTGGCAGGGCTACGTGGCATTACGGCTGCTAGTATATAGACAAGCACAGTGCATTTTGTACATGATTAATAAATATGTAGACAATACAAGCATGGATAAGTGTCTAAATGATGTTGCTCAATTTATGAGAGTGACTGCAAAGTTTGTGGTGTCACAAAAATGGCACTTCAAGAAAATAAGGTTTAAAAAAAAAAAAAAAGTCTTGTTTACAAATTCACAATCTACAAAATGTGCATTAGGAGCAAGGTTTGAAAGAACAAACAGACCTTTCGCCTTGCGGACGTGTTTCCCCAGTGACGGCAGCGCACAGTGCTACATGCAGTCGACACTGCACAACCCTCCATGAGCTGCCCGGTGTTTATTTTCTATTTTTAAAAGTTGTACACTATGATGTTGAGGAGCAAATTGTGGTGGAGAAAAACAAATCATATTGTGCCGCCCTAGGACGCAGTTGTAGCAGAGATTTGATGCCTCTCTGCTGACATTTCCATGTTGTCGTCGCTACCGTACCAGATAAGAAATTCCTAACTACTTCAAATGTATTTGATTTAGAAGTACACTGAGCGTGACACCAATCCTTCATATGTTGCTTTTAATTTATTGTTGTGCACAGTAAAAAGTTCAGGACAGCACATATAACAAAAAACAAAACAAAAAAAACCAAAAAACTTTAATTAAATAAAAGCACAGCAACAAACAAAAAGCTTTTTTAGGGAATATACGATCAGAACAATGTGTATATTTCTAAGAAAATAGAAGAGAAAAAAAATCTTCCTCATCAGAACTCTTCAATCTCTCGCTCCATCTCCTAAAGACGCGACACAAAAAGATGCAAATTCTTATGAGACAAGTTAAAATACATGAGAACAATGGTAAATTAAGCATCAACAAAACCAAAAATAAGGTCTTGAAACCGGTGATGGACATACTCAGACCTTTTACTTCAGTAAAAGTACAAATGCCCTGCCAAAATTACTCTACGGACATTGACATCTCTAATTAAGTATATAAATACTTGCTCTTAAATGTAGTTAAAAAGGTAAAAGGTGCTTGTCATAAATAATCTCTTGAACTTGAACATATACAGTGCCCTGAGCGACTAAAGGCGGAGGTGCACTTAAAAAGAAGTAGAAGTTTTGGACCGAAAACACGTGTTCAAAACAAGATTGGAACAAATTGACGTGGTGATCTGCCCCTGAGGCAAACTTTGTCTTTCTCTCCTTCTGAGATGTCGCCTTGTTGCGATTGGTCCAAATGCCGTTGTGTCTTGGCAGCGACGGACTTCAACCTCCCTTTCCGGGTCGTTCAACCGCCTCCTTTTCCTGGGTCAACAAGCTTGTGTCTCCCCCCCGCCCCCCGGAGCCGTAACATTCAGAGCATGTTTTATACGTTCTGTATTTCCTCAATTATAAACCAGTACTCATTTAAAAACGGTAAACAAGGCTGAATCTGAGTCGCTGCGTGTGTGTTTTCTTTCTTTCCCCCAGCGATGTGCCGCGCACCGCATGGGGCGGGCGGTGTCTGTGTCCCCGCTTTTACTGTGTTTTTATTTTAGATCTACTGTTTTAGTCAGTTTCTGCTTGTACGATAAAAAAAAACATTTTAAACCAAGGGACTTTCCACCTTGGATCAGGACAGTGGATTGCGTAATGGACAGTGATCTCTGGTTCACTGGGCTGTTCCTGTGTCTACGAAAAAAATAATAATAACGCACGTTCATTTTAGATGTATTTGTTTTGAGGAGCACAGCACCCAAATGGCAGTTGAGGTCAATAAAAGCCCCTTAAATAGTTCACTATTTAAGTTCTGTCAATAAATTGCAATGAGTTTGATTTAACTATTTTTTTTTTTTACGTCTTTGTTTAGCAAAACCACTGCCAACTTCTCTCGCCACCGCGTTAGTGCTTCTTTCACCGCAGAGTTTTTTTTTAGGATTTTTTTTTTTTTTAGCACTTCAAGTTTCTATCGAGCAGTCTGCTCTGTGACATGTTCTCCAGTGGTTCTAATGTCTTTTGTTCTCGCATCTTTTTAAGTCTACCTACGCCTGCCATGGCAAAATGTGCTACAACAGTGTATTTCAACCACTTAAAAAGATCTTGTGTTGCAAGATCAAAACTGCAAGACTGTACTAATTCAACAATTCTAGCCAGTATACCAGCTCTGTGTTCGTCAGAACAAGCTCATGGAATGTAGGTACTTTAATAATAAGCATTTATATATGTTTGTGAGATTTTTTTGGTTGTTTATGGGATGGTGGCTCGTATTGTGAGACTGCGTTGTAAAAAGTGTGCCGTGGCCAAAAAAAGGCCACGGCACACCATACCATACTGTACTACTGCACTACTCTACCTTTTAATCTTGTGCATATCTTCTCTACAATTTACAATAAAATAGTACAGGTGGCACTTGAGTCCTAATAATTTCCAAAGATATGGACCTAACGAAAAATATCAGCAATCAGAACTTTGATAGATCCAGTCCCTGATTTTTATATACCGTATATAAATATAAACCCAGATTGTTTTTGGGTTTTTTTCCCACTAAAGTTACATGAGAAATAGATATTCGCTTTGAAATGTGGAGAAGTCAAAAGTCTCCCAAACGGAATATTCGTAAGTACAGATACTCGGAAAATGCACTGAAGTACATTTGTACTTAAGTACTTTCCACTACTGCATGAAACACAACTTACCAGTAACAGTGCTGTCTTGTCGTAGTCTAGTCTATGTCTGTAGATACTCTGGCAGAGCAGAGCGTAAAGTTTTTCTAGCTGGTGGACTTCATAGTCGTCGCTTTTGGTCACCACTTTCTCCAGCAGATCCTAGTGGAGGGAAGTAGGACAGAGGGAAGAGGAATAAGACTGAGTTGACAGGGTATAGAGAATGAGATGGGAGTGGAGCCGGCCTTTTTCCCCGTACAACGAGTTTCTCCCGGTCCACCACCAGCTGAGGCGTCCTCTGCTCCAGGATCTCCAGCGCTTTGTTCACGTCGACCCTCTGCTGCTGCAGCATGGCTTTCTTCTGGCGCCGCGTCACGCGCCCCATGCCGCCCCGCTCTGAGAGAGGGACATTCAAATGTGTTTATTCCGCAAAACCTGCTGATTTGGGGAGACCATTGACAGTGAGATGAAAGTTTGAACAAAACATAGTTGACGAGCTGCACTCTTCAATAACATACATTAAAACTTATGCGAGAATTTGTTTGTGGTCAGGTGATATTCATTTCGGATTTGGCATTTCTACACCCATTATTACATGATCTAACAGTAGATTTGAGGATTCTGAATGTTGGGGCTAAAATGTATAAAATATTGCTGCACTGGGTAATCGGCAGGAAGTAACGATTCGGTTCGATATTAAGGGATTCAATCCGATATAGAGATGTCTCACAATACGATTCTTTGTCAATATCAATACAGTATATTGACATTTCATACATAATGAAAATTGCTACCAACTTTTCTACCGTGCAAAAGTAAGTTAATATTTAAATTTATTTGTGACTATGTGTTATGTCATTCAAGCCGAAAATGGTCGCATGACTTTCACAATTTGCAAATCAATTCAGAGATTGAAGCAATAGAATTGAATCGTACAGAGTATTAATTTATCAATATTTAGCTCATTTTAATGCAGCCCTACAGATATCAGAAAGAGACTTCAAAATACAAATTAATAAAAGAAGTGGCTTTTGAAATAGTCGATGTCACCATCAAACACCAAATACGTGACAGCGTTATTTCACGTGGGCTTGTAGAGCAGAGCAGGCCCTCCCCTCCTACGTGCCAAGTTAATCCGCGTTGAACAGACCTGCAGCGGAATCCTCATCGGTTTTCTCAGTGGCACTAGTGTCTGTGGTGGAAGCCTGCACGGCGTCACCGAACCCCCCGGTCTCCGAGCGTCCGCTCCGGTCCGCCCTGGGTGCATTTCTTCCCCGTGCTAACGACGCCGCTTCCACCTCCGCCTTCTGTGAAGATTGTGCGATTCTCCCCCTGCTTGTGGACGGCAGCTCTGCGTCGACGCCCGTGGCGGAAGTTCTGTCGTTTCTCCCCCCTCGCCGCTTGGACTCCGCCTTCCCAGTTTCCCCCTGTTGCTCCGCCTCCATCAGTTCCTCCTGGTCTTCGCCGTTCTCCTCATCCAACCACGCGTTGTGCTTGGCGACATGAGGAGAGGCGGTGGCCTTCTTCTTGGCAATGAGGCCGTTGGACCAACGGCTCCGTCGGCGTTTCTTCCTGCCTGCATCGGGAAGAAGGGGCCCAAGGAAGGAAGGGATCTTTATGGGAAGTGTTCTCTTCATGATATCTTATCGCAAATGAGGTTTTATTTATGATAATAATTTGACTGGGTGTAAGGCTACACATGTTTGTACTAAACCCAGGATTCATTCTGGCATTCACAAATTAAATTCAAGGACTTAAGTAATTTTTAAGGCACTATTTTTAATTTATGTGATCTTTATGAATCATTGTATATTATTTTTATTGGTATATCTGTACATCTATATTATTTATTATTAATCTCATTGTCATCTACTTTTATAAGTAGATAAAATTCCAACTATGCTGGATTCAATTTCCATTTCCATGGCATAATCTACTTTGTAAAAGTGACTCTGGTAAAAGTCTATTACGTCACGATTTGAACAACAAAACCAAGGGGAATATCACAGGTTTCAATTATCATGTTCTTTCAAGCACTTCAGCACAAAAGGAGATATTTTCAACCTATTCCAGTACTTCAATTTTACTGACAATGAAATTCAAGCACCTCCAGGGCCTGGTAAGAACCATGTAAACCCTGAATGGTTTACATAGTTCTTATCAGGCCCCTACAGGACTGTTCTGAAAATGTAATGACCTTTATTACATAATAACACCCAGATTTAGTAATAAACTACCACATTTTGTAATAAACATCTTGAATGCAATATTTTACCCTTATATATCATAGCTACCTAAGAGTTTTGCAGCATTTTGTAATAACCTATTACATAATGCGGTGAGAGGATAAGCGGTATAGCTAATGGAATGGAATGATGCGGTGGTTATTAAGTATTACTTCTCAGTTTGTATGAAGCATTTTATCTCTAATAAAAGTTAGAAAGGGCCTCTCAGAAGAATGAATCACTGGGTTTAAAGGGTCTAGTGTTAAAGAACTAAACCCACGAATCAAAGAAAATAAAGACTCCATGTTTCCTCTGTTGGGCCGACCTGAGCTTCTGGGTGGAGTGGCAACAGTAGTGGGTGCGGAGGCAGGAGCCGCCGGCGCACCAACTGGATCCTGAACCGGAGCAACATTGGATGTCTTGGTCTCGGCGGGGGATTTGGTCTGTTTGGGAAGGACGTGGTAGTAGGAGGGAGCAAACCGTGAGGTGGAACACCCTGAGAGAGAGAGAGAGAGAGAGAGAGAGAGAGAGAGAGAGAGAGAGAGAGAGAGAGAGAGAGAGAGAGAGAGAGAGAGAGAGAGAGAGAGAGAGAGAGAGAGAGAGAGAGAGAGAGAGAGAGAGAGAGAGAGAGAGAGAGAGAGAGAGAGAGAGAGAGAGAGAGAGAGAGAGAGAGAGAGAGAGAGAGAGAGAGAGAGTCAACTGCATGTGAGCCAGCCCAACACAATAGAAATGAATGTCATGGACAGAATTTGTAGCTTGGTCCAGCTCAAAATAAGAAGCTAAAAAAACAAAAACAAATTAAAAAAAAAAAGCATTAAGGCCTGGCACTTACCTCTTTTGCTGCGTGACTCTTTCATCTCCTCACAGATCTTCTCAAAGTCTTCATCCAGTTCATCTCTGATGATTGCGTGGACTGTATCTTTCAGTGCGCAAGCCCTGTGACGGATCTGACGGTCTGGAGAGGGAGCGAGAAAAAGGGAGACACACAAGGCTTGTTTTTAACAGGGTTCATCTGGCGTCACAAAATGTAATTCAAGGCCTTTCAAGATCTTTCAAGCTCTTAAGTGGACTTGACGGAAAATAAAAAAATACATTTCGAATGTGACCTTTATTAATTCAAATATAACAATCTTAGTCTCATTGTCTATTATTTATTTTATTATATCTATATATTTGTAATTAATCTCATTGTCATCTACTATTATAAATGCCCTTTCCAACCGTGCTGGATTTAATTTTCCCTGCCATAATCTATGTCGTAAAAGCAATTCTGGAAATGTTTTATTGCGTTGCAATTTGAATAACAAAACCTGGCTGAATATCACAGGTTTTCAATGGTCACTTATTTTTCAAGGACTTTTCAACCACTCCAACACAGAAATGGGCTATTTTCAAGGTATTCCATTACCTGCATTTCTGAGGGCAAAATTCAAGCACTTCAAGGGAGAACTAGGTCTGCACGATTATGGCTAAAATGATAATCACAATTATTTTGCTCGATATAGTGATCACAATTATTCATCCATTTCTGGGAACACAATTCTTTCATTGCACTTTTTAAATGAACAGAAAACTGCCTTCACAATAATAATGTATTTCATAAACCTATAAATAATTTAACATAAATGTGCAAATGAACTCAAATGTACAAATCTTTGAATCAAAAAGGACTTTCTTCACATCAATTTAGTCTTCTTAAGGCTATACGTAAATGATATTTTACAAAAAGAAAGGCACCAAATAAAAATTATTTATCCCAAACAAGAAGGTCACTTACATTACACCCGCAGGTTTTTTGCAAGAAAAAAAAAACAACCTACCTGAGGGGTCCCTGTCAGGGTTGTACTCCAGGGCGTTCTTCCAAATTAGGTCCATGTCATAGAGGAACTCCTGGACGGTCACGTAGCGATGCAGGTCTATTCTGGAGAGCACGGTTGACAGGTCCATGGGCTGCCTGATCACCTGGGCGTAGTCGCTGACCTTCCGGGTGCAATACATACATGGACGCTTAGTTCTCCACCCCCATTACTACTGTATGCACAACCCTAATGCTTTCAGCTGAATCATCGATACAGAAAGAAACCTCCCAGAAGTCCACGGTTAGATCTTTTCATGTGACTTAACCTATTCTATTTAGGACAACTTATTTTGTTGCTTAAGGCAACATGAAGTTATACAGCTCTTAGTTGGGACAAAGGACTCAAGACAGTCACCTCCTCCAGATCAACGGGCTTCGTGAAGGCCTTGAAGCGTTTGTCCTGCGCAAGGCGGTTAGTGACGTCGCGCAGGAACAGGCGGAGCTCCCTCAGCGTGTCTTCCTCTTGCTCCTCCAATCGCCGGGTCTCCTTCTCCGTCAGCTGATGCGGGGCTTGGGGCGGGGCCACAGGAAGCACCTCCAGCGCCTTGCGCACTAAAGACAGACACGGCACACGCATGTCAAGAGTTCGAGACGTACATACATGCAGCAATGCCTGCCAGACAGACATTTTGTCACATCTGCCTGCAATTTGTAATAAATATCTTGAACACAATACGTAATAAGTTTTGCCGCATTTGGTAATAATGTCTTATAAAATGCGTCAAAAAATAGTTGTTGTTTCCATGTCTGTGTGAGCCTTGGAGTGAAAATTTCTGAAGAGCACTAAAGAGACACTTGATTTAAGTGAAGTTTACATAACGGTAAGTTAGTTATTCATCATCAAAAGTTGTAACCCCTGCAATATGTAATAACCACATTAGGTAATAGGTTATTAGAAACTGCGGCACAGTGTAAGATACAATGTACGTGTTATTACATAATAAAGGTACATAATGCTTTACGATCCTAGAATCCAACTGGAATCCCTCAAAGTAAGATCGAAAAATTATTCATTTTCATAATTTCATTTAAATGTTGGGGTCATATCCAGGCATCATTATTTAGAGTACAAAATTGTGTACAGGGCGCCAATTGATAATAAAACTTCGGAAAATTAAGATATTGCTAAGCAATACAATCTAACTATCGTCTTTCCCTGTGTAGCCAGCAAATTAACTTCCTTCCAGCTCTAAAAAACGCAGTATCTACATACCACAAAACCAACTATTTCCCACACTATTTATAGATATTTTTATCCCCGGTTTTACCCGTTTCTCACCAACTTTCTTTTTGGAAGCAGGGGCCTTCGCTGCCTGGTTGAGAATCAAGTCCTCAAAGAAGTTTCTCCTCTCTCTGCTGGTGGGGACCTGGACCTGAAAAACCTCATCGTACTCCATACGGAACAACTCCTGCACCTGACGTGGGAATGGCAGAAAGTTATGGGTGTTTGTGTGAAGAGTTAATATATAAGAAGCTCGTTGTGGCGTTTCAAGTGTGTAGTGTGTGTGTGTGTGTGTGTGTGTGTTTTAAGGGCCAAAATAGCACAGGGTAAGCATATAGTTACCTTTTTGTACTTTAAAATAAATAATGAAAATGTATTATATTTAAGACAGATTTTATAGACAAATCACCAAGTAGTTAAGTAAGTACTATATTTTAGGTAAGTATTAGGTAGAAATACGATAGGTTATGAACTAATTGATTCTATGAATTGTTATTTTTCCATCAGGATTTTATTGGATTAGGAAAAACTGAGTTGTATTCTTCTAAAAAAAGTAAGTAGCAGGTAAGTATGAAGGAAAGTGTTAAGTTCAGGTCGGCTTAGGGTTTTACAACATCAGAAATTATGACTGATGCGGAAGAACAAACAAACAAAAATATATGTATGGATAAATAAATTCAGACATAATGTTTATGCTGAAATGAAGACCTCTTTAATAAAGACTTAAGACCATTTAATAACTTTCAAGGCCCAATATTTTGTAAAACGGAATTCAAGACATTAAGACTATTTAAGGATCCGCAGACACCCTGGGGGATAATACTGGAGAATACCCCCAGTGCAAACATCTGATTTAGGACTGACACCTTTTCTATCATAGCAGCATTCACTTTTTCAGCAATTTGTGCTACAGTAGCTCTTCTTTGGGATTGGACCAGATGGGTTAGACTTCACTCCCCACGCACATCAATGGGCCTCGGGCGCCCATGACCCTGTCACTGGTTGTCCTTCATTGGACCACTTTTGGTAGGTACTAACCACTGCATACCAGAAACACCCCACAAGACCTGCTGTTTTGGAAATGCTCTGACCCAGTTGTCTATCCATCATAATTTGGCCCTTGTCAAAGTCACTCAGATCCTTACACTTCACCATTTTTCCTGCTTCCAACACATCAACTTCAGGAACTGACTGATCACTTGCTGCCTAATAAATCCCACCTCCTGACAGGTGCTATTGAAACGGGATGATCAATGCTATTCACTTCACCTGTCAGTGGTATTAATGTTGTGGCTGATCGGTGTGTGTTTTCATTGTTTTATTTTATTATTGGCTTTTAGTCTTATTCTCCATTTTCTTTTGAGACTGTTAAGACTTTTTTATGCTAATTGCCTCCCTAGAACAAATTCTTAGTATGTGTAAATGTACCCGGCGAATAAAACTGATTGTGGCCTATTTTCCGCCCCGCCTGTCTCACCTCTGAACTAAGGCGGTCGTAAGGCAGGTTGCAGGTGGCCAGGAGCAGGATAGGAGAGAAGGCAGGAATGGAGCGCAAGAGGCTGAGGAAGGTGGCTCTCAGGGCAGGACCCACCGTCTCCCACCACTGTCCAATGTGCGGGATGTACAGGATACTGGGAGAGGTCCGCTTGGCTTCCACAAACATCTGGAAGGAAAACGGCACTGTCAAAGTGCTGCCTATATGGCCTACGGTATACGTACGCTTGTGTTGAATGTATTACAAACTATCAAAGAGTACTTTTTACAAAATTTCCATTCAAAACTGGAAATTAAGTAATTAATTTCTGTATTAGTCAGAATTTGTTCCGTGAAATATTTCTGTTGTATATGACAGATAACCTAGTGAAAAGTAAAAATGTTAATATATCGATAAAAAATTGTATTGTGGCTCTATGCATAGAAATCGAATCAAATCAAGACATCCTACTGACACCCAGCCTTTAGAAATTGTGTTTGCTTTTTGAACTGATCATTATGAGTGCACTGCGATGCAGGGCATTGACTGGACTTGCCTGAGCGCAGGCCTCCTCCGGCAGTGTGGCACTGGCTCCAAACAGCACGGCCATGTCCAGGGTGTAGACGGTGAATTTCTCCAGGGCATGGAGGACAGCGGGAGCCAGGTGGGAGCTCTGACCCGAGCCCGGCCTGCCTTCCAGCAGCAGCCTGGGCCGGTAGGAGGTCGGCTGGCTCAACACACTTCTGGATCGGGGGAAGGAGTTGGTATGGAGGATCAGATGCGTTTCATTCAGTTTATATTATTTAAGAAATCCATTAAGTGGATGAGAGTTTTTCCCACTAATTTGCCCTTCAGAGACTATGCTCATTACGAACATCATAAAATGAACACACTGGCAATAAAACTGAACATTTCAAAACAACAGCAAGTGTTTCAAACGCTTTCTTTAGGACTCATAGGATGCAGGTAAAGTCTGGTGATAACTCCATAGTCATTTACTGTCTTTCCGCGGTATCTTATAGTTGTGAATAGACTTATAGTTGAAATTTGTGAAGATGCTTTACAAGTATCTTCACAGAGACAGTGATATACATTAAATAACTATAGCTCAATGCGATGAACATCAGCTGGATCCTTCAATATCAAATTCTGCTCCTAGGGACGTTACTAGGATGGGTAAAATGCAGAGAAATGCCTCAGTACTTTCGAACTATATATGGACCAAATTGGTTTAATATTATTTGTGAAACCCTGGTTTTATCTGTATCCTGCTCGGCAGGACCGCTTTCAAAAAGAGTGGCAGATAACGACAGTTCTCAACCTGTCTTATTTGTCAGAAAGACGGCAAACCCACCTGTTGAGGTTGAGGAGTCCTGTGGGGTTTTTTTTGGCTCGTAGATGAGATTCAGACGACAGGCTGCTAGAGCACGCCACCGAGTCTTCAGCATCACTAAAGATCAGATCATCTTCCAACACACCACAATGCGCATCTGCAGACAACACAACTAGATTCAGTAATCCTGATGGATCCATTCATTATTATGATAATTATTCATAAACATAATAATATGGATGTGTCATCGACATTTGCATTTGAAAAACATTCAGCACGATAAGTAATTAACCCAAAGCTCTAACAGCTGTTTCATTTCAGTTTTATTGGTTTTCTTTTATACATTTTCTGTCCCAAGTGAAAAAAATTAACTCAGTCAAAATGTACAGTTTATGCTTGTTTTTATGTCAAAAATTAGCTTTTATAAATCACATAAAAGTCAATTTGTTTACATGAAATAGTCAGCAATAAAACAATGAAATGTCAATCAAACAATAACATTTTTGCAGAACATCCCTCGTGAACGCAATAAACGGTAAAGAATGGAACCTCGGTCTCTCTTCTTCTTTAGTCCGAGCTCGGCGTGAGGGAACAGTCGTCTCAATGAGTCCAGGAGGTTCTGCAGAGCAGTGCTGAGCAGAGGGCGTAGGACCGGTATCAAGGCTTTGGCAGGCGAAACCACCGCCCTAGTAAACCCAAACGAGAATGACGTCAGGCCAAGCAGAGAGCACACAATAGCGATAGATGTTTGTGGTGTCCGACAGCGGGTAAGAATAAGGAATTGATATCGAAGAATATCCCCAAGTTAAAGTTCACTGTGAACGTTATTAGTTTAAATATGATGTAATCTATCACACACTCACACACACACACACACACACACACACACACACACACACACACACACACACACACACACACACACACACACACACACACACACACACACACACACACACACACACACACACACACACACACAATATATCTGATCGGCCGGTCACCCGTCATGGCCAAGCTGAAAAACGACCGATCAATCAGTGCATTTCCAAGATCAATGCTTTATATGTTAACATTACAGTGATCTTGTGCTCGTTACTCCCCACTTCCCATTTTACCTCAGCAATGCAGCGTCGGTGGATAATAAAGCACCCTTGCGCTCAGTGCACTGCGTATCAGTGGATGGTGAGTGAGTGAGAGGGAGGGGAGGGTTTACAGAACCACAGGTGGTAGCATCTGGTCAAATCCGAGGGATGTAGTTTAAATACCCAATAAATGTACACTATTGTTTTGTATTGATTTATTGTTTTCCATAATTAGATTACAATATAGAAATTGCGTAGTTTCGGCTGGCATTTCGTAGCTGCATATTTGTCAAAGAATTGCGTGGTTGGTACACAAAATGCGTGCAGGTTAGCAGGTCTGTACAACCAATCATCAGCAGTATTTTGCAGCGATGGGGTGTCCACTATTGGCGCGCCACAACAATGTTTTTATTTTAGATGTAGGTTATTTTATTTTACCTTTACTTATGAAACAAAAACATTTGTATGGAACGGTATCGAACAGAACCGTGGGTAACTTTCTCTGTGACTCTCTCTCCGATTGCTCCGTCTCCATGCGTAGGGCAGAAAGCAAAGCAGTGTTAACGCTGCTCTTAATTAGTTTTAGTTTTTCTCTTAAAAAAACAAAACTAAAAAAACGATAAGAGTACCGTTAAAGTACTGGATCGATAAGCAGAATCAGTAAGAGTAGTGATACTGTTAAAATCTTAACGATACCTATCCCTACAAAGGCCTGTTCCTCCGCGCCCCTTGCAGACTGTTTTTAGCTGTTTCTTTGGAGGAACAGGGCACTCGTCGTGCCTGTGCATGGAGACCCGTGTTCGCTTACATGTTCACACATCTAAAAATATATTTATGATTCCCCTTATTTATAATTCCTCATTGAAATGGTATCCCTGTGCATTTTGTCAGTTTCTATTTGATTTATCCTGTTATTGTAATGCACATTACAACTGTTCCCGACCGATTCTCGTCGACTTTCAGGGGGCAGCCCTAACTTCCGCTTTGCAGAAGGGATCACCGCCCCCCCAGCACCTCTCATGTCACTTTGCCATGGCAACTACAGACTTGACACACACACACACACACACACACACACACACACACACACACACACACACACACACACACACACACACACACACACACACACACACACACACACACACACACACACACACACACACACACGGATTTTGTGCTGCCCCCTTCAAAAAAAATTCCTACAGTCATGACAGAACGTGTGTTATGCGTCGAAAAAAGCCAGAGCTTGTGCACTCTAATACTTAAAAGTAAAAGTGCGATCAGATTAAATATATTTTACAATGTGTCCACTTGATTTTTTCACTTGAGAGGGTAGAACAGAGTACCGGCAGCTTGTGAGTGCCAGTACGCACCGGGACGCACATTCCGGACTTCAATAGTACAATACTGTGGCGTATCAGCGTCAAGCATCTCATTGTGCATCATCATTCTCAGTCTCGTTCCCGCAGTATTCACTACACTAGCGTTCACAAACGCCACGCCCCCCCCGGATCCTCGCTTATTGACCAATCTGCTTAACAACCTGGTTGTAGGAACGGAAGTCGGTCGTTAAGTGAGGAGTACCTGCGCACGCACACACACAGTCATCTACTAAAACCCTTTCATGTTCCCACCTCTGAGCAGCTGGGACCATCTTGGCCATGGCCGCCATGAAGTCTCGACTGCCGATAGCGATGGAATCTACGTCGAGGACGAGTTTCTGCGATGAGGAGTAGATCTGCGGGTAGCGGCGACGCAGGGCGCACAGGGCGGCCTCGGAACACACCGCCTTGATGTCCGCTCCACAGTAACCTAGGAGACAACGTCGGATGAAGGCCGAGCGGTGCAACCCGAGTGATAAAGCTGATGGCATTACAGCTTGAAAGTGAACGTACCGACACATTTTTCCGCCAGTTCCTCCAGGAAAGCATCCAAGGGCTGTGGAGTCCACTGCCTGGTGTGGATCTTCAGAATGTCCTTCCTTGCCTGCCATTAATACAAATATGCAATTCATGAACCCAATACTTGACAAGTACTGACGCGTGTGTGTAGCTTGTCTTGGACTGGAGGAAAACCTGTTCGGATTCTGACCTCTCTATCCGGAAGGCCGAAGAGGAACTCGCGGTCAAAGCGTCCCGGTCGTCTAAGAGCTGGATCAATGGAGTCCAGTCTGTTGGTGGCGCCAATCACTACGACTTCTCCTCGACTGTCCAGGCCGTCCATGAGAGCCAGGAGCGTGGAAACGATGGAGCTGTGGAGACATAGGTCTATTAGGGCTCGTTTCGACCCATCATATGCATTTCTAGGGTCGTCATTTAAAAATAAGTGCAGTTTATGCTTTTTTGTTTTTTTAACAATACGTCATTCATTCAGTTGTTGTAATTTTCCCTACAGCAATTAAACGCATGTTCAATTTGAGCTTTTAGTACTAGTTGATTTTTCGTTGAGACCACCAACCAACTAGTCCACTATTTTCACAAGCAGCTGTGGCTCAAGCAGGGGAGTTGCTCACCTGTAGATCTGGTCCTGTCGGCTGGACCTCACCGGGGCCAGGCCGTCAATTTCGTCAAAAAAGATGATGGAGGGACGCATCTGGTACGCCTGAGAGGAGTTCACCGGGAAATGAAAACCATTCATTACAGACAGTTGTATCAAGACTTTGTTTCATGGCCGTCGATGGTGCGTGGGCCGACCTGGTCAAACAGAAGGCGCAGCTGTCTCTCAGACTCGCCCACCCACTTGCTGAGGCAGTCGGCGCCCTTCCTCATGAAGAACGACACCTTCCTCTCGCCCTGGCTGCACTCATTCGCCAGGGCTCTGGCCACGAGGGTCTTTCCTGTGCCAGGAGGGCCGTAAAACAGACAGCCTCTGGGAACCAGGAGAAAAAGAGGGAGGTGAAAGAGGGGAAGACAGGGTACCCCCGCTACTTCAGCGTTGAGTGGACAGACCAGATAGATGTGGTGCACGGGTGTTTGCCAACCTGGGCGGCTGTATCTTGAACCGCTCAAAGACTTCTGGGTAGAGGAGAGGGAAGACCACCATCTCCTTAAGTGCTGAAATGTGAGTGCTCAGACCCCCGATGCTGTCGAAGCGCACCTAGAAAACATAAAAAAAGTGTTGTCTCATTCCATCTAGTGTGTCAGACTATCTCTGGGTGGTCTGTCCATCCCTTCCATCAGTCTTTCCCCGCCCCCACACCATCTGTTCGTCTAAATCACATACCGTCTTGTCAATTTGCATAGGGTCAACATCAGCCAGACTGGCTCCAATTTTCATCCTGTCCTTGTGGATCCCCAGCAGGTCTTCTTTTGCCAGGTTCATAGGCAGGCACCTGGAGGAAAACAATCATGTGTCTGCATTAATTTGGCAAAAACAAAAACATAAATGTACATCATCTCACACACTCTGTATATCAAGTTATATCAGCTAAATAGGTATGTATGTGTTTCAGAAAAAAACCTAGAGCCCACAGCAAATCTTTATATAAATACCTATCACTTACAGCTTTACTGTTTGGTTGCTATGAAACAGCAGATAAGATGATGAGCATCGCCATATTGTTTTTTTCCCTTTATTATCCTACTGGTATTCGTTTTTTCAAATATATCTTGAAAACAAGTCTCTGAGAGCCTGAAATTTAAGTTTGAGTGTTTTGATAGGAATCAACCGGAAAACAGTTATGCTGTTGTTGAGGACGGTTACAGACACCAACATGGGCTGATGTCATTTCAAGCATCATCGATGTACCGCATTTTTTCCGGGGGTACCGAGCAGCCTCACCTGTTGACAGGCCTGTTCCGGTTTTTACCCCTCCGCCTTTGGAGGGTTTCCTCGTCTGAAGAGGAGGACGACGAGGTAGAATCGCTGCTGTGGATGGCGTGCCGTCTCCTGGAAAGAAGAAATGTCATCATCACAACGGCCGCATGCACTGAGTAAAATAATGTGTTGTGTCTGGGGCAGTCACGATCACAAAAAATAAATGTCAGTAACATTGGTGGTAAGCTGCGCCGCGCATTCCGTGCAGATCGCGCAAAGTCTGAACAAACTTTTACATTAGGCCTTGTAGATCAAATATGGGTGAAGATTCAGCAACTGGATAGCTTATTTCTCGCGTCAAATTCATTTAGAAATAGATTTAGGTGGACTGCTAAGGTGAAATAAGTGAATGTTTATGTACTTGAATCTTGTGAATTTTATTTCACTAAAAGATGGGTATTAATTGTGACAGCTGTATTTGCGCAGGAATCCTAAATGCCGCAAGCAATTTGTCATCGTACAGCAGAGGAGCCCGCTGTAGGTACCACACAAAAAACAATTTTGTTAAGGGTATAGACACACGTGTGTTAAAAAAAAAAAAAAAACACAGCGACAAATCAAACTTTCACCCAAGCGTGTCACACATCTGAAAGAACCACAGCATGCAGAAAAAAAGAAAACACTGAACAGAGCCCCAGCCCGAGAGACTGGGTGTCTTACCTCTCAGAACTACTCCTTAGGGTGCAAAGAATCACAGAGAGAACAACAATAATAAAGCATTGAAATAGGCTGAACATGCAGTGATGCCACCTTGGGCTTGGCCTGGCAGCTGCGACAATAGGGCTGGATCAATTATTATTTTTTTATCCATATGATTCAATTTCTGAATCGAATTGAACAAATTGTTAGTATTGTTACTTTGTTTGGACGTTATGCAACCATTTTTCATTTAAATTAAATACGAATGTATTAATTTCAGTTACTACTGGTCTGGTCAAATAAAAATGTTTTTGATAGATTTTAAGTAATATTAATGTATTTCATTTATTTATTTTATATATTATTTTATTAAAATGTTACATAAAATACTGCACAAAATAAACTGGAATTGAAATATTCCATTTCTGTATGACTGTAGATAGAATTTGTGAAATATTTTGTAATGCAACTGGTACACTGAAATGTTGGTAGCAATTTTCATGATGTATAAAATGTCATTGATCAATGTATCGAAGACCCTTTGTATTGAAATTTAACCGATCCTGAGATCCTGCCCAATACCCAGCCCTGGACAGAAATCTGAAACATTAAGAAAATAAGAATACCACCTTGGCTCTGCTGTTTTATGACTAGAAAACCTTACTTACTAGGCTACGAGACTATTTTATATATTTTTTGTACCTTTATGATTATTTTTTAGATTACTAGGCCATAGTTACTGAGACTGTGTCTCACCACGGCGTTAAAGTAGCGCTTTGTCACATGGAGGGAATGGAGCTCAAGGGGAATTACATCTACAGTACATCCCAAAACTCTTCGAAGAGGCTTTGACATTAAATAGTTAGCAAGGAATAGCAATGTCAATAAAAAAGGTGAGGTCGCTCTAAAGCAAGTGACATTTGACATAGTTTGTGTAAAGTGGCTGGGTGATCATACTAACCGGCAGCTTCTTATTCGATTGTAAGGGCTTCTGGGGGCTGTGGAGCTGAACCTGAACCTCCGTCTGGTGGGGGATGCGTGGCTCTGGAAGTACATACCCCGTTTCCTGGTCTCTCTGGGTTCTGGCGGAACACACATACACAGGGTCCCACACCCTGACTACGGCACTACAAAAACACACTACTAGAAATACATAGCTGCCCTCCTTGGAAAGCTTTGGTGCTTTTTAGGAGACGTATGCACTGCCATCCTGTTAGTGCTGGTTCCTAATGCTACCATAAATCAAAGGGTAATTCTGATGCACTTTGTATGTGTTTTGAGTATGTGTTTGCACTCATGATTGACATATTATATTATAATTATTATTATACTATAGAAATGAAAAGGTACTGAAACGGTAAAAAGGGACATTTACCTTCGCCAGTTTAAAGTGGACCTTGCCTCAAACTGGCCAAGGTAAATGTTCCCTTTGTCCCTGGCACAATGACAACTGGATAACTACTGGATGATATTGTACTATATACAGTATATTATATAGGTGTGAACCCGACCCAGTATTTTGTCTGTCAAATCTGATTCGGCTGTTCAATGCAAATATTCGACAGCGGAATGTTGGGTTCCGAGACCCGGTAATAAATGGGCCACGGGGCTGAGAGCCCCTAGTATCGATACACTCCGACTTTAACGGTATTGGAGAAATTATGAAAATTGATTTTCTATTTATTTAGGCTATACTGCTGAGGCTATAGTGCTAAACTGTTTCTAACTTGCAATAAGATTAAGGTATTCGTCGATATGTACGAGGGGGGCGGGGGTGGGGCCGGCTCCCTCTGCCTGGCTCACCATGCTTACAAACGCACAAGGAGACGAGGGCAGATTGCGCCCCAATCGCCCCATCTCCATGCGTTATACACAGAGAATAAAGCAGTGTTAATTC
The DNA here is from genome assembly GCF_960531495.2 of Zeus faber. Classification (NCBI taxonomy): domain Eukaryota; kingdom Metazoa; phylum Chordata; class Actinopteri; order Zeiformes; family Zeidae; genus Zeus; species Zeus faber. The sequence continues at coordinate 23,478,869 of NC_137195.1, read as the reverse complement.
TGCTGTTAATTAGTTTTATTTCTTTCTCTTAAAAAAAATAAAAACACTTGAGTACCGTTAAAGTACTGGATCGATAAGCAGTATCGGTAAGAGTAGTAGTACCGTTTTAAATCTTAACGGTACCTTTCCCTACAAGTTGTTCCTCCGTGCCCTGTCCCCACAGATTTTTTAGTTGTTTTATTTGGAGGAAGGGGGCGCGGCTCTCCGCGATTGGGGTGCAGAGCGCCGCGTTCATGTCCGGAAGCGGACGATTCACACACACAAAAAATATATATTTATAATTCCTCATTGAGTGGGAATTTTGTAAGCTTCTTTGTTTTATTCTGTTACTGTAATGCACACTGACTGACAAAAAAAAACAACAAAAAAAAAACAAAAAAAACAACTGATCCACTTGAAGAATCTCAGTCGACTGACTCTGACTGATGATTCAACTCGTGGACTTTCAGGGGGCAGCCCTAATATTACACTGCACTATCATTTTTATTAGTATATTATTACTATTATTGTTATTATTATACTATATTATATAACACTTTGCACTACATTATATTATACCCTGGACATTGTAATACCATCATGGATTATGAACATGGACTACACTTTGCATGTGAACATTCAAGATACCACTGTGGACATAATCTACTTGACTCTACTATATACTTAACTAAACCTCAAAGTTTATTGCTACGGCTATCACTGGACTGCAACTTTCTGTAATGCTGCTGTGATGCCAATCATACATTACTGCACTGCTGCTAGATACTATACTACCTGTACTTACTTTAGCGTGACCGCCATCTGCCCACATTGGGCTCACTAGTTAGCATAGTGGTGCTCTGTGTTTTACTTTGTTGATGAATGTGTGAGAGGGAGTGTGAGATGAGTGTGTATGTTTATAATGTTATTTTTATTCTTATTTTTATTGCATCTTACTTCTAATCCATTTCTTGCCTAGCACTGTTTTTTTTACTGCTGCAACACCTGAATTTCCCCACTGGGATTAATCAAGTGTTGTATTATTTAAACTACTCTAATCTTATTTTAAACAAATTCTTGTATGTTATTATGGCTGGGCAATCTGGAAGAATTTATAACCAGGATTATTGTAAGGGATTTAACAGGTTATCAAGATATATATAATAACTTCATAATCCTGTGTTCCCACAAGGATTAGGAGCTCCAACTGTTGGAGTGTGTCTGACTTTTGAAATGCGCAAGCCTTTTATTTAACTGTGCGGGAATTTCCAGTATGACATCAAAGAAAAACTCTCATTCTTCAAATAGAATTCCCTCTGACGTTTGGGAACTCATAATGTAAGACATTGTAGGACGAGACACACATGTCACACCTTCCATTTATAAACGACCTTGCGGATTCACAACGTCTTCATTCAGGCTATTGGCGCTTTTCCCCTGCATAAAGTAGCGCGGTACGGCACGCATTGCAATCTGACCCGTGCCATTTTCCCACTACATAACAGAGCCGTAAAGGTAGGGAGAGTCTGGAGCCTCAATTACACAGAAATTAGTGTTTCAACCGTTGAAACATCCTCCATTGTGAAGTTATCCGAAGCATCATAAGGACATGGCCGGGCTGTGCCGTACATTACTGCTGCGACGCAACAGTAACATAACGGCTGAACACTACGAGGGAGGAACTAGAAGCTCTGCTTTTGCTGCTTTAGTTTACTGTATAAGCGCAAGATATTTTGAGAAATACAGACGAAGAGCGGAAGAGAAAGCAAAGAAGATGGAAGGCAAAAAGGCTGACTTTCTTGGTCTCCTCCAAAGACAGATTTGGGCTGATGATGATTTTGTGACAATAGCGACTGACCACTCTCTGGCCGGCAGTATCGCTTAGCTCCACCACTGTGGCCCGGAGTTCCTACGCATGGTACCAGGCCGGACCAGGAGCTAGAATCAGCATGGGTACTTTGGCACGGCTCGCTTGGCAGTGGAAAAAGCAAAACAAAGCGGGTTCTGGCAGTGGAAAAACCCTGTACATCACGCCACAAAAGACAGTACATGATACCATTAATATATCTCCCTGAACTCATTGGGGCACTTACCATTTAAAACCAATCCGAGCAAACAGCAAACGCAAAAGCGGGCCTCACCTTCTTGCGGTGCCTGGTAGCGATCCACTGTCTTCCTCTGTCTGAAGTCGTAGCGCCTCTGGTTATCTTCCTCCTCACCGTCTTCGTCGTCATCTTCCTCTTCGTCGTCATCATCATCGTCATCATCCCCATCTTCTCCCTCTTCTTCCTCATCCTCATCCTCCTCTTTGTCCTCACCTCCTGTGAATTCATCAAATGCCAGGGCATATAGTAAGTAATATTGCTGCTGTAATTCCATATTATTGTTTAGCTTCTTTTCAAGGTATCATATTGTGATGAATTTAAGAATTCAAGTCATCAAACCATAATATTCAGGCATCATAAAATATATATAATCAATATTCTGCTAAATTCAGTTATTTATTTGACATATTTTATTAAAGGGTTATATGAAATACTGCAGAAAAAGGAACAGGAATTGAAATATTCAATTTCTGTATTTGAATTTGCCAAATATTGTTGTAATACATGACATAACTAAAAAATGGATAGCAATTCTTATCATGTATAAAAAAAAATAATAATAATTTACATGATAATCTTCCTTTCAGCCTGACTCTTTTATACTTATGTGGGCCAATTATGCTTATGGCCCCTCAATGTAAAATTAGCAAATAAACAAACACAAATTAATAAATGCAACACTTATGAATATGAACACATTTGCAGATCGAGACGCTGACATTATCTTCATCTGGTCAGTTGGTGTTGCTGCTCAAAATTCACCAGCAGCATTGCACTGCTGCCTCACAGCAAGAAGGTCCTGGGTTCGATTCCCGCCTGGGGCGCTGTTGGCACCGTGCTCCGGCGGGTTATCTCCCAAATAGGAGCCTTTCTGTGTGGAGTTTGCATGTTCTCCCCGTGCTCACATGGGGTTTCCTCCACCTCACGTCAGTAAGGACCCCCACCAAAAACATGCACCCATCATTGTCTGACCAGCAATGGACATTTATCACCTGGTCCCCGGGCGCGTCCACGTATGCTGCCCACTGCTCCTGGCTGTGCCCCCGGAGGAAGGACAAGCCAGGATTGGTCAAAAGCAGAGGATCCATTTCACCGGCCACCATCAAAGCATGTGCATGTGTGTGTGTGTGTGTGTGCAAGCATGTGTTGTGGTGTGGTGTGTTGTGTGACGAATAAAGACTTTCTTCTTTCTTCTTCTTCTATTTAACAGTATACATCTCATCTCATGTTAACAATTCTACATTAACAGTTATCCATTGTGTTTACTATACCACTTTAGTCGTCAATGTTCATAGAGGTGTACACAGGGAGACAAATGTGGAATATAATAATGTTATATTCCACTTTTTTCTGTTTAAAGTTATATACAAATGTTATATCAGTAAAGCAGCGGTGGCACCTTGCTCCTCCGCCTCGATGGCTTGCCTCTTCAGTGCAGTCCTCAAGGATCTGCGGCCACTGCCTGCAGTGTACATCCCCAGCTTCTGGGAGATTAAAAAAAAAATAATAATAATAATAATAATAATAATAATAATAATAATAACAACAACAATTGTGGTCCGTGATAACTGATTAACTAAATTCAAAACTGTTACACTCACTACAAATGTTCAGTCAGTTTAGTTTTAGTTTTTTTTCTTGGCAGAGAATGACATACATTTTTCAAAACAGTCTAAAGCATCTTGTTTAGTTTAATGTGACCATTAACCATTTAGGTTAATGTTAAAAATGTTGTATACGACCACAGTACACCAGTGTCAATATCCTCTGTATAGCGCTCAATCTGAATTACTGCGTCAACTAACGTTTTGCCTTCTTTGTGTAATTAACACCACTTTGCAGAGAAAGAATTGCGCAAATATCGCCTTAGTATCTGGATATTTAAAGTATTTCGGTAGGTTTTTTGGGGCTCATTTTTTACAATTCCACTGCACTGGATAATTTGGAGGAAAAAAAAAAGTTAACTGGAGAGTGCAGGCTTTGGGTCTTCACCTCTTCCTTGGTGTCTCGTTCTCTGCTCCTGACCCTGCGTCGCATCTTCTGCATGTCATCCATCTTCTGCAGAACAGCTTCGGCTGTGCTGGAGGAGTCAGAAGTCTTCTTAGCGATCAACAACTTCCCTGACTGGAAATTCAGGCAACGTCTTTTCCCCCCCCTGTTTTTTAACGCTTGAAGTTCAACAATCTTTGATGCTACTTCAAAACATTGAAAGAAAAAACCCTTATAACTACGGATAATCCTATTATATGAAGGTGTGCATTTACTGATGTTACTACTATAACCAACGGCGGTAACTACTTTCTAAATTCAGTTTCGGTTTCAAAAGTAGTTAACTCTCATGCTCTCTGCTGGTGTGAACTTCACTGGACTTACTTTGTGATGATGGTGTGAACTTCACTGAACTTACTTTGTGATGAGTCTGTCATATAGAACCGACTGGTTGTGGGAGTTCAGCTTATATCTGGTGATCCGGGAGCTCCGCCTCACCGAGTGGTCCTCCTCCTCCTCATCCACCTCCACCTCCACCTCCTGGCTGCGTAGGCTGAAACGACACCTCTTGGGCGTCGAAGAGCCCTCCACCTCGTCCAGCATTGCTGGAACACCACATGTGTTGTTTTTTTAATATATCATTATCATTTAAGGTGGTGTGAGTTCTGTACGACTAGCATTTGCATTTCCATAGCGACAGTCCTCCACCTACAGTTTGTGACACCACGGGAGAATGTAAAGGTTAAATGTTTCAGGGGGGGGGGCATGTCTTGAGTTGGAACTTTGTGACATCACAAGTATATTCTGAAGTCAGAATAGGTTAAAGTAGGCTGTTGAAAGCAGTTTCGTCAGAGGCATAGATCTGAGGGGGGACTAGCATTACTTAGGTTGAACCACTTTTATTGGACTGCGAACCTAAAAAAAAAGTTTATATTGGATTCAGACCCCGAACACTGACTGGTGTCAATCAGACGCAAGTACCTGCATGCCTTCACTCCCTGCGCTATTTACTATCAAAATACCTCTGTCTCCTAAACAATGTTCCTCCGGTCCCATTGTTATTTCCACTCTTAGAATTTGGTCTCAGTATAGACAGAAATTCAGTCTAAAAGAGTTTTCTGTTTAATGTCCTATTTGTAATAATCATCATCTGTTTCTACCAGCTAAATTAGACCAAGGACAGGCTTTCATAAATTCAGTGATTTTGACATAGATGATACTTTGTTAGTTTTAATACCTTTTCTGAAAAATGTAAATGCTCTAACAGTTAGAGCATTTACATTTTACATTACATTTTGCATTTATGATCTTGGGAAATCTAACCTCTTCTGCTATTTCCCAAGATCGTCCCCTTATTCAAATGTTGAGCCCAGTTTTTCCCAATCTACCACCAAAAACAGGATTAGATGTTATTTTACAAACCCCTACACACCTTTAGGGTCTTGATTCAAATATTTATGATACAATTAACACAGTGAATGGTGTAAAACTATACTACTACTTATACTTTTAACATTCCACTCAGGAGGATAACTGTAACGGTAACATTGAATGAGTTCATATACTCCAAGGATGCAACAGATCAATATTTTGATAATACAGCATAATGTAGATTATTGTGATGATAGCTCAATTGGATTTGGATTTAAAGGACTCTTCTAGAGATTAAGATAAAAAAAAGAAGCAATCCAGGAAGTTCTAATGAAGAATATTCTAAAAGAGCTACTGAAGGTAATCAAATGATTGAGTACATGCAAATATACTACTTTCCTTTTGAGGCAACAGCCCTTACGTACATAATAATAGAGAATGCGTCCGGAAAAGAAAACTACCTGCTTGCTGCTTGTCGCTGGACACTTTGCCCTCTCCCTGCAGCCGAGGGGATTTCCTGTTGGAGGTAGTGACAAGATGAATTACATAATATCTGTATAAAACATGCACAGAATGTTTAACTAAAAAGGTTTCATAAAGTAATGGCCCGATTTTGAAAGTGATATTTAACTTTTGTTGCCATAGTCTTATAGACCTTTAGGCCAATTTACACTCTGCGTCCGTGTGGCCGTGGACTATGCATGCCTAGTAGCGCACGGACTGTGAATGTGCTAATGATGGGGTTTTTTTGACAGGTTTTTTAAACAGTATTGGAAGCTCCTAATTCTGAGCAGGCATTCTCCACTTAAGAGCTGAATGTATATTCTATTAGCCCTGTTCGGCAAAAAAATGAAGCATACAGTACATTTTTGTTTTTTATCCATTTTGATTTATTTTGATTGCGCGGCAATTGCGACATCAAATAACACAAAAAGTAAGTCTAATTCTCAAACCAGTCATGAAGGGTTAATGCACCCTTAACTACACTGCAATGCACATAGTGTCTCGGTGCACCGGTACTATTTGCACCCATTTAACTAAGAGATGCACTGATTATTTAGAAGTCTGACATGCCGATCCTGATTTTGGCTGATTCTCTTTCTCAGAACTATAATCTACAGCATACACTAGGCTTGGGCGATCATGCAAAATTCCAATCGCCAACATACGATTTTATCCATGGTGGTGTGGAGATGGTGAGGTGAGCAGCCACCCCTGACCTGGAGCTAGGCTACTGGGATCAGGGTGGCGGCATACCTGTTGCTCATTGGTTGGTCAATGAGCAACAGGTTGAAGCCCCCATTCCCACACACACTCAGGATAGGAGCCCATGTCATGACATGTTCTATCTGCTACTGGGCTGATTCCAGCTGACCCACTCTCTACAATAAACTGGTGTTACCAACCCCCGTCGTCTGTGTCTCTGTGCCGGAGAGCCCGGAAAACGCCACTTGGATGGTGTGTGGTGGCGAAACTGCCACACTGGCACCTGAACAGGGACTCTCCAGCACGGGGAAGGGACACAGAAGGGCCGTCCGAAGACGCCCTGGAGCCACTAGCAGTTCAACCGGCGGCTCCAGCACCAACCCTCTCCTAGGGGTCCGGAGGAGGACCAGGTGAGAAGCGGCGCAGCAACCACCACAGGTAACCGCTGGCAGCTAGCTTCTCCACCCAGCAGCCATCGCCGGGACCATCCAGCAGCCCAGCAGCCAGGCCACCCCTCCAATTAGCCCCTGCGACAGCCAAGAGTTGCCATGCCATCACCATCCAACACAGCAGATTGAGGTCTCACGCTCCAGAAGAGAGGAGGGGAGTCTGCATCGTCGCTCTGAGGAAAGGATGTTGGTCGACCGTGGTGTTCCAGGGGACCAGTTACATTTTTTTGGACATTTGTTTTCAGGTATGGAAACCCTGTTTCATGATTTGGTGTTTTTAGCATATTAGGTATAAGATCCCTATATCAGAGTCTCTATTGTTAATTTCTGTTCTCTGCTTGGTGGGGGGGTAGGCTTTGGCCAGGTAGTCTCCCTGGCCTCAGTTTGGTGTCGGGGGTATGTGGTGTGGGGATGGTAAGATGAGCAGCCACACCTGACCTGGATCAAGGTGATTGGGATCAGGGTGGCTGCATACCTGTTGCTCGTAGGTTAAAGCCCCCACATCCCACACACACTCAGGATAGGAGCCCATGACATGTTTTATCTGCTTTCCTTGGCTAATTCCAGCTGGCCCACTCTCTACAATAAAGTGGTGTTCACAACCCCCTGTCATCTGTGTCTCTGTGCGCCCTGAAAACGTCACTTGGGTGGCGTGTAGTGGTGAAATTGCCACACAGTATATTGGCGATCGGTCTAAACGTTTTTACCCAAAAACATCCAGTTTTTACCAAATAACATCCCATAGCACCAGAAAGCATCTGGGAGATGTGTGTCTCCACTGTCGGGACAGTGGAGATGCATAGGTTTTTTGGAAGGGAACGGAACGGGACAGTCAGTCAGTTAACTCAGTTGTGTAAAAAAACAAACAAAAAAAAGTTTTCAGACATGTAGGAAAGACTTAACTTAAATCAATTTAAAATCAAAAACACAGGCACGGAAGCCGGCACGCACAGGAGGGGGGAAGAAAAATTCTGAATTTTGAGTTAGGTTTATGTTTTTCATTTTCCATACAAGTAAGACACTAAGGAAACGAATCAAAATCTTTCCGAGATTATATATTGCTATATTCTAATCACAAGATTGGCATATAGAGCGCCAGTCAAGTGCGGGGAGGGAGGGGAGTCTCTCTCCCCTCTTCCCCCCCTTCTCTCTCTCCCTCTCTCTCTCGCCACTCCAGTATTAGAACATGGTAAACTGCACTTATATCGTTTCAATGCTCAAATTAAAAAAAAAAAAAAATAATCTCATAAAACAAATCCCGCCATTAGTCAATCGCGATCGATAGACGATTTGATTGTAAATCTGCCCAAGCCTAGCACAAACATTTTTGTAACTTTTAATGCAAAATTAAATTACGTTCATTATAAAACATTGCCTATAACTTTTACATTTCTCCAAAATTGCACCAGGTTACCGGACCTTCTCACTCAAACAATGACTCACTACGCTGGTTCATAAAATTCACCACTTTAACTTCTTGCAGGTGGCGTAAAACAGTTGTAAAAATGTAAAACAGCTTTTGGAGGAGCACATGCTGAATGGAAAAACATTGAAGGGTTAATTTTTGAAAAGTACCAGTTAAATAAAGTATCAACTATGGGATTTATTTCACAAAATAATATCTCTAATTACAACTTTAATGTTGAAACACAAAAGATTTACCACAGAGTTATATTTGTTTCAGCAAAATCCAGAGAATTTAATTGTTGTTGATTGGATGAAAGGGACCAGACAATGGACTGGGCACAGCCCTTTAACTATTTTGAGTAAGTTAGGAGACGCAAAAGTAAAGAGGGTAGCGCACTTTTAACGAGGTGGAGGGAGGGATGGACAGGAGGAAGCTGCACACAGTGTGAACGGTTCCCTGATGGTCTGAATAAGTTGCCAAGTTTGTCGCTAGTCGCTTTTTAGAAATAAAGTCACTAAGTCGGTAAATCTAGCGAGAAAGTCGCCAAGTTTGCAAGACAAAGTGAATTGATGATGTAGTAACTGTTGTCCGTGGCATGTTTATGATTGGCCAAATCGACAAGGACAAAATAAAATTGAGCTTTGTCTTCCTCACTCACAGTGAAGAACTCCACACAGACGACTAGTCAGTGTGTTTGTGTGTGTGGCTGCGTTACTGTCTGCGTGCACATGACGTGAACCATCGTGGGGTTATGGGTGTAAATTTAAACTCTGTAAACTGGTACAGAATCGGATATATCTGACATTGATCGGCTGGTCACTGGTCATGGCCGATGAAGCTGAAAAACGGCCGATTCGGTCACCGGCCAATCTATTTGGCGCAAAATTTGCACCCTTATATGTAAATGAGCCTCATTGCAAAAAACATCCAATTCACAAACACCGGCACTAACAGCCACAAGCAGTTAGGGTGAAATTACACGGTGGTAAAAGAAAAATGCAGCGGTGCCTCCGCTCCCTGTGCTATCAGAGCATACCTGTCAACATTGGCATTTAAAAATAAGGGAAGTTGTCCGGCGCACCGACCCCGCATTTATTAGGGGTATCACGCCCAGACTTTCCAGTGATCCGTAAATAATATTTTTACATTATTTTTATAATTATTATTACTGTCAACGCATCAGAAGGTAGAGATGCCTTGACAGGTAGCAGACCGTGGTGGTTTACAATATGCACTCCAAAAGCAACTTGTTGAAACTTTGAATTATTTATTGTACAAAAAAGGTGTTAAACAGTAACAATAATTATTTGTCATAATAATTGCACAATTCCTATTGAACTCAAAAGATATGAATACTGATATGAAAATTAAAAGTCATAGGGAATAGCGATAATGTGGTCAACATTGGCATTGAACCACCAAGGGCGTTGGACACTAGGACCATGGACAGCTCCACTCAAACATTTTTATGCAAAAAATAATAATAATAATAATTAAAAATAAGGTTATTATATACTGAAGATTATATGGGCCACAAAAAAAATACATCTGTGTTTCGAGAATAAAGTCAGTATTCCAATACCACCACACACCCCGATTTTTGAGGTCCCCATAGTCTGAGCCAGGCTGCTGCACCCAAAGGTTTGCGCTCTCATATCATTAGAGCAAAATTTTTTGTGAATCCGACATTGAGACAGGGCAGATAGCGGGCGCAATTCATGGTGCTATTAAGCGGCCGCAATACAATCTTTGTGAATTCGCCCCTGAATGCGTATCTGCATCTGACTGTCGGATCCTCCCCCTATTGGCAGTCGGATGAACTGCGTCAGAGTTTCACATCACAAAATATGTAAAGTGAAGGGAAAGGGAAAATGGGAGCTAGAAGTTTGCGCAGCTCCCTTTATATAGTGTTTGCAAAGTGCCGAACACAACTTGTATCAAGAGATTTTTTGATCCTGAATATGGTAACATCTGGGCGTTATTTACAATAAAAGTTAATGACGGCATTACTTTCTGCACGTGACTTATTTCAAGATTCAAGTGGTTTATTCGTCACATACATATACATTCTTCCATACATATTTGCAGTGAAATGTCAATGCAACGCACCTGGTGAATATGTTCTGGACTGAACACAATAGTTACCTAAAACTTTCTACTTAACTAACTAACTGAAACGAACTAATTCCTAAAACATAATGCAGTTAGTGAATAGAATAATATAGAATAAAATAAATAACACAAAAGTAATAGAGTGGGGGTAGAAAATATAAATAAAGGGAATAGACTTATGTATATGGGATAGGCTATTATTAAAGTGCAATGTGAATAAAGTGAGGTAGTGTGTGTGGAGATATAGAGTACAGTATACAACAGTACAGCACAGTAACACCGAACAGAACAGCAATACAGCACAGTATGCAGTAACCCAGAACAGTGATAGAGTATGCAGTACAGTATGCTACATACAGTACAGTAAGGTAGTGGAGCCTATGTGTGTGTCTCAGTGAGGACCCCTGGTGAGGTCAGCATTGACAGTTCTTATGGCTTGCGGGAAGAAACTCCGCCTCATTCTCTTTGTTCTCGCTGTGTGACAGCGAAGGCGCTTGCCCGACCGCAGCAGCTGGAACAGTCCGTTGTTGGGGTGATGAGGATCCTTCATGATCCCGTGGGCTCTGCTACTTCACCTTGTGTATAAGTCCTGCAGGGAGGGGAGGGTAGTTCCAGTGGTACGTTCAGCTGAACACACCACCCTCTGCAGGGCCCGCCTGTCCTCAGCAATACAGTTTCAAAACCAGGCAATAATGTTGCCTGTCAGGATGCTCTCCACTGCTCCAGAGTAGAAGGACTTGAGGATCCTCACCAAGACCCGGAATTTTTTCAGTTGCCTGAGGTGGTAAAGACACTGCCTCACCTTTCTCACCAGAGTGTCTGTGTGTATAGTCAATGTTAAGTCCTCCGTGATGTGGACTCCCAGGTACTTGAAGCTGCTCACCCTGTCGACAGAAGTCCCATTAATCACCAGTGGCGCATGCGTCCTCAGTTCTAATCCTCTTTTTAAGTCCACAATCAGCTCCTTCTGACGTTCAGGGGGAGGCTGTCAGTCACCTCCATGCAGTAGTCCTTCTCATCACCGTCGTTGATCAGGCCCACCATGACGGTGTTATCAGCAAACTTGATGATGGTGTTGGAGCTGGACCTGGCCACACAGTCATGTGTGTACAGGGAGTACAGTAGGGGGCTGAGGACGCAACCCTTCGGGGATCCTGTGTTCAGAGTGAGGGAGCTGGACATGTGCCTAGCCACCTCAACCACCTGGGGCCTGGCTGTGAGGAAGTCCAGGATCCAGGCACACAGCGGAGTGTTCAGTCCAAGCTCCTGCAGCTTGACAGCCAGTCTGGTGGGGACTATGGTATTGAATGCTGAACTGTAGTTGATGAACAGCAATCTCACATAGCCCCCCTTCCGGCCGTCAAGGCGCATGAGCGTGGTGTGCAGTACCTGATGACCAGTACAGATGACCCTGTCATCCGTGGATCTGTTCTGCCGGTCCATGAACTGCAGCGGGTCCAAGGTGTGGGGGAGGGAGGTGCGGATGTAATCCTTAATCAGCCTCTCGAAACACTTCATGAACACCGAGGTGAGGGCCACCGGACGGTAGTCATTCAGGCAGGCTGGAGAGGCGATCTTCGGGACAGGAACGACGGTGGACCTCTTGAAGCAGGACGGGAACACTGATTCAGCGAGGCGTTGAATATCCTAGTGAACACCGAGGCTAGCTGGTTAGGACGGGTCTTCAGTACACGCTCAGATATGCCATCTGGGCCCGCTGGTTTCCTGGTGTTCACCTGTATCTGAGCCCTCCTGACGTCATGCTCAGACACAGAGTGTGTGCTCATCCCCAGCGGTGTAACTCCAATTAGCTGGAGAGCTAGCGGTGTTGTTGCCAGACTCAAACCGCACATAAAAGGAGTTCATTTCGTTGACTAGGGAGGCGTCTACACTCGTGGCTGGGGAGGAACTGCTGTTGTAGTTAGAAATAGTCCGCAGCCCCTGCCACAAGCGTCTGGTGTCCCGTTGCTCCATCTGTAGCTTCACTGTGTCTCTGTATGTCTGTTTGGTGTCCGTTTTTTAAATGTATTTATTTACTCATCTTTATTTACCCAGTTTTGAGCACTTTCAAAAAAATAAAAAAAACACACTGACGGTAACTTCTCGTCGTACTGTTGGACTTTTACTTGAAAAAATTAAAATTAAAAAAAATGTACGCATCATGGAGCCTTGAACAGACGCAGAAATAGCACACTGCAGCACGTCACCGTTTTTTGCATGCGATCTCCAAATCTCCACATGAATGAATGGACTTCTGGTTTGTTCTTGTTGTTTGTCGGATCAGTGTGAATGAGGCTTTAGGGTTGTATGTACTGTTATATAAACAGATCATTCCAGTTCCTACAAAGAAATTGTCAAACCTTTTCTTAAAATAAATAAATAAATAAAGAATAACGCAGTACTTATTTTATTACATTATTAATGTTTTTTGTTGTTGTTTGTTTTTTGATTAGCCAATTATTACCTGGTACAAAGTCCTCCAGTCTTGGCTTCAGTCTGAGGGGAGGTTTTGCCATTAATCTCAGTGAAAGAAGTGTCCAGGTTGACTCTTTGTCCTTTGGTCCTTGTCATGTTACGCAGACAACCGCCTTCCTTCTCATTGACACCAGCATGACCCTGAAATGTAGAAATTCAATAATTATTATTTTCTGGGAACAGAAAGACCTGCTTTCCGATAAAAGCATTTCACACTTAAAGAGTACAGAAAATTTGATAAAAAAAAAAAAGCTAAGATAGAAGATATATAAAAATATACAAAAGCACTTGTTAATCAAGGCCCCGTTACATAATTGCTTATCCAAATTTTTTTTTTCATTTGTCAGGGGCCATATTTATTCCACTGGTGATAATGAAAGTAAAACATCACAGCTCTGTGATATGCTCATATCTGTTCGCGTAGATAACTTGCCAATGTGTTTAATGGTATAGAACAAACCTGGCGTAAAGCCTGGACTCAAGGCACTGTGGATGTGTATTTATGTTGTTCCAAGAGGTCCAAATAACTCCCAACTGTATTGTTTACAATGCTTCGCAAGTATTTTGATAACATTAAAACAGTTTTCCTTTTTAAACTACTTCCAGTTTTTCACACAAGATTTTGTAAATCTTGCCTTTCATTTTCCGCGGCAGTGACAACAAGGAAGGGGTGCGCCCCTTCCGCTTAGTAGCTCTTGAAGGCGACCAACATGGCAGAGAAAGATGCGAGCGGGACTGAATTATTTCCAAAAAAAGAACACGTAACGTCGCATTTGGAAATGGTTCGGTTACGGGAAAATTGATACTGAACTACCTTAGTCTGTAAGACTTGTATGAAAGTTGTTGTGAAGAAGACAGGTAACACCACAAATCTGTTCAATCAGCTGAAGATAAAGCACGTCGAGTATGATGAATGTATCAAGCTAAAAGGTAGCCACGACTCACTTTGTCGTGCCTGTAACTTCAACCAAACAAACTTCACTAACAGAATTTATGTTCAGCGCCTGTCGTTATGAAAGGGCGAGCACCAAATGGAGAGAGATAACGCCAGCAATCTTGTTTCATATACCCAAAGACATGATTCGCATTTATACTGTGGAAAAGGATTCAGAAAGCTAATGAAAACATTAGAACCCAGATGCGATATTTCCCCAGTAGGAACTATTTTGCAGAGGAAACATTGCTTAAACTCTACAATAACGTCAGGGAGAAAGTTACGGCAAGAATGTGTGGTCTAGTCGCACGATGCAACCGTATTTGAGCTTCACTGTGCACTCCATCCAAGATTGGGAGCTGAAAAGTACGTGCTTGCAGAAAAGCTATGCACCCGAAGATTATACAGGATAGACGATCGGCAAGGCCTTGATGATGCCTTAAATTTGTGGTAGCTGGGAGAGGAGCGGGAGTTCTGCATCACCACAGATAATGGCATGCTTTAATGTAATTGTATTTCTGAATCGTCTATATTCAATATTTATACAGGCTGTAAATAGCCTATCATTAAAACCTCACAAAATGAGCACTTGGAAATTTTAAATATAAAAAGAAATGAACTGTTGAAATAGCATATACAATAATTTAGAATAACCTTCTGAATAGACCTAAGTATTCATATAAATTTGAATTCTGATTCTGATAGATTCTCATAGATTTGTATTCCGCATTCTGAAAGTATGTATATGTATGTGACAAATAAATCTCTTGAATCTTGAATCTTGATTGTGTTGAATGAAATGTGTCTGCATGTGGGATCCCTGGATTGACAGGGCTATTGGTGTGTGCAAAAAGGTGGTTGCTAGTTTTCCCTTTAGCTGGAAGCGCAGAAGAGATTTAGCTGCAGCTCAGAAGGAGTTAGGCCTCCTTCATCACACACTGATCAGTGAATCCCCTACCAGATGGGGGTCATGGGCCAAAATTATACAGAGAGTGCTGCAGCAAGAACAGGCATTCACACAGGTTCTCTCTGCAAACAAAAAAGCACAACATCTCATTTTGTCTTGGCAGGATATCAACGTCCTGGAGTCCACACACAAGGTCCTTTGGCCTCTCCTTATGTTCACAGATGCTTGGTCTACTGAGGCCTATGTGACGGTCACTTATGTGAAACCAGTTTTGCACCTGTTTGAGAGTGACCTCCTGGCACCCAAGGAAGATGACACAGAGCTCACCAGGTCAATAAAAAAGGGCAATTATAGACTACCTGAGGAAGATATATGATGACTAAAATATTTGTTTATAATATGACTGACTCCTGTGAAGGTGTGAGATATATTCGGCAGCAAGTGAACAGTCTGGTCCTGAAGTTGAGGTTTTGTAAGCAGGAAAAATGGTCAAGCATAAGGATCTGAGTGACTTTAACAAGGACCAAATTGTGATGGCTAGACGACTGGGTCAGAGCATCTCCAAAACGGCTGGTCTTGTTGGGTGTTCCCAGTATGCAGTGGTTAATACCTACCAAAAGTGGTCCAAGGAAGGACAACCGGGGAATCGGCAGCAGGGTCATGGGCTCATTAATACACATGGGGTGCGAAGACTAGCCCGTCTGGTCCTATGCCACAGAAGAGCTACTGTAGCACAAATTGCCGAAAGGTTAATGCTGACTATGATAGAAAGGTGTCAGAACACACAGTGCATCACAGCTTGCTGCGTATCCGCAGACCGGTCAGAGTGCCCATGCTGACCCCCATCCACCGCCGA
The DNA here is from genome assembly GCF_960531495.2 of Zeus faber. Classification (NCBI taxonomy): domain Eukaryota; kingdom Metazoa; phylum Chordata; class Actinopteri; order Zeiformes; family Zeidae; genus Zeus; species Zeus faber. The sequence continues at coordinate 23,463,078 of NC_137195.1, read as the reverse complement.
AAACACCTACAATGGGCACATGAGCATGAGAACTGGACCATGTAGCAATGGAAGAAGGTGGCCTGGTCTGATGAATCATGTTTTCTTCTATATCATGTGGATGTTCGGGGTTGGGGTCCGATCAGATGGAGCATCTGTGGGATGTGCTGGAACAACAAGCCCAATCCATGGGGGCCCCACCTCGCACCTTGCAGGACTTAAAAGATCTGTGTCTAACGTCTTGGTACGAGATACCACAGGACACCTTCAGACGTCTTGTGGAGTCCATGCCTCAACGGGTCGGAGCTGTTTTGGCAGCACGAGGGGGAGCTACACAATATTAGTGGTGGTTTTAATGTTGTGGCTGATCAGTGTATGTCCCAGAGAGCAAGCTTGAAGAACTGAAAGAGAGAGTTACCTCAGAGGCAGAGGCTTTTCTCCCTGAACTGCCCACATCACAGTCTGAAGCAGCTGCTACTCCACGCCACTGAGAAAGCAAGCCCAGCAGCTAAACGGGAGAGCGAAGCCTTGGAAGCTTCTTCAAGCAGCCAGTCGAGTAACACACCGAGACACAGAGAGAGCTGATTGAAGCTGAGCTGTCAGGCTACCTACACTGAGTGATATCTAATGGTGACACAGATCCCCGCCACAAACTCGCCATTAGAGAGAGTATTCAGTGCAAGTGGTAATACCGTCACATGTCACAGGGCCTGCCTAAAGCAACAGACGGTAGATAGGCTTGTCTTCCTTTCTAATAACCTCTGACATGTGTATGTATACACATATATAGCCTGTCATACCAAATAGTGTTATAGCTGTTAAGGTTGTTATTCTGCACTCATTCCTGAAAATTGATTGAAACAAGAGTACCCAAGCTGAAAGGTTTTAAAATATATATTATCTTTTCTCAAATTATTTTTGAATTTAAGATTTTCTCAATGTTATATTTATTTTTGCAATTTGGCATGAGAGATTTTTTTTTTGTTTGATTATTTCACTATTAAAATTGTTGGTTAATATAGAACAGCAGACCTTCATGAGTAGTTTTGCACAAATTTGCAATTTTAAATATTGTGAGTTAAAATAATAACGTCCCTACCATGTTTGCTACAGTGGCTTCTTTTATTTTGAGATGATATTTTTAACCTGCAGGCAAAAGATCTTTATTTGTTTGTGAAGATTAAAATTGCTAAATAAACATTATGTTTTAAAATATACATGTATTTGGTCTGTTTAAGTTTTATACAGGAATATTATTTATAAACTCTAATACAATAAATATCTAGTCGTATCGAATATCGACATTAGGCAAAAAAAAAATTGTGATTGTGACAGCACTAGGTAGTGATTGACTTTTATCATATGGAGGACCCTCAACTTATAATTTTAATCATAGGCGCGAATGCTAGAATTCGATACGATTCTGTCTCTCGGACCCAGTCTGAGAAGGGTTCATTACTTGTAGATGACTCAAACACCCAATACCTGTCAATCATACAGTAACAGCGACTGAAGAGCGAACATACGATCAACCGCCACGATATAACGGTTAAGTTGAACTGTCCTATTATCATTTTGCCGGGGGACCCACTGGAAACTGTTGAAGGACCCCTGAGGGGGCCCCGGGCCGCACGTTGAGAACCGCAGAGATGGCGCATTGTTGGCGTCAAACTTTGTCTCATTCTAACGACGCTCCAGTTCATTCATAGAAAGGTTCGTCAAGATAAGTGGGAACTTGCCCTCACACCTATCATCTCAAAATATAATCTGGTAGGAAGCACACGCACAGACACCAAATACTCTACGGCTATAGAAAAACATATGATCAAAAGTAATACAACTAAAAAGAAAAAAAAAGATCAAAATCGAACTTTATTTTTATGGAGTTTTTTTTGTTTTTTTTTTACATATAAGTATACATGTTCCATCGGTGTGGACTTAGTTGCGTGAGAGAGACTGGTTAGCATAGCTTAACGCGCTAGGAGCTTCAGCCCCGCAAAGTTATCCATCTGAGGCTCCCGGCCCACGGATGGAACCCCGGGCGGCTCTGCGCAGCGGCGTGGAAGTCCGGCGTGCTTACGTTCTCCGCGGTGTTTCCCGCGCCGCCCGGGCTGTCAGCGGCGGCGCCCGGGGTGGAGCCGCCGAGTCGGGTTGACTTTCTCTGCGACGCGGGAAGCAAAGACAGGAACTCGGAGCTCGTGTCCAACTCCGCTTCCCTCCGCTTCGGAGTCGCGACGGGTTCCGCGGCGGCACTCCCACCGCTGCGTAGGATCACCATGTTTCCTTAATCCGCATAAATGTCGAGACAGCGACAACAATTCCGCAGACTGAGGTAAACACCGCGAGGGCGACGCGCAGCCTTCTTGAGTTCTGGCGCCACATACGTCATCCGACGCTCCAGCGGTAGCGCGGGTTAAGCTGCCGACCGAAAACATAGGTCTACACTAATTTAAAAAAAAAAAAAAGGACAAAAAAAATCCTGAACGACATGAACATCTAAACGTCGTTAGGTTGTTTTTGTGCAGCGCCAGAGGGAATGTGCGTACGTATGTTTGAGCGATATAAACAAAACCGAGGGCTTTCAAGCGGTTTGCAAACGGTCCCAGAGCTAGGCGAGCGGAGGGATATGTGTCAGAACAGAAAAGGTGCGCCGGCCGGTCGCAAGGCGCGCAAAACCTGCGTCGACCGCGCGCGCGCTCGGGTCATGTAAACAGTAGTTGTATTCTTATTAGGTTCAGTAGTTGTATTCTTATTAGGTTCAGTAGTTGTATTCTTATTAGGTTCAGTAGTTGTATTCTTATTAGGTTCAGTAGTTGTATTCTTATTAGGTTCAGTAGTTGTATTCTTATTAGGTTCAGTAGTTGTATTCTTATTAGGTTCAGTGGTTGTATTCTTATTAGGTTCAGTAGTTGTATTCTTATTAGGTTCAGTGGTTGTATTCTTATTAGGTTCAGTAGTTGTATTCTTATTACGTTCAGTAGTTGTATTCTTATTAGGTTCAGTAGTTGTATTCTTATTAGGTTCAGTAGTTGTATTCTTATTAGGTTCAGTAGTTGTATTCTTATTAGGTTCAGTAGTTGTATTCTTATTAGGTTCAGTAGTTGTATTCTTATTACGTTCAGTAGTTGTATTCTTATTAGGTTCAGTAGTTGTATTCTTATTAGGTTCAGTAGTTGTATTCTTATTAGGTTCAGTAGTTGTATTCTTATTAGGTTCAGTAGTTGTATTCTTATTAGGTTCAGTAGTTGTATTCTTATTAGGTTCAGTAGTTGTATTCTTATTAGGTTCAGTAGTTGTATTCTTATTAGGTTCAGTAGTTGTATTCTTATTAGGTTCAGTAGTTGTATTCTTATTAGGTTCAGTAGTTGTATTCTTATTACGTTCAGTAGTTGTATTCTTATTAGGTTCAGTAGTTGTATTCTTATTAGGTTCAGTAGTTGTATTCTTATTAGGTTCAGTAGTTGTATTCTTATTAGGTTCAGTAGTTGTATTCTTATTAGGTTCAGTAGTTGTATTCTTATTACGTTCAGTAGTTGTATTCTTATTAGGTTCAGTAGTTGTATTCTTATTAGGTTCAGTAGTTGTATTCTTATTAGGTTCAGTAGTTGTATTCTTATTAGGTTCAGTAGTTGTATTCTTATTAGGTTCAGTAGTTGTATTCTTATTACGTTCAGTAGTTGTATTCTTATTAGGTTCAGTAGTTGTATTCTTATTAGGTTCAGTAGTTGTATTCTTATTAGGTTCAGTAGTTGTATTCTTATTAGGTTCAGTAGTTGTATTCTTATTAGGTTCAGTAGTTGTATTCTTATTACGTTCAGTAGTTGTATTCTTATTAGGTTCAGTAGTTGTATTCTTATTAGGTTCAGTAGTTGTATTCTTATTAGGTTCAGTAGTTGTATTCTTATTAGGTTCAGTAGTTGTATTCTTATTAGGTTCAGTAGTTGTATTCTTATTAGGTTCAGTGGTTGTATTCTTATTAGGTTCAGTAGTTGTATTCTTATTAGGTTCAGTGGTTGTATTCTTATTAGGTTCAGTGGTTGTATTCTTATTAGGTTCAGTAGTTGTATTCTTATTAGGTTCAGTGGTTGTATTCTTATTAGGTTCAGTGGTTGTATTCTTATTAGGTTCAGTAGTTGTATTCTTATTAGGTTCAGTGGTTGTATTCTTATTAGGTTCAGTAGTTGTATTCTTATTAGGTTCAGTAGTTGTATTCTTATTAGGTTCAGTGGTTGTATTCTTATTAGGTTCAGTAGTTGTATTCTTATTAGGTTCGGTAGTTGTATTCTTATTAGGTTCAGTAGTTGTATTCTTATTAGGTTCAGTAGTTGTATTCTTATTAGGTTCAGTAGTTGTATTCTTATTAGGTTCAGTAGTTGTATTCTTATTACGTTCAGTAGTTGTATTCTTATTAGGTTCAGTAGTTGTATTCTTATTAGGTTCAGTAGTTGTATTCTTATTAGGTTCAGTAGTTGTATTCTTATTAGGTTCAGTAGTTGTATTCTTATTAGGTTCAGTAGTTGTATTCTTATTAGGTTCAGTGGTTGTATTCTTATTAGGTTCAGTAGTTGTATTCTTATTAGGTTCAGTGGTTGTATTCTTATTAGGTTCAGTGGTTGTATTCTTATTAGGTTCAGTAGTTGTATTCTTATTAGGTTCAGTGGTTGTATTCTTATTAGGTTCAGTGGTTGTATTCTTATTAGGTTCAGTAGTTGTATTCTTATTAGGTTCAGTGGTTGTATTCTTATTAGGTTCAGTAGTTGTATTCTTATTAGGTTCAGTAGTTGTATTCTTATTAGGTTCAGTGGTTGTATTCTTATTAGGTTCAGTAGTTGTATTCTTATTAGGTTCAGTGGTTGTATTCTTATTAGGTTCAGTGGTTGTATTCTTATTAGGTTCAGTGGTTGTATTCTTATTAGGTTCAGTAGTTGTATTCTTATTAGGTTCAGTAGTTGTATTCTTATTAGGTTCAGTGGTTGTATTCTTATTAGGTTCAGTAGTTGTATTCTTATTAGGTTCAGTAGTTGTATTCTTATTAGGTTCAGTAGTTGTATTCTTATTAGGTTCGGTAGTTGTATTCTTATTAGGTTCGGTAGTTGTATTCTTATTAGGTTCAGTAGTTGTATTCTTATTAGGTTCAGTAGTTGTATTCTTATTAGGTTCAGTAGTTGTATTCTTATTAGGTTCAGTAGTTGTATTCTTATTAGGTTCAGTGGTTGTATTCTTATTAGGTTCAGTAGTTGTATTCTTATTAGGTTCAGTAGTTGTATTCTTATTAGGTTCAGTAGTTGTATTCTTATTAGGTTCAGTAGTTGTATTCTTATTAGGTTCAGTAGTTGTATTCTTATTAGGTTCAGTAGTTGTATTCTTATTACGTTCAGTAGTTGTATTCTTATTACGTTCAGTAGTTGTATTCTTATTAGGTTCAGTGGTTGTATTCTTATTACGTTCAGTAGTTGTATTCTTATTCCGTTCAGTAGTTGTATTCTTATTAGGTTCAGTAGTTATATTCTTATTAGGTTCAGTAGTTGTATTCTTATTAGGTTCAGTAGTTGTATTCTTATTAGGTTCAGTGGTTGTATTCTTATTAGGTTCAGTGGTTGTATTCTTATTAGGTTCAGTGGTTGTATTCTTATTACGTTCAGTAGTTGTATTCTTATTAGGTTCAGTGGTTGTATTCTTATTACGTTCAGTAGTTGTATTCTTATTCCGTTCAGTAGTTGTATTCTTATTAGGTTCAGTAGTTGTATTCTTATTAGGTTCAGTAGTTGTATTCTTATTAGGTTCAGTAGTTGTATTCTTATTACGTTCAGTAGTTGTATTCTTATTAGGTTCAGTAGTTGTATTCTTATTAGGTTCAGTAGTTGTATTCTTATTAGGTTCAGTAGTTGTATTCTTATTAGGTTCAGTGGTTGTATTCTTATTAGGTTCAGTAGTTGTATTCTTATTAGGTTCAGTGGTTGTATTCTTATTAGGTTCAGTAGTTGTATTCTTATTAGGTTCAGTAGTTGTATTCTTATTAGGTTCAGTAGTTGTATTCTTATTAGGTTCAGTAGTTGTATTCTTATTAGGTTCAGTAGTTGTATTCTTATTAGGTTCAGTGGTTGTATTCTTATTAGGTTCAGTAGTTGTATTCTTATTAGGTTCAGTGGTTGTATTCTTATTAGGTTCAGTGGTTGTATTCTTATTAGGTTCAGTAGTTGTATTCTTATTAGGTTCAGTAGTTGTATTCTTATTAGGTTCAGTAGTTGTATTCTTATTAGGTTCAGTAGTTGTATTCTTATTAGGTTCAGTAGTTGTATTCTTATTAGGTTCAGTAGTTGTATTCTTATTAGGTTCAGTAGTTGTATTCTTATTAGGTTCAGTAGTTGTATTCTTATTAGGTTCAGTAGTTGTATTCTTATTAGGTTCAGTAGTTGTATTCTTATTAGGTTCAGTAGTTGTATTCTTATTAGGTTCAGTAGTTGTATTCTTATTAGGTTCAGTGGTTGTATTCTTATTAGGTTCAGTGGTTGTATTCTTATTAGGTTCAGTGGTTGTATTCTTATTACGTTCAGTAGTTGTATTCTTATTAGGTTCAGTAGTTGTATTCTTATTAGGTTCAGTAGTTGTATTCTTATTAGGTTCAGTAGTTGTATTCTTATTAGGTTCAGTAGTTGTATTCTTATTAGGTTCAGTGGTTGTATTCTTATTAGGTTCAGTAGTTGTATTCTTATTAGGTTCAGTAGTTGTATTCTTATTAGGTTCAGTAGTTGTATTCTTATTAGGTTCAGTAGTTGTATTCTTATTAGGTTCAGTAGTTGTATTCTTATTAGGTTCAGTAGTTGTATTCTTATTAGGTTCAGTAGTTGTATTCTTATTAGGTTCAGTAGTTGTATTCTTATTAGGTTCAGTAGTTGTATTCTTATTAGGTTCAGTGGTTGTATTCTTATTAGGTTCAGTAGTTGTATTCTTATTAGGTTCAGTGGTTGTATTCTTATTAGGTTCAGTGGTTGTATTCTTATTAGGTTCAGTAGTTGTATTCTTATTAGGTTCAGTAGTTGTATTCTTATTAGGTTCAGTAGTTGTATTCTTATTAGGTTCAGTAGTTGTATTCTTATTAGGTTCAGTAGTTGTATTCTTATTAGGTTCAGTAGTTGTATTCTTATTAGGTTCAGTAGTTGTATTCTTATTAGGTTCAGTAGTTGTATTCTTATTAGGTTCAGTAGTTGTATTCTTATTAGGTTCAGTGGTTGTATTCTTATTAGGTTCAGTGGTTGTATTCTTATTAGGTTCAGTGGTTGTATTCTTATTAGGTTCAGTGGTTGTATTCTTATTAGGTTCAGTAGTTGTATTCTTATTAGGTTCAGTGGTTGTATTCTTATTAGGTTCAGTGGTTGTATTCTTATTAGGTTCAGTAGTTGTATTCTTATTAGGTTCAGTAGTTGTATTCTTATTAGGTTCAGTAGTTGTATTCTTATTAGGTTCAGTAGTTGTATTCTTATTAGGTTCAGTAGTTGTATTCTTATTAGGTTCAGTAGTTGTATTCTTATTAGGTTCAGTAGTTGTATTCTTATTAGGTTCAGTAGTTGTATTCTTATTAGGTTCAGTAGTTGTATTCTTATTAGGTTCAGTAGTTGTATTCTTATTAGGTTCAGTAGTTGTATTCTTATTAGGTTCAGTAGTTGTATTCTTATTAGGTTCAGTGGTTGTATTCTTATTAGGTTCAGTGGTTGTATTCTTATTAGGTTCAGTGGTTGTATTCTTATTACGTTCAGTAGTTGTATTCTTATTAGGTTCAGTAGTTGTATTCTTATTAGGTTCAGTAGTTGTATTCTTATTAGGTTCAGTAGTTGTATTCTTATTAGGTTCAGTAGTTGTATTCTTATTAGGTTCAGTAGTTGTATTCTTATTAGGTTCAGTGGTTGTATTCTTATTAGGTTCAGTAGTTGTATTCTTATTAGGTTCAGTGGTTGTATTCTTATTAGGTTCAGTAGTTGTATTCTTATTAGGTTCAGTAGTTGTATTCTTATTAGGTTCAGTAGTTGTATTCTTATTAGGTTCAGTAGTTGTATTCTTATTAGGTTCAGTAGTTGTATTCTTATTAGGTTCAGTAGTTGTATTCTTATTAGGTTCAGTAGTTGTATTCTTATTAGGTTCAGTAGTTGTATTCTTATTAGGTTCAGTAGTTGTATTCTTATTAGGTTCAGTGGTTGTATTCTTATTAGGTTCAGTGGTTGTATTCTTATTAGGTTCAGTGGTTGTATTCTTATTAGGTTCAGTGGTTGTATTCTTATTAGGTTCAGTGGTTGTATTCTTATTAGGTTCAGTAGTTGTATTCTTATTAGGTTCAGTGGTTGTATTCTTATTAGGTTCAGTGGTTGTATTCTTATTAGGTTCAGTGGTTGTATTCTTATTAGGTTCAGTAGTTGTATTCTTATTAGGTTCAGTGGTTGTATTCTTATTAGGTTCAGTAGTTGTATTCTTATTAGGTTCAGTAGTTGTATTCTTATTAGGTTCAGTGGTTGTATTCTTATTAGGTTCAGTGGTTGTATTCTTATTAGGTTCAGTAGTTGTATTCTTATTTGGTTCAGTAGTTGTATTCTTATTAGGTTCAGTAGTTGTATTCTTATTAGGTTCAGTGGTTGTATTCTTATTAGGTTCAGTAGTTGTATTCTTATTAGGTTCAGTAGTTGTATTCTTATTAGGTTCAGTAGTTGTATTCTTATTAGGTTCAGTGGTTGTATTCTTATTCGGTTCAGTGGTTGTATTCTTATTAGGTTCAGTAGTTGTATTCTTATTTGGTTCAGTAGTTGTATTCTTATTAGGTTCAGTAGTTGTATTCTTATTACGTTCAGTAGTTGTATTCTTATTACGTTCAGTAGTTGTATTCTTATTCGGTTCAGTGGTTGTATTCTTATTCGGTTCAGTGGTTGTATTCTTATTCGGTTCAGTGGTTGTATTCTTATTCGGTTCAGTGGTTGTATTCTTATTAGGTTCAGTGGTTGTATTCTTATTAGGTTCAGTGGTTGTATTCTTATTCCGTTCAGTAGTTGTATTCTTATTAGGTTCAGTGGTTGTATTCTTATTAGGTTCAGTGGTTGTATTCTTATTAGGTTCAGTGGTTGTATTCTTATTAGGTTCAGTGGTTGTATTCTTATTCCGTTCAGTAGTTGTATTCTTATTAGGTTCAGTGGTTGTATTCTTATTAGGTTCAGTGGTTGTATTCTTATTAGGTTCAGTAGTTGTATTCTTATTAGGTTCAGTAGTTGTATTCTTATTAGGTTCAGTGGTTGTATTCTTATTAGGTTCAGTGGTTGTATTCTTATTAGGTTCAGTGGTTGTATTCTTATTCCGTTCAGTAGTTGTATTCTTATTCCGTTCAGTAGTTGTATTCTTATTAGGTTCAGTAGTTGTATTCTTATTAGGTTCAGTAATTGTATTCTTATTCCGTTCAGTAGTTGTATTCTTATTAGGTTCAGTAGTTGTATTCTTATTAGGTTCAGTAGTTGTATTCTTATTAGGTTCAGTAGTTGTATTCTTATTAGGTTCAGTGGTTGTATTCTTATTAGGTTCAGTGGTTGTATTCTTATTAGGTTCAGTAGTTGTATTCTTATTACGTTCAGTAGTTGTATTCTTATTCCGTTCAGTAGTTGTATTCTTATTAGGTTCAGTGGTTGTATTCTTATTAGGTTCAGTGGTTGTATTCTTATTCGGTTCAGTGGTTGTATTCTTATTAGGTTCAGTGGTTGTATTCTTATTCCGTTCAGTAGTTGTATTCTTATTCCGTTCAGTAGTTGTATTCTTATTCCGTTCAGTGGTTGTATTCTTATTCCGTTCAGTGGTTGTATTCTTATTACGTTCAGTAGTTGTATTCTTATTCGGTTCAGTGGTTGTATTCTTATTAGGTTCAGTGGTTGTATTCTTATTAGGTTCAGTAGTTGTATTCTTATTAGGTTCAGTGGTTGTATTCTTATTAGGTTCAGTAGTTGTATTCTTATTAGGTTCAGTGGTTGTATTCTTATTAGGTTCAGTGGTTGTATTCTTATTCCGTTCAGTAGTTGTATTCTTATTAGGTTCAGTAGTTGTATTCTTATTTGGTTCAGTAGTTGTATTCTTATTAGGTTCAGTGGTTGTATTCTTATTAGGTTCAGTAGTTGTATTCTTTATTCGGTTCAGTAGTTGTATTCTTATTAGGTTCAGTGGTTGTATTCTTATTCCGTTCAGTAGTTGTATTCTTATTCCGTTCAGTAGTTGTATTCTTATTAGGTTCAGTAGTTGTATTCTTATAAAGTTCAGTAGTTGTATTCTTATTCCGTTCAGTAGTTGTATTCTTATTCCGTTCAGTAGTTGTATTCTTATTAGGTTCAGTAGTTGTATTCTTATAAAGTTCAGTAGTTGTATTCTTATTCCGTTCAGTAGTTGTATTCTTATTCCGTTCAGTAGTTGTATTCTTATTAGGTTCAGTAGTTGTATTCTTATTAGGTTCAGTGGTTGTATTCTTATTAGGTTCAGTGGTTGTATTCTTATTCCGTTCAGTAGTTGTATTCTTATTCCGTTCAGTAGTTGTATTCTTATTACGTTCAGTAGTTGTATTCTTATTACGTTCAGTAGTTGTATTCTTATTAGGTTTGGTATCACTCGTTTCTATTCCGCAAGATTGAAGACAAGGGTTTTGACGTGAAACATTTATTTTGTTGAAAAACCGAACACAGACGAGAAGAAAATAAAGATGATAGAAATGTTGCTAAACTGGAAACAGTGCTTGTGAGTAATGTGAAATTGCACATGGATTATGGTTCTTAGTAAAATCTCAAGTTTCCTCCTGTGTGGTGGGGGGATCCAATGAAACCTGGTCATGTAGCTAGACTTTATCCCCTGGTTTTAAAAGAAGATTACCACAAGATTCCCTAGTGCCTTCTTTGCATCAGTAAGATTCTATCGAAATAAGATTGCTGTGATACATTTGTCAAATTGGTTCAATCAGATATTGTCCAAGCAAAACTAGCTCTACTTTTAAAGTAACAAAACCATGTATGCCACTTGGTGTTTCAAATTGTGCTCATGGTACTGGAAAAACCAACTCTTTCGTCTTTTTGTGGATGTCTGGAATAAAGGAATTATGGGACTACAACTGTAAGATTGTTGAGAGTCTACTGAAGAAAATCATAATCCACAGTGCAATTCAGTTCCACTGCAGCCTTCTGACAGATATAACAGCACTAAGGTAAGCAAATCTGACTCTTAATCTTTGATCCATTGTCACCAATTTGCAACACTCTAAAAAGGTAGAAATATCGCCAATAATGGCACTGTGGTGTCCAGGTGATGCTGCTGTGCTGCTATGTCTATCAGTTGGGAAGTGGCCATGTTTAGCAGATGGGTTATGTTCAAGCAATGGCTGCCAGATAGTCTTTAACTTCAGCTGGGGTGAGTCGTCTGAAGCCGGACTCGTCACAGATTCCCACTTCGATGTTTTCCTCCGTCATCTGGCCCTCAAAGCTCTCCTGAAACATACAGGGGGAAATGGATGTTGCAATGGAAGATTCAATAAACAAGAGAAAATGAGCAGAAATTCTAGATTGGCTGTATAACTAACAGCAGCGCGCGCACGCACGCACGCACGCACGCACGCACGCACGCACGCACGCACACTTACTTTTATCCGAAAAATATAAGTACAATCCCGAGTGTGCAATTTTTCAAAATATGTGCAATACTTTTTAATACTGATTCCGATTTATGTTGTTTCTACTTAGGTATATATTTTTACATCTTTTATATTGTTTATAATGCTTACCTTGCTTACTTACTTACTTTTAGTTACTAAAACTCTTTATTGATGCTCTCTATTTTCTGCTGTCACTTTTTGCTGCTGTCACTGTGCAAATTTCCCCGTTGTGGGACTAATAAGATTTATCTTATCATAGATAGTGAATTTTCAAAACAATTTCCGTACCTTCAATGTCAGGATGGCTGTGTGGATAGCATCTTCCAGTTCCAGGTCATTGTTGTACCTTGAGAGAATAGAAAATGTAAATATTACTCCATTCCTTAAGTTACTTCCATTTTTCTTTTCTTTTTTTTAACTCTGAGGTACAATAGAAGGATTGGCCAAAACATCATATTGTAAGACAAATTTACTGGTGGATTGACGTTGATAACCACATTCTGGGAGGGAAGGAAGACTAAACTAGATTCTCGTTGGCCATTCTAGATTGTGTGGTGACAGTGACTGTTTCACAGAGGAAGGTAAAATAAAACAACCTAAAATGAGAAGGTGAGGCCTAAGGGACTGATTTTGAATGTCTGATTCAGAGTGTCCGTGTACCGGACAGTACACAATAATACAGCTGCACAGGAAGGGATGTAGTTTACATGCTACAAATATCATACAAGCGAAAAGAATTTCTGTGGTGGCAGACACTGAGAATTAAAATAGTTCTCACTCTACCTTTTCTCAAGGAATGTTTTTCCGTTAACATAGTTCTTTCCCATGGCCGTGGCTTTCCATGCAAAATATGCACCCTGTTAAGGCAGAATAATGCAGTTTACAAGATGTTTGATAGACCCAACAGCATTATGAAGAAAATAAAATAGCTGAAATTACTCTATACAATAATAATCTACTAATACTTGTTAATTCATTACTGATAACAAGAGCAATTATTATGATACAGACACCGAGGTGTTGTCCAGTTGTGACATGGAGGTAATTACAGCCATAGGCTTTGAAAAGGCAGCAAGGCTAAAACATCACTTAAAGTGCAGGTAGACCTTCTCCTTTAGGTTTGTGGCTTAGTGAATCTTACAGAGGGGTCTGACTGGAACAGGTAGGGGTGGTCTTCATCCCATCCAGCGATCAGCAATGACACTCCGAATGGCCGCACTCCTCTAGAAAATGGAAGAAATAAAATAAATGTATGTAAATGTAAATGTATTTTTCTTTGAATTCCATCTTATTTAAACAATCTGTAAGGAATGAAAGGATTACAAATTATTATTCGTTGTTGCATACATATGAAAAGTAGCATATTTTCCGCGTTATCCAATACCACACCAGTTCACTCGTTATTTTGTATTGCCACCTATTTTTTGAGGGAAGATTGATCAGAGAACCAAGAGAAGGTTTATTCAATTATACAGAAATGTTACATATAGGAAGAGGAAGAATTAACATTACGTTCAGCATTCTTTGAAACCATGGCCTGGGACTTGTGTATTTTATGTGACCATCTCGATTTGAAGTAGCACATAAAAACGCAGAATCTGATGTTTTTTATTGCTTATGTTGTTAGGAAATGTCGCTTGACTGGCTTATGAACGCATCTACGAGAGTTGAAGTTGGTTTTGTATGGAGAAATTTGCCTGGTGGCTTATAGTAAAACAGCTTTCTGAAGTTAAATTGGGTGTTTCATGATATGCTGTGATTGTGAATGAAAATGATATAGCTTGTTTTAGTCATAATAAATTGTTTATTTTGATTGTTGGTTTCCATGCCATGTTCAATTTTGTCTGTATAGGTTATAGGCAGTTATAGGCTTTCTTTACTAAAGTCATCAAACCACAACATTGCTCAGAAAAAACAATATAAATTTTCTCTAAACCATTAGGCCATATTATAGTAGCCTTGGCTGATCGTGCAAAATTCCAATCGTCGCTCGCTGGGGGGCAGTGATCGGCAATATACGACCTTATCGGGGGCGAGGTGGGGTTTGCGCGCAAATAGAACATAATATTACGTGGCAAATGCTTTGCTCCTGCTCCAGAAGTGCAGGATTTATTATTTTCAAGTAAAGTATTTACACAAAACATCCAGTTTTTACTAAGTTAAGTTCCATAGCAACAGAAAGCAACGGGGAGACGTTTTTCTTGTAACAGTATGGAGTAAGGACTCGGGACAGTCCCTTGACTCCATTGTTTGAAAATTTTGTTTCATACATGGAGGAAACAAACAAAAATAAATACCGATGTCTGTAGGAGAAAAAAAAAAAACCAAAAAACTGTTCCAATTCTTTGAATTAGGTTTACGTTTTAAATTTTCCATACAGTAAGAAACTAAGGAAACCAAATAGATCAAAATCTTTTTCTATTAAATCATATTATATATTGCTATATTATAATCACAAGATTTGCATATTACGCGGCAGGTAAATGCACGGGGGGGGGCCATGGACCCAACGGTGCCCTTCTTATCAGGTGGGTTCTTTTTTTGTTTGTTTGCTTTATAATTAATGGTTATCAAGGTAGTGTATTGTCGGGACAAGACATTCATGAGGCGCACCTCATAAGGGGGAGACCCTCCGCCACCCCTCGCTCTCGCCCTCCCTCCGCTCTAGTTTCAGAATAAGGTAAACTGCATGTACACCGTTACAATTCTCAGATTTTTCCTGGCGGATTAAAGGAAAAAAAAAAAAAAAAAGGCTGTCATCTATGTCAATCCCGATCGATGGAGTCAATCGTCGATAGACGATTTAATCGTGAATCGGCCCACGCCTATTATAGTGAGGCTTGACAGACCAGATTTCGATGGATGGGTATGTTTTATCTTGGTGTGTGCTTGCCTGCCCATGTTCAATATAGTAAGGCTGCGCATGTGTGTGAGTTGGGGTGTCTTAGTGTTGACTTACCCAGACTGTGTGTATTCCTGCATTACAGAGGCCACTCTCTGAACCAGCTGGCCTGTGGGGATTGGCTCCTGGTAGACCAGGAAATACTGCTGTGCCAGCTTCCTGGCTCGACGCACTAAAACCCTGTGAGCAGAACGAAACCGATTGAAGTGTGCGGCGCAAGTTCACAGCGTGTAAGACTACCTTCTGAAATTAACAACATGAAAAGCCTATACCCAATAAAATAAATGTAAGTAATCTTTTTGTAGATGACATAACCAAGTAGTTAAACAAACATAAGTGCTGTATGCCGTATTGTATCACATCTGGCAGGTGTCTATTTTCATTGTTTTCTGCTCTAGGTGAGACTATTATTATCATCCATGTCTAAACTATGCATGGAGCTTCACATTTTCAACCAATTTCTTTATTATCTGGCCAAGTCTGACTACCGCCATCAGTCTCCATCGCTTCACTCATGCTCGTTTACATGTAAACAAGTACAATTGTTTTTATGAAAAAGGAACGCTTACACCACCATGTTTTATTGGCCTGTCAGCGGCATTGCCTAAATTACTGATGCAAGCATTAACCACCTCAATCTATTCTCTACTGGCACAAATAAGACTAGGCGTTCAGAACAACTCCCAACACCAAATGAAGAACACTGAAAATAACAACGCTCACATACGGACAAAATGAAAGATTAATAGAACAACACTTCATTACACACTGTCAGTTACCTGTAGTCAGGCCCCATCCCGCTGTAGACCATCCCTATGTGTTTAGTGATGGGCTCCACCTTATGAACACTCTGCTCATCGTAAAGGATGGACTTCTGTTTCTTCTCTGTTGCCAGGACAACGCCATTGGAGGCTGAAAGGAGGGGCACGGAGGATGTTGCAATATATATATATGAGAATTTATACTAATGGAAGTCATTTTCCAAACTTTGTGCAGTATTGCTGATTGATGTAATCAACATCAAGGCCTCAACAGCAAAAATAAAGAATACTATCCAAGTTGCCAACACAGGACTCTAAACTAAACATATCAATACACGATGACCATGCGTGAATCTACCTTTGATCCCCACCGATGGGGCTCCAGCTGCTACTGCTGCCAGAGCATACTCGATCTGGACCAGTTTACCTGAAGGGCTGAGAAAATACAAACAAGAATTTCCATGGTATCATTTTGGAGCGTTATAGCAATGCCATGAGTCTAATAAGATTAACGTTGAATGGACGGGTGGGGAAAGTGGAACGCTGAATTGAAAGCAACGAACAAACAGAGCTAAGCTGCTTTAGCATAGAATGTAGGCAAAACTGAAAGCAAAACTTTACTTCAGCGCTGCCTGGTGAGCATGCTAAGCTAACATGGCTAGCTTAAATTGCGATTTATAGTACGGTTGCGTATTTTGTTTAAAATACAGGTTAAACTCAGCTTGTTTTGGCAGTGCGCCGCCTGATAATTTCAGACGGAGCTACACATCGCTTCAGCCTTTATTCGTAACGATAGCCAACATGCTAGCAGCTAGCAGCTAGCTCATTCAACAGCGAACGGGAATGACAATGCACCGGCAACAACTGAACGGCAAAACTTCCATTTATAATCCGAGAAGCAAACGTCTTGAAATCATTGGAAACCACATATACAAACTGCGATAAACTACCGCAGGCTGGTGCCAAGTTAGGGCCGCTGATTAAGTATTATGATCAAGTTTACCTAAAAGTGGTGAGGGAGAAACTGTAGCCTCGTTCCGCCATCTTTGCTTTTGCAGAAGGGATTCACGCGTCTCGCAGTAACGGCTGCTGTGATTGGTGGATATCAACTTCCGATCAAAATGTTTTCGGGATTTGTGTAGTTTGGGATTTTATTTCCTTAATTCTATTAAAAATAATATTGCAGTGTCTGATGCTAAATGAATATGTTATTCCGTAAAATAAGTCATTTTCAATATAAACCAAAACGACAATAGCCACAAGCAGCCAGCTGTTGGTTGTCGCAGTTTGATGACGTATAAACTCCCGGTGACCGTGAGCTAGCTGACATATTAAACCATAAACAAAATAGTAGAAATGTTAAACTTAGCGAGTTTGATAAACGGGCTTCGGCTTTCTTTTTTACAAGTTGAAACCAAGCTTCTACAGGCGGTGGGATTCGACCGACATCTGGGTGCGTGTGTTCCCTTCTATGCAAACACGTGTGGTGAAGATAGGCACCTTGTGTCGTTCTAATAAAATAGTACATCTGTAAAACAGCCTATAATATGAACTAAAGTGCTGCTGTTTCTTTTTGTTTTTGCAGATTACTGTCATCCTTGTTAAAATTTACATAAAATGGCATACGATATACTTTTGATATATATATATATATATATATATATATATATATATATATATATATATATATATATATATATACATAAAATATGTGTGTATATACATATAAATGTGAATCTTGATTTAAAAAAAAAAAATCAGATCAGAGAATCAGAATCAGAAATACTTTAATAATCCCAGGGGGAAATTGCTTTTACTTACGTTACTAAAGTACCCAACGTTGGGTGAAAAGTATCGATTTCTCCTTTAAAATGTTGTAGATTAAAAGTCGAAAACCCTTCGAAACTGAATACAGTTAACTGAGTACAGATACTACATTTAATTTTATTTAACATTTTCAAAGTTCCACATTTTCAGATAAGATACTTTATTAATACCTTAGGGGGAAATTCAGGCACAGATGGCAGAGGCAGCCAAGTAAGGCCCCCAATCCGACTCTTTGGGAGCAGTTAGGGATCCTCCACTTACCAGAGGACCCGCTGGAGTTCCTGACACCCTCCTGGTAGTGACACCCGTCTCCCCCATTATCTAGCACCGGCGCTGGCATTGAACAGCCCCAGCCTTGTGCCCCATGTCCTGCCCCAGTGCGACGAGGAGCGTCCCGAGGGGGAGCAGCAGAGCCCGGAGCAGCCCCCCGGCTTCCTGGACAGCATCCTGTGGATGGCAGCGCCCAAGAAAAGACGCACTATCGAAGTCAACCGTACTAGAAGACGAGCTGAGAGCAAGCTGATAAAAATCCAGGTACAAATAATGTAACGAATTGATGTATAAGACGTTGTGGATTTTACAGTTGTAGCTGCTTTTTTAAGGTCCGGAGGCCCTAGAAGATGCACACAAAGCTAAGACTATAGCACTCACCCTGCTTGTAAATACCAGATTTTATATTGTATGGCATACAAGATGACAATTTGAATGTTTTTGTTTTTGTTCTGTTTATATCGCCCCAGAATACCTCACTGCGGTGTCGTCTATCTCTTTGATGTGCTTTTTCATGAAATGGTTTTATATTGGATACAAAATAAAGTTGTTCTTTTACTCTTTAATGTTGATTTTATGTTGATTTTATTGTTTTAATTATTTTTCTTCCTCAGGCCAATGTTGAGCCATGTGTAGAGTGTGGCCACCTAAAGCAGAAACACGTCCTGTGTAGCTTCTGTTATGACAAGGTAAAGAGGGAGACGTATTTAATTCGGCAGCAGATCAAAGCTATGGAGGGAGGCCCGCTGAAGGCCCCGGCCGTCGAGACGGTCGTCCTGTATGAGGACGAGACACCGAGTGAGCTCGACAAAGACAAGAGGATAGTGGAGAGAGCCCGGAAACGTCCAGGCTGGTTTAGTTAATGCAGTGTTTGACATGTGCATATGTTGTACATGCACACACATTTTTGTATAATGGTCTACAGTATTAAATTGTTAATTGCTTAAAATCTTAAATTGCATCTTTTATTTATTCTTTGGAATGACAAACCTTTAATTCCTATGTGTGTTCAGGAACAGACAGGAATACTACTTTAAATATATTTGGGTGAGGGGAAAAAGTGTCTCCCCCAGGTAAATTTAAATTAAAGTCGACAGTTGATCAGGTTTTTCCATTCTGTGATGGAATTATTTAGACTGTAATTTTTCTGTTATTGGTCTAAAAAAATAAAACCATTCATCTGATAGCCCCCTTGGGGGGGTGGGATTTCCCTGTATATTCAATCACTTGTCACATCACCTTTTAACGGAAATAGCTGCGATCTAACACCTAGAGCTATGGATTAGTCTCACGTTTTTCTCCTGTCAAGGAATTTTGGACTACTCCATGCAGAACTCCCCCTGTGACAGTTGTGGGCGTTTGAGCACAAGCTGTCTTCATTCCAGGTCTTGCCACAGCCTCTAAATGGAGTTTAGGTCTGGAGTGTGGTTTGATTCCCGAAGTTAGATTTTTCGCAGTAAGCTCAGTAACCAACTGACTGTCGCAGATCCGCCTGCCACACACCACATGCCACCCAAGTGGTGTATTCGGGGCCCTCTGACACAGTCACAGACGATGGGGTTGAGAAAACACAAGTTTATTGTACAGAGTGGGCTAGATGGAACAAGTCCTGGAGCAGATGGACAGCATGTCACGACAAGGGTTCCTCGTGTGTGTGTGTGTGTGGATTTTACTTGTTGCTCGAAAACTTAAAAATAAAGCTTAAATTAAAGCTTTAAATATTATAAATAAATATTATTAAGTGCATAACTAAATATTGTTAACAACATCATTAAATACAGTGGGGGAAATAATTATTTGATTCCTCACTGATTTTTTAAGTTTGCCCACTGACAAAGAAATGAACGGTCTATAATTTTAGTGGTAATTTTTGGTAGGTTTATTATAACAGCGAGAGACAGAATATCAAAAAGAAAATCCAGAAAATCACATAAAAAAATATTTTTGCATTTCATTGAGTGAAATAAGTTTTTGATCCCCTACCAACCATAAAGAATTCTGGCTCCCACAGATTAGTCCTCTCGCTTTAAGAAAGTACTCCTAATCTCAACTTGTTACCTGTATAAAAAATATCTGTCTCAACTTGCTACCTGTATAAAAGACACCTGTCCACAGAATCAATCAATCAGACTCCAACCTCTCCATCATGGGCAAGACCAAAGAGCTGTCTAAGGACATCAGGTACATGATTGTAGACCTGCACCAGGCCGGAATGGGCTACAAGACCATTGGCAAGAAGCTGGGTGAGAAGGAGACAACCGTTGGCATGATTATTGAAAATGGAAGAAACACAAAATGACCGTCAATCTCCCTCGGTCTGGGGCTCCACGCAAGATCTCACCTCGTGGGGTATCAATGATCATGAGAAAGGTGAGGCATTAGCCCAGAACTACACAGGGGGAGCTTGTTAATGATCTCAAGGCAGCTGGGACCACAGTCACCAAGAAAACCATGGGTAACACACTACGCCGTAATGGATTAAAATACTGCAGCGCCCGTAAGGTCCCCCTGCTCAAGAAGGGACATGTAGAGGCCTGTCTGAAGTTTGCCAATGAACACTTGAATGATTCAGAGAACACCTGGGAGATGGTGATGTGGTCAGAGGAGACCAAAATCTTTGGTATTAATGCGACTCGCCGTGTTTGGAGGAAGAGGAATTCTGACTATGACCCCAAGAACACCATCCCCACCGTCAAGCATGGAGGTGGAGGCATTATGCTTTGGGGGTGTTTCTCTGCTAAGGGGACAGGTCGACTTCACCGCATCGATGGAAAGATGGATGGGGGCCATGTACCGTGAAATCTTGGGTGACAACCTCCTTCTCTCAGCCAGGACACTAAACATGGGTGGTGGATGGGTCTTCCAGCACGACAATGACCCAAAACATACAGCCAAGGCAACAAAGGAGTGGCTCAAGAAGAAGCACATTAAGGTCATGGAGTGGCCTGGCCAGTCTACGGACCTTAATCCTATAGAAAATCTGTGGCAAGAGCTGAAGCTTGGAGTTGCCAAGCGGCAGCCTCGAAACCTTAAAGATTTGGAGAGGATCTGCAAAGAGGAGTGGTCCAAAATTCCTCCTGAGATGTGTGCAAACCTGATAATCAACTACAAGAAACGTCTGACCTCTGTACTTGCCAACAAGGGTTTCTCCACCAAGTACTAAGTCATGTTTTGATAGGGGATCAAATACTTATTTCACTCAGTGAAATGCAAAATAATTTATATATTTTATTAAATGTGATTTTCTGGATTTTCTTTTTGATATTCTGTCTCTCACTGTTATAATAAACCTACCAAAAATTACCACAAAAATTATAGACCGTTCATTTCTTTGTCAATGGGCAAACTTAAAAAATCAGTGAGGGATCAAATAATTATTTCCCCCACTGTATGTGAGTATATAGGTAAGGGCCAGAGCAACGACATAGAGAAACATGCTCACTCTGATGTAATGTGAAAAAGGTACATTGTATGTGGTCCACACAGCCTTGATCAAGGAAGTTCTGGAAGACTTACCGATAGATGTCAGACTGAGGCTGATGCAGCAGCTGTACACAGTGGATGTGACCCTGGACCCTGAAACAGCACAACCACAGCTGATAGTGTCTGGTGATGGCAAACAAGTGACACTTGGAGACAAACCTCAGCAGCTCCCTGATAATCCAAAACGTTTTGATAGAGTTATATATGTCCTGGGAAAAGAGGCTTTCACTTCAGGGAGATTATATTATGAGGTTGAGGTGGAAGGGGAGGACTGGTGTTTAGGAGTGTTCAAAGAGTCAGTCAACAGGAAGGGAGGGTTATATGTCAACACTGAAGATGGCTGCTGGATTATATATGGAAATAAAACAACTTGTTCTGGGGTTGAACTATCCTAGAAACGAAATGTGTTCAAAGTTGGGGTGTTTGTCGACTACGAGGAAGGGCTAGTTTCCTTCTACCATGTGGAGGCAAAGGATCATATCTACTCCTTCACAGGCTGCACATTCACTGAGAAGATCTATCCAGCGTTTAGCTCAAATTACTAAGGTTCCCCTAAAGCGTCACTGAGGATCACAGCTCTGAGGTAAAAACAATGAGCTCTTATCCAGCCACAGCACATTTGTATCTCTACACATTGATCAGTTGCTTTTATCCAGAGCCACTATCAGCCACTACAATGAGTGAGTGAAATGACAAACATTTACAACATATTGTGTGAGGTGTTCTTTACTTTGATGCATCAAATATAATGTTTGTAAAAATAATTGGACATCATTCTTTTTTTTCTCCATTTCTCCCTTTATGTGTTTTTCTCTTATTCCCATTCTAAAAGGTTCTTTTTAAATGTTTAGTTTGATGTGAACAGAACTGTTTTTGGACTTGATGACGTTGGTTTCTTTGTGCTTTACCTGTTGCTTCCACATATTAGCTTCACTGTGGAAATTTGGTTTTTTGGTATGAACAATAAAGGCTTCAAACTATGAATGGAATCGTCTGCTATTCCATTTTATTTCATTTTATTTTTATTGTATTTTATTTTATTCTATATATTTTTATAAGTATTCGACTTACTGTATTACGTTTTAGGAGTTTTAGGAAATTTTTCCTAGGACATATTGTGTGCTATCACCGGGTGCGTTGCATTACATTTCACTGCATATATGTATGAAAGTATGTATATGTACGTGACGAATAAAAATCTTGAATCTTGAATCTCCTCATCTCCCCTGTTGACAATGAGCAGTGGAAAGCAATCTGAGTTTTTAATGTACATTCTTAGCCATGTAGCCCTGTCTCAACCTGATTTTGTCAATTCATCTTAAAAAAGATTTTCACAAGGGTCTGAGGGCAGGTCATAGTTTCCTCCAGACAAGAACTCAGCCAACAAACCTATTTGCGTTCAAAGTGCTGTACACTCCGAATATTTACAGAAAGCCAGAGGCAGTTGGTTATCTACTTTATGTGTGGCCGATCATCTCTTAAAGCCAATTTGTACCTACAGGTCTTCACTGATTCCTACGTGAGGGAGAAAGAGAGAGGGGGCAAATAACATATTTGAAAAAGATACATCATTTTAAATCATTGAAAGAAGTTCTATAGAGTAATTTCCACGGGACCACTGGTCGGCCATGCTGGCAAGACATCTAGAACCTTCATTTCCCCTGACTTAATCACCCAACATAAGGGGTTCATGAGGAAATTACTGGTGGGAAACTTGTCTGGATCATGAATCTGGATAGGATCTAATCTATATGGTAAAATAAAATGTAATCCATTTTGGTAATCACACACCTTAATTCATGGATTCAGCCAAAACCCAATCGGGAAAATACATTTGGGACACAGTGAGGGAACCCATGGGTCAGCGTTGTAGAGATACGCTGATGCCGCTGCTCTCCAACGTGGTAAATCCCAGGAGCTAGACCTGGACCGCAGTATTGCCTTTATAAAGCATTACGCTGAGAGATGGAACATTGTTTCAATAAGCTTGAACGGTGTGGCACAAGTAAGAGTAAACAAAGCACACTGACACCATTGTGGCACACGAGGCCACGGTAGGAACCTGGCGAGTTTTGTCCTGCAAACTCACAGACTTCTCCAAAGTACAACACTGATTGATTGATTGATGGATATTCTTTTATTTCAGACATTTAAGAAACCAGAGGAACTAACCATAGAATAAATAGGGAAACACAACCAAATGTGAGATATAAATGTTTTTCCCAAAAGCAGTACTTATCCATATCAATACATTTTCCTCCAGCTGGGATACTGCTCACAGTTCTTATTGGAAGCTCAATAGCTCGACCATAAAGGATGAAGTAGTCAAAGTCGAAATCAAGAAGTTGATTAAGACTTATTGAACCAGGCTCAGGTTGAAAATGTGTATGGCAACAAATGGGAAATTGTACATTTTGAAATGGCCAAGTATTTAACAAAGTACAGTGGTGAACTCGCTGAAAGAATCACCTCACTCACCTCAAAGCCCCTGAAAGATACTCTTCTTGATCTTCGGAGGAAGTGTTGTGGTTTAATTAGTAACCTTTTATTATTAAATCTAGTCACCCCACATGAAAACCCCTTATATGTTGTACAAAAAGCGATGCAACAACAACCCAGCTTAATACCAAATTTAATATGAATCTATCCTTTTAAAATGCCTTTGAAAAATAGTACACTCTATATACCACCAGATGGAGCCACGAAGGACACCGTCTCCCGAGGTCATGTAAGGGACAAGCCCTAAAACTGAACAGTCAGTTAATATCAGTCTTTTTGTTTTTTTATTTTGGCAGCTGATAGAAAACTACAAAAAACGCCATCTTCAATAGAAGAGGGTTGTAGCTATGAAGGCTGTGATTGGCTAGCTGAGAAGCGGCTTCAGAGAAAAGCTAAACAAAGAAATAAGACTACGATTGGCTCAAAATATATTTCTGATTATTTCTTGACATAAAAAGAGGCGAGATATGTAAACGAGCAAACACCTCTATATATATATACCTACTATAAAAGATATGAGAACAAAGGGATAAATCTGTTCTGGTTTCGCAAAACCAACTCAGAGTTTCGTTGCTGTGTCTGTACTCATCTGATACACAATAAAACTTGTACGCATCAGCTTCTGCTTTGTTCCAGTGATTTTTTTCCAAGTTTTGAAGGTTGCAGGAAGATAAGAGCACCTAGCCGTGACCGGGTTTTTCAAAATCTTGGGCTGAGATTTTTTAATGAGCCCAAAATGCAGGCTCTCCTGCACGGGCCTTGGCTGTTAATCTTCTCAACGGCAATAATTCACAGATTTCGGCTTCAATCTTTTTTGACCACAATAACCTATAGGTATTGGCCTGAATCTTTATGACTACGATTAAATCACACCTTTCGGCCCGAATCATTCAAGCCACCACAATTGGCGAGCCAGCCAGGAGAATGAGGACCAAAACTGAGACCCGGAGACCTGGTGAGGAGCAGACCTGCATACATTTACATTTACATTTAGTCATTTAGCAGACGCTTTTATCCAAAGCGACTTACAAGGGAGAATAACATTCAAGCTACATTGATAGAGACATTAGTGTAACAATAAATACTGCTAGGTAGTGCTAAGTAATTGTAGGTTAGGAGAGGAGGTACTCACTGAAGAGCTGGGTCTTCAAGTGCTTCTTAAAGACAGAGAGGGAGGTCCCTGCTCTGGTCATTTTTGGCAGCTCGTTCCACCAACGTGGAACTACAAATGAGAATAGCCTGGATTGCCTTGGCTGTATGGCCGGCAGAGCCAGGCGACGCTCATTTGACGAGCGCAGCACCCGGGGGGCAACATGTGCTCTTACAAGAGCATTTAAGTAGGCGGGAGCATTCCCAGCAATCACTCTGTAGGCCAGCACAAGAGACTTGAACTTGATGTGAGCGGCTACAGGTAACCAGTGGAGCTCGATGAGCAGCGGAGTGACATGTGCCCTCTTTGGCTGGTTGAACACCAGACACAACCAGCCGGAAAAAAAAAAAATAAAAAAAAAAATAAAAAAAATTATATATATATATATATATATATATATATATATATGTATGTAAACAGAGCCTTTTCTCTTCCTGCTAATTCGATTCTTGTGTGTCTGAGTGCAGGAGTTCCACCTAGGTCATAGGGTATCAGAAAAGTGTCTTCTCAAAACAAACCTAGAATACTGACCTTGCAAAATTAAATAAATAATACTAGTGTAATTATAAAACGGAACCTAAACAAACTGATTCGAAAAACCTGCATGCATGCGTATTTATAACAGTCCATGGTGTGGAAAGGAATAAGTGAGTCTTTGTTGAATACCACTGAAATTGGTTGGTGTGTGGTCTGTCTCACATATGCCGGAAGATTAATATGGTTAACACTAACTGCTGCCAAACAAACAAAACAACCAGAGAGAAAAAGTGGTAGAATTAGTCCCGGAGTGTGGACGTTAGAGTTGAACAGTCCCGGAGTGTGGACGTTTGTAAACAGTCACAGAGTGTGGACGTTTGTAAACGGTCCCGAAGTGTGGACGTTAGTAACCGGTCACGGAGCGTGGACGTTAGTAAACGGCCCCAGAGTGTGGACGTTAGTAAATGGTCCCGGAGGGTGGACGTTAGTAAATAGTCCTGGAGGGTGGTCGTTAGTAAATAGTCCCGGAGGGCGGACATTAGTAAATAGTCCCGGAGGGTGGACGTTAGAGGTAAATTGTCAAGTGTGGGATGGTCAGGGGAAAGAACCCAATTGCAGACACACGGTAGGGAATACGACAGAGGTTTATTGCAGAAAAGGGAGGGGTCAAAACAAGGGAATGAGGGTCCATGGAAACCAGCGCGGCATCAGGATCCAGGAACAGGCAGGGAAACAGGGTCCAGGGGAACAGGCAGCAGACAGGGGATCAGGACTGTGACAGGGAAGACAGGAGAACTCACGACCAGAAGCAGAGGAGCCGGCGGGGAATCAGACGTCGAGAGTCAAGGGCAAACACAGGGGAACCGGCAGGGACATGGAACACGCATGCCGCAAACTAGGTAGAAACATAGGCAGAGACGGGGAACAAAGACCAAGAACAAACCGACACCAACAGAGTGAAGAGCATCAGGTTGAGTACAAACTGGAGTGACGAGGGAAGTGGAGACAGGTGGTGTGATAACAGACTGTGGACAGGTGTGTAGTGACAGGGAACTGAAGTGGGAGGGAGACCGAGAGCACTCGAGGGAGACCGAGAGTCCTAGTGGCACACAGGGGGCGCTAGAGGGAGACTGAGAGCCCTAATGGCAGACATGGGAAGCTAGAGGGAGAAAGAGAGCCCTAGTGGCAGACAGGGGGGAGCTAGAGGGAGACCAAGAACCCTAGTGGCAAACAGGGTGAGCTAGAGGGAGACAGAGCCCTAGTGGCAGACAGGGGGAGCTAGAGGGACGTAGGCCCCTCAGGTGGACGGCCGGGGAGCTGGAACCCTGCCCAGGCCAACAGGGTAGGTGGGTGGAGGCCTCCCGGAGGGAGATCCCGGGGCTGGGTCCGGGAGCCGGACCGCTCGGGGGGTCGGCCAGGCCTCAGGGCAAGGACCGGCAGGGCCGGGCAGGACCTCGGCGGCGGCAGGGCCGGGCAGGACCTCGGCGCGGCACGGCCGGGCAGGACCTCGCCGGCGGTGGCAGGGACGGGCAGGACCTCGGCGACAGGGGCTGCAGCGACTGGTGGCACCTCGGCGGCATGCCAGCAGCGGCTGCAGGGGCCGGTGGCACCTCGGTGGCAGGCCGGCGGCAGCAGGGGCAGGCGGCACCTCAACGGCAGTGCTGCAGGGGCCGGCGGCACCTCGGCAGGAGCGATTGCAGAGGCTGGCGGCACCTCACGGTAGCGGCTGCAGGGGCTGGCGGCACCTCGGCGGCAGTGGCTAGCGGCAGACCGGGACCAGCGGCAGGAACCAGCTGGGTCTCAGGTGAGGCACCCGGCAGAGGAAACTGGGGAGTGCCCGGCAGTGGAGACTGGGGAGCGGCGGGCCGCGGACAACCTTGGGTACCCCTTGGGCCGCGTCCTCTCCCGGGGGATCTCCGAGGGTCCCAAGAGAAAACGCGAAGCACAACCCCCAGAAGGGGGACTGCTCGGGATCCTCGGAAGCAGGAGGGGACCAGGCAGATACCGGCCTAGCAGGCTTAGGCCTGGGGGCTTGCCAAGGGCCGGCTCCAGCTTAACAACCCCACATCGTATATACGAGGGTGAGGGCGGGGTGCGAGCAGTCCGGGGAGCCTGCTGGCGACCAGCAGGCTTACCGCTAGGGGTCCGTGTTTGAATAATTGTAAGTCCCTTTCGATAAAAGCGTCTGCTAAATGTAATGTAATGTAAAGGAAGGAAGACCCAGCAGAGCGGCTGGCTTGAGGCAGCAGGGGGCCTGGACAAGGTGGGAGCAGGCGGTGGACCGGAAAGTCACTTGGACGGACCTCTGGAAGGCTGAGCCACACCGCATCACATTCCTGATTCGGGCAGTGTATGATGTCCTGCCTAACCCGGTGAACCTCTTCTCCTTGGGAAAGGTCGAGACCCCGAACTGCCCATTGTGCTCAGCAAGGGGAACGTTGGAGCACATACTTCCTGGACTTTCCCTTTCGCTTTCAAAGCGGCTCGGGTCACACCACTGCTCAAAAAACCCTCACTCGATCCCAATCAAGTAGAAAACTATCGGCCGGTCTCTCTCCTCCCATTCCTTTCCAAAAGTACCTGTCAAGAAACAACCTTCTTGATACACTTCAATCTGGCTTCAAAAGTGGTCACTCCACCGAAACAGCCCTGTTGTCTGCGACAGAGGCCTTAAAAACTGCTAGAGCTGCTGCCAAATCCTCGGTTCTCATTCTGCTAGACTTATCAGCTGCTTTTGACACTGTCAATCATAGCATACTCCTGTCCATACTCTCAAGTATGGGCATAACGGGCAGTGCACTTTCCTGGTTCGAATCTTACCTTACTGGGCCCTCGTTCAGTGTGACATGGCGAGGCCAGCTGTCTGTGCCTCACAACCTCACCACAGGGGTGCCCCAAGGCTCGGTGCTAGGACCCCTCCTCTTTGCCATATACACCACCTCACTGGGTCCGATCATCCGCTCACATGGCTTTTCATATCACTGCTATGCGGATGATACTCAACTCTATCTGTCCTTCTCGCCCGACGACCCCACTGTCTCGACGCGGATCTCGGATTGTCTCGCTGACATATCCACATGGATGAAGGATTATCATCTTCAACTAAATCTGGCGAAAACGGAACTGCTGGTCTTCCCGGCCAAACAAGGTATTTATCACAACATTGATATTAAAATCGACTCTCTGTCTCTTGTTCCTACCAAGGCTGCAAGGAATCTTGGTGTCATTATTGATGACCAATTGACATTCTCGGACCATGTTGCCGCCGTGTCTCGGTCCTGCCGCTTCGCACTACTCAACATCCGAAAAGTTAGGCCGTACCTGACCCAATATGCCACTCAACTGCTGGTACAAACCTTGGTGATGTCCCGTCTCGACTACTGCAACGCCCTCTAAACAGGCTTGCCGGCCTGTGCGGTGAAGCCACTCCAGATGATAGAGAATGCGGCGGCGCGACTGGTGTTCAACCAGCCAAAGAGGGCACATGTCACTCCGCTGCTCATGGAGCTCCACTGGTTACCTGTAGCCGCCCGCATCAAGTTCAAGTCTCTTATGCTGGCCTACAGAGTGATTGCTGGGAATGCTCCCGCCTACTTAAATGCTCTTGTAAGAGCACATGTTGCCCCCCGGATGCTGCGCTCGTCAAATGAGCGTCGCCTGGCTCTGCCGGCCATACAGCCACAGCAATCCAGGCTATTCTCATTTGTAGTTCCACGTTGGTGGAACGAGCTGCCAAAAATGACCAGAGCGGGGGCCTCCCTCCCTGTCTTTAAGAAGCACTTGAAGACCCAGCTCTTCAGTGAGTACCTCCTGTCCTAACCTACAATTACTTAGCACCACCTAGCAGTATTTATTGTTACACTATTGTTGTTGTTACACTAATCTCTGTCGCAATGTAGCTTGAATGTTATTCTCCCTTGTAAGTCGCTTTGAATAAAAGCGTCTGCTAAATGACTAAATGTAATGTAAATGTAAATGTAAGAGCAACTCGAGAACCAACAATCACAGAGAGAGAGAGAGAGAGAGAATGAGAGAGAGAGAGAGAGAGAGAGAGACTGACTGACTGACTGACTGACTGACTGACTGACTGACCATCACACCTGGCAGGGCAATGCCACATATGACATACAGCTCACCAGCTTATGGACTGCACTCACACCTGGACGTGCTGTACAATGCTCAGCTTGCTCAGCAAAAGAAAAACTGAAGAGAAGAAAAGACGTCGCCGCCGCCAACATGTTTTTCTTTTTTGGGTAATTTGATTGACAAAAATTGTCTCTTAACTGGTGAACTTGCCAGAAAGGAGGCGGGGCCATGTGGGCGAGGCGTTTCCCAGTATCACAGCCCTGATACGAACCCCCGTTGCCCTTCATCCACTCCCATGCACTAGATTTGTAACAGCTGTTGCCATGCAAGCAGCACACACTCACGCACAAGTAAGTGAGTCATCAATTTATTGACAATTGACGTCAACTGTGTCCAAATAAAGAGTTCCGGAAGTGATTTCCCTGTCGCAAAAATGAAAAGGCTTTCAACATCATTCCTTCTTTCTGTCACTGTTGCGATCATCGCAGACTTTTCAAACTGCAATCTGTCGCTTTTTGCAGGCAAAACCAATACATTTGTCACTCCAACTTTGTTGACCTTGTTTAGCAACTCTTGAACAATGATCTGAACCAAGATGTTGCCAGAACAACTTGGTTAAGATTTAACCACAACAATGCAAGGGAATGGAGGGCAGGCCATCTGTCAGAAAATATGATTTCATTGAAGTTATTTCATGCTATTCATAGGGAGTGTGGTCAGGCCAGAGGATGAGTTTATAGACAGTTCATATTGATTTGTGTCTAATGCACAACTGCAAGCAAGACAGCGTGAACTAATACCCCTTTCCCACTGCACCAAAAACCTGGTAACACCTGCCAACATCTGCCATTTGTCATCAGTGGGAAAGGAAAATCCCTGGTCTCAGTCCCGGGTCAAATGACCCTGCGATAGACACAGGTTTCAATCGGTTCCACCTCTGATCGGCTCTGATGTGAGTAGGACACCCGGGTCCACACGCTCATTTTGGCCCCTTTAGCTGCACGATGTGACGCACGTTGAAATTCTGGACGCTGGCACATAAATAGACAGGAGTATCTGTGTATCATTCCATCATTTAATATCCCTTTAAGAATCCAAAATCAAAATCAGAAGTTGGACTTTTTTTCCGCATGGGGGACCATGAAATGTTTTGAGTGAGGGGATCGCACGGTGGGGAGGACAGCGGAGAACCCCTATGCCCCCCGCCGGGCTCCTAGTCACTCCAGCACCGCTCCAAGCCGCTCCCCGGCGTCGAAGGACCGGTGTGCAAGTGCCCACCGGCAGCACGGAGCATCTGAAATAAACAGCATTTCTCCTAGCAACGGGAAAGGGTTTACCCGGGTTAAAAAAAACAATTTTGGTGTGAAAACGGTTTAAGCCGCCATGTTGAATGCGGTGGTTCTATATACAGTCAATAATTGTGAAAAAGTGGTTCTTTTTCCACCAGCGTTAGAAGCGCTGACATCTAATAATAATAGACTAGGTTTTGGGCCGGTCGCCCGGGGGCATGGCCCGGGATCTCCGTGGACATTGATGGGAAGCAGCGGCCCGGCCCCGGGGGCTAGGGCCTCCAAACTCGGGGTGTGGAATGGCCGGGGCTTCCCCCCGAATTGGAATTCCGAATTTATTCTCGAAAGGTTCTTTCGAGTTTATTCTCGAGTCGGCTACGAACTCGGAATTCCGAGTTTATTCTCGAAATACAGGGTCATTTTTTGCGTTCTCTGCAAAGTCAGTTCTTCTAACTTTATTTATGTCAGTGGTTTTAACTCCGACCGCTGTTTGAATTAAGTACATCTTTGTGTGAAGGTTTACATTTGTAATTGACAACAACGCTCTTGTCTTTGCAATGTGGAAAATGACATTATACGGTGAAAATGTGTCAATGTGTTGTTGTAACTTGGAATGCTAAATGCCTCCATTCCTGGCTTTAGCGTAGGTAAAGTCTGCAGTATTTCCAAGAGTATTTTAATGAACATATGCAAGTGATATAAGCCTCTGACAAAGGATTTATGTTCTATGGAGAAAATGTTTTAGTTACTGTGAAATACTTGTTTGAACGTTACCTGTAGCGGGGAAATAATTGTTGTTGTGTAGTTATGTCTTTTATACTTACCGTGTCACCCTGAAAATAACTAACATCATACTTACCTTTATTACCTCCTGTTGGAATCCAATTCCTATGGTGATTGATGTGTTTTTTACCTTGTATGTTTTCCCTTTCACCTTCCTGCATTGAAAAGCTGCCAGATGCAACAATCTGCCTGTTCCTTGGAGGGTTGAGTGGAGAACAGTTGAACTTGCTGTGAGGCCTCAGTGCAGCTCATCGTGACAACACAGAGACAACAGTTCACTTGGATGGAGTCCATGTATTTTCTAAAGCATCTGCTCTTTGTCTAAATGTCAATAAGTGTGAATTACTAGGTGACATGCATTCAATTTGCTCTATTCCAGTCAAAGATTGAGTTACCCACCTGGGAATGTTTTATTCCTAAAGACCAAACAAGAAGGTGTTCTTTGAATTTCACTCGTATTCTAGAAAAAAACTCGAGAAAAAGTCAATGGCTGCAAAGAGCCTTGCCTTTAAAAGATCAAGATAAATACAAATATCTATTGAACCTTTATGTAAAAACAGCAAAGTTGGTTCCTTGTTCCAGAATGACATTGTGTCCGTCCCGTATGGACATGCATTCCGGAACACTGGGATAGATACTTGCCGGAAGAGAGTTTGGACTCCAACGAAAAAATACTCATTAACCAATAAGATGAAAGAGGTTTCATTTAACATCATCCACAGATGGTACCACTTCCATCCGTTCTTGTCACATTTAAAGGAAATTTGATCACATCCAAAGCCCAATTTTTAGTTGGAAAAAAAGAAATGGGATCATACATTAAATGTTTTCAAGATTCAAGATTTTTATTTGTCACATACATATACATACTTCCATACATATATGCAGTGAAATGTAATGCAACGCACCCGGTGATAGCACACAATAAGTCCTAGGAAAAAGTACAAAAATAAAATAAAATAAAAAGTAGAAAATTCCTTTCTAATAGACCGACTAACTGACTCCTAAAACGTAATACAGTAAGTGGAATACTTATAGAATAAGATAAAAAATATATAGAATAAAATACAATAAAAAATAAATTGAAATAAAATGGAATAGGTAGAAGGAATATGCCTATGTATATACAGATATGTGCATTTAAAGTGGCATGTGAATTAAAGTGGCATGTGAATGTGAATAGTGTGAGGTAGTGTTTGGGATGATACAGCACAGTATACAACAGTACGGCGCAGCAATACGGCATCACGAACAACCCTGAACAGTGATACAGTATGCGGTACAGTATGCTACATACAGTACAGTAGGTAGTGGAGCCTAGTGCATGGCTCAGTTAGGACCCCTGGTGAGGTCAGCATTGACAGTTCTAATGGCTTGAGGGAAGAAACTCCGTCTCAGTCTCTCTGTTCTCGCTGCGTGACTGCGGAGGTGCTTGCCTGACCGCAGCAGCTGAAACAGTCCGTTGTTGGGGTGATGAGGATCCTTCATGATCCTACGGGCTCTGCTACTACACCTCCTGGTGTATAACTCCTGCAAGGGGGGGAGGGTAGTTCCAGTGGTACGTTCAGCTGAACGCACCACCCTCTGCAGGGCCCGCCTGTCCTGGGCAGTACAGTTCCCAAACCAGGCAGTGTTGTTGCCTGTCAGGATGCTCTCCACTGCTCCAGAGTAGAAGGACTTGAGGATCCTCACCGAGACCCGGAATTTCCTCAGCTGCCTGAGGTGGTAGAGACGCTGCCTCGCCTTTCTCACCAGAGTGTCTGGGTGAACAGTCCATGTTAAGTCCTCTGTGATGTGGACTCCCAGATATCTGAAGCTGCTCACCCTATCGACAGAAGTCCCATTAATCCACAAGGGCGCGTGCGTCCTCGATTGTGATCCACGCCTAAAGTCCACAATCAGCTCCTTGGTTTTGCTGACGTTCAGGTGGAGGCTGTTGTCCTGGCACCAGAGTGACAGGTCAGCCACCTCCTCGCGGTAGGCCTTCTCATCGCAGTCGGTGATCAGGCCCACGACCACGGTGTCGTCAGCAAACTTGATGATGGTGTTGGAGCTCGACCTGGCCACACAGTCATGTGTGTACAGGGAGTACAGTAGGGGGCTGAGGACGCAACCCTGGGGGGATCCTGTGTTCAGGGTGAGGGAGCTTGACATGTACTTCCCCACCTTGACAACCTGGGGGCGGCCTGTGAGGAAGTCCAGGATCCAGGTGCACAGCGGACCATTCAATCCTAGCTCCATCAACTTGACAGCCAGTCTGGTGGGAACTATGGTGTTGAAAGCTGAACTATAATCAATGAACAGCATTCTCACATAGGCCCCCTTCTGGCCATCCAGGTGCGTGAGTGTGGTGTGCAGTACCTGGGAGACCGCGTCATCCGTGGATCTGTTCTGCCGGTACGCGAACTGCAACGGGTCCAAGGTGCGGGGGAGGGAGGCGCAGATGTAATCCTTAATCAGCCTCTCGAAACACTTCATGACCACCGAGGTGAGGGCCACCGGACGGTAGTCATTCAGGCAGGTTGGAGAGGCGATCTTCGGGACAGGAACGACGGTGGACCTCTTGAAACAGGATCGGACCACTGATTCAGCCAGGGAGATGTTGAATATTGTGGTGAACACCGGAGCTAGCTGGTTAGCACAGGTCTTAATTACTCGTCCAGATATGCCATCTGGGCCCGCAGCTTTCCTGGTGTTCACCGGCATCAAAGCCCTCCTGACCTCGTGCACGGACACTGAGAGTGCGCGCTCATCCCCAGCGGTGTAACTCCAATTAGCCGGCGAGCTAGCGGTGCTGCTGCCAGACTTGAACCGCGCATAAAAGGAGTTCAGTTGGTTGGCCAGGGAGGCGTCCACACTCGTGGCTGGGGAGGAGCTGCTCTTGTAGTTTGTTATTGTTCGCAGCCCCTGCCACAAGCGTCTTGTGTCCCCCCGCTCCATCTGCAGCTCCACGGTGTCTCTGTACGTCCGTTTGGCGTCCTTCACCGCCCTCCGCAGATTGTACGACGCCGCTTTGTAATTGTCCATGTTACCAGATACAAGTCCGTCGTTGTAAGCGGCCGTGCGCGCATTCAGAGCGCAGCGGATGGATTTATCAACCCATGGTTTCTGGTTTGGAAATATCCGAACTTTCACCGTGGGAACGATTTCATCCACGAGCGTAGCCACAAAACTCACTACAACCTCCGTAAACTCGCTGACGTCACTTGAACTTGTTTGGAACATGTCCCAGTCTACGTCAGTCAGAGCGTCCTGAAGCGCAGCCTCTGATTGGTCCGTCCACCGCTTCACTTCCCTCGTCATCACCAGATCCCGCGCGATCAGAAGCCTGTAAACAGGAAGCAGCGAGATCGCGGCGTGATCTGATTTCCCGAAAGCAGGGAGCGACACGGGCTTGTATCCGTTCTTGTAAGGAGTGTAACAATGGTCCAGAGTTCTGTCTCCCCTGGTGGCACACGTCATGTGTTGGTGGAAATTCGGCAGAACTTTTTTCAGGTTGGCCCTGTTAAAGTCCCCAGTCACCACCACAGCCGCGTCGGGATGTCTGTTCTGAAATCCGCACAACACATCGTGCAGAACCGACAGAGCTGCGTCGGTGTCCGCTTGCGGTGGGATATAAACGGCTGTAATGATGACCGTGCTGAATTCCCGGGGGAGATAAAATGGACGGCATAGTATGGTCAGCTGTTCCAGGTTCGGCGAGCAGGAGTGGGAGAGGAATTTGGTGTTGTTGGCGTTACACCAGCGGTTGTTTACCATTAGGCAGACGCCTCCACCTTTGGATTTCCCCGACTCTCCCGTTCTGTCGCCGCGGAACACGGAGAAGGCCTCGGCTGGACGTATGGCTTCATCCGGCACCAGTGGGTTCAGCCATGTTTCCGTCAGGCAGAGGACGCAACAGTTCCTCGTGTCACGCTGGAATTGAATCCTCGCTCGAAGTTCATCCATCTTGTTCTCCAGGGACTGGACGTTAGCAAGAAGGAAGCTTGGCAGAGGTGGACGGTAAGGTTGCGTCCTCATTCTGACCCGAATGCCGCCTCGTTTACCTCGGTGCTTCCTCCGTGGGCCGGCTCGTGGAACAGCGGCTCCATTTTTGTTGTTGTTGCGAGTGTTCCCGCGTAGGATTTCCGCCGGCCACTCTGCTCCCACGGATAAAAAGTCCCAAAGTTGTTCGTTTAGGGAAATTTTTATATCCATGAGTGCATCGCGGCCGTATGAGTTAATTGTTGATGTTTTTCTGGCGAACATTGTGATAAAAAAAGGAAAAAAATACTAAAGAGTAAGAAAGAAACCGGAGCGCCGGCGCAGGCGACCGCTAGGGGCGGCGCCACTATCGCCGGATACAGGTCAGTTCTGTCTTAATTGTCTGCGATTCTTGGTCGGTTGTCACAGAAATTGAACTTAAAATAATTCAATATGATCCAATATTGATATGACTTCGTCCTCTTACTCTATGAATGTAGCCCTGGCCAAACAAAAACATGTCATTAATCTCATACCTGTCATCGCTGTCAATGATTTTAATCGTTTGACAGCTCTAGTTATGATCAATGATGATGTCAGTGATGTTTGCTAAAGAATTTGTCATTTCTGTAATACTTTTTTATTTACCAGTTTACCGATAGTAGTATTATTTTAAGTTAATATATAAGTATTGTAATAATAATAATAATAAAAAAGCATAAGCATAATAATAAATTCAAATTACTAATAACAATAATGAAATCATAATAATAATAATATTGATAATACATTGTAATAATAATAACTTTGATATATTAAATCAATCTTATTTGTTTTTTGGCTGCTGGGGTGGGCTGACTGTCAGTAAAAGGTGGAGCTATGTAGGTGGTGCTTCTCACTTTCAAGGAAATGAAACTTAAAAGAATCCAGTTTCTCTTTCACAGTCACACGAAGGAAACAGGTCAGTTCTGTCTTAAATGTCTGTGATTCTTCATCGGTTGTTGATTTTTTTAATGAAAATATTTGATCAAGTGACGTGTTGAGCAGAGGGTTTTTGGGAGCTTTGTGGAGCATAAACTTGTGACGTTCATTGAGATCATCAACAGAAACAAGCAGTAGGGTGGAGGGGGAAGTGTTTTATTTTTGCAGTCATTTTAGTAAAATGGTCAAATCCTGTTCCATTTCATGTCAGTCATCATGTAGTTTGAGTATTTTTTGAAAAAAGACTGTTCTGACAACACAATTCACCACCAAATATATGTTTGAAAGGTTGAAGTTGGTGACCTTGTGAATGAGCTCCTGGTTCTAAACCACGGAAACAAAAATAAGCTTTGCTCTTGTTGTCATCTGCTCCCCATGTCTCTGTGTCATTCTCTCCTCTCTCCTCTCCTCCAGCCATGGCCTCAGCCACCGATCTCCTGGACCCGGAACAGTTCATATGTTCCATCTGTCTGGACGTGTTTGCCGAACCTGTTTCACTTTCATGTGGACACAACTTCTGCAAGGCCTGTGTCACCAAATATTGGGACGAATGTGAACAGTATAATTGCCCAATGTGTAAAAAGTCATTTGAAAAAAGACCCGATGTCTGTGTCAATACTCTGATGTCTGAGATGGTGGCTGCTCATTTCAAGATGGCTGCTCATGTTAAAGCTGCCGGTTCCAACCACCACAACCAAGAGGAAGGGGCGGTGCTCTGTGACATCTGTCCAGGCACCAAGCTCAAGGCCCTGAAGTCCTGCCTGGTGTGTTCAGCCTCTTTTTGTGAGACTCACCTGGAGCCCCATCAGAGGGCAGCAGCCCTGAAGAGACACAAGCTGATCAACCCTGTAGAGAACCTGGAGGACAGGATCTGTAAGAAACACGATAAGCTTTTAGATCTCTACTGCAGGACTGAGCAGCTCTGTGTCTGCGTCATGTGCACGGAACACAAGGGTCACGAAACGGTGCCCGTAGAGGAAGAGTACGAGCGCCGCAAGGTCCAGCTGGGGAAGAGGATACCGGAATATCAGGAGATGATAGAAGAACGACGACGGAAGGTGGAAGAGATCGAGCGCTCGGTGGAGGAGGGTAAGACAGTCGCAGAGAAAGAGATAGCGGAGTGGGCGGAGGCCGTCGCCGCTCTGATGGCCTCCGTCCGGACGAAGCAGGCTGAGCTGATCTCAGCCATCGAGGAGAAGCAAAAAGCAGCAGAGAAACAGGCTGAAGAGTGCATCACAGAGCTGGAGCAGGAAATCACAGAGCTCCAGCGGAGGAGCAGCGAGATGGAGCATCTCTCACACGCTGAGGACCACCTCCAGCTCCTCCAGCGCCTCCCATCCGTCTTCTCCTCTCCACATGCCAAGGACTTGTCTGATATACCCGTACGCACTCATCTCCATCGGCCGAGGCTTGGATTGGCCGTAGCACAGTTGGAGAAGACAATCGCTCAGGAGGTGCAGAGAATTCTGGTCCAGGAAGATCTGGAAAACTCAGCGATAGATGTCAGACTGAGGCTGATGCAGCAGCTGTACACAGTGGATGTGACCCTGGACCCTGATACAGCACATCCACTGCTGATAGTGTCTGGTGATGGCAAACAAGTGACACTTGGAGACAAATATCAGCAGCTCCCTGATAATCCAAAACGATTTAATTATTATGGTTTTGTTCTGGGAAGAGAAGGTTTCACTTCAGGGAGATTCTATTATGAGGTTGGGGTGGAAGGGGAGGACTGGTGTTTAGGAGTGTTGAAAGAGTCAGTCAACAGGAAGGAAGGTTTATCTCTCAGCACTGAAGATGGCTGCTGGTTTATATATGGAGATAAAATAACTTCTTCTGGGGTTAAACTATCCTGGAAACAAAATGTGTTTAAAGTTGGGGTGTTTGTAGACTATGAGGAAGGGCTAGTTTCCTTCTACCATGTGGAGGCAAAGGATCATATCTACTCCTTCACAGGCTGCACATTCACCGAAAAGATCTATCCAGCGTTTAACCCATTTACCAATAAAGTGTCACTGAGGATCACAGCTCTGAGGTGAAAACAATGAGCTCTCATCCAGCCACAGCACATTTGTATCTTTACACTTTGATCTCCATTGTTCAGATGCTTTCATCCAGAGCCACTTGCAGCCACTACAATGAGTGAGTGACATGACAAACATTTACAACATGTTGTGTGAGGTGTTCTTTACTTTGATGTCATCACTTATAATGTTTGTAAAAATAACATGGACATCATTCTTTTTTTCCTCCATTTCTCCCTTTTTTGGTGTTTTTCTCTTGTTTCCATCGTAAAAGCTTCTTTTTAAATGTTTAGTTTGATGTGAACAGAACTGTTTTTGGACTTGATGACGTTGGTTTCTTTGTGCTTCACTGTGGACATTTGCTTTTTGGTTTGAACAATAAAGGCTTCAAACTACGAATGGAATCGTCTCCTCATCTCACCTAATGCTAATGCTAATTCAGCTCATGGTTAGACGGCTAATGCTAAGACGGCTAATGCTAATACGGCTAATGCTAATTCAGCCCAAGGTTAGACTGCTAATGTTAAAGCAACTAATGCTAATACGGCTAATGCTAATTCAGCTCATGGTTACCCGGCTAATGCTAAGACAGCTAATGCTAATACGGCTAATGCTAATTCAGCCCATGGTTAGACTGCTAATGCTAAAACAACTAATGCAAAT
The DNA here is from genome assembly GCF_960531495.2 of Zeus faber. NCBI lineage: Eukaryota > Metazoa > Chordata > Actinopteri > Zeiformes > Zeidae > Zeus > Zeus faber. Next base: position 23,424,294 of record NC_137195.1, on the reverse strand, counting down.
TTAGCTCATGGTTAGACGGCTAATGCCCAGACGGCTAATGCTAATTCAGCTCATGGTAAGACTGCTAATGCTAAAACAACTAATGCTAATACGGCTAATGCTAATTCAGCTCATGGTAAGACTGCTAATGCTAAAACAACTAATGCTAATTCAGCTCATGGTTAGACGGCTAATGTTAAAGCAACCAATGCTAATACGGCTAATGCTAATTCAGCTCATGGTTACCCCGTTAATGCTAAGACGCCTAATGCTAATACGGCTAATGCTAGTTCAGCTCATGGTTAGACGGCTAATGCCAAGACGGCTAATGATAATTCTAAGACGGCTCATGCTAAGACGGCTCTTTCTAAAACGGCTCATGCTTATACGGCTAATGCTAATACAGCTCATGTTAGACGGCTAATTCTAAGACAGCTCATGCTAATACGGCTCATGCTTATACGGCTATTGCTAATACGGCAAATGCCAATACAGCTCATGCTAATTTGGCTAACGCTAGGACAGCCCATGGTTAGACGGCTAATGCTAATACGGCTAATGCTAAATCAGCCCAAGGTTAGACTGCTAATGTTAAAGCAACTAATGCTAATACGGCTAATGCTAATTCAGCTCATGGTTACCCGGCTAATGCTAAGACGGCTAATGCTAATACGGCTAATGCTAATTCAGCCCATGGTTAGACTGCTAATGCTAAAACAACTAATGCTAATTCCAAGACGGCTCATGCTAAGACGGCTCTTTCTCAAACGGCTCATGCTAATACGGCTCATGCTTATACGGCTAATGCTAATACGGCAAATGCTAATACAGCTCATGTTAGACGGCTAATTCTAAGACAGCTCATGCTAATACGACTCATGCTTATACGGCTAATGCTAATACAGCTCATGCTAATTTGGCTAACGCTAGGACAGCCCATGGTTAGACGGCTAATGCAAAGACAACTAATTTTAATACGGCTCATGCTAATACAGCTAATGGTAATTCGGCTAATGCTAGGACAGCTGATGCTAAGACGGCTAATTCTAAGACAGCTCATGCTAATACGGCTCATGCTTATACGGCTATTGCTAATACGGCTAATGATAATACGGCTAATGCTAATTCAGCTCACGGTTAGACCGCTAATGCTAAAACAGCTCATGTTAGACGGCTAATTCTAAGACAGCTCATGCTTATACGGCTCATGCTTATACGGCTAATGCTAATACGGCAAATGCTAATACAGCTCATGCTAATTTGGCTAACGCTAGGACAGCCCATGGTTAGACGGCTAATGCAAAGACAACTAATTTTAATACGGCTCATGCTAATACGGCTAATGCTAGGACAGCTGATGCTAAGACGGCTAAATCTAAGACAGCTCATGCTAATACGGCTCATGCTTATACGGCTATTGCTAATACGGCTAATGATAATACGGCTAATGCTAATTCAGCTCACGGTTAGACCGCTAATGCTAATTCAGCTCATGTTAGACGGCTAATTCTAAGACAGCTCATGCTAATATGGCTCATGCTTATACGGCTATTGCTAATACGGCAAATGCTAATACAGCTCATGCTAATTTGGCTAACGTTGGACAGCCCATGGTTAGACGGCTAATGCTAATACGGCTAATGCTAATTCAGCCCAAGGTTAGACTGCTAATGTTAAAGCAACTAATGCTAATACGGCTAATGCTAATTCAGCTCATGGTTACCCGGCTAATGCTAAGACGGCTAATGCTAATTCAGCCCATGGTTAGACTGCTAATGCTAAAACAACTAATGCTAATTCAGCTCATGGTTAGACGGCTAATGCCCAGACGGCTAATGCTAATACGGCTAATGCTTATTCAGCTCATGGTAAGACGGCTACTGTTAAAGCAACCAATGCTTATACGGCTAATGCTAATTCAGCTCATGGTTACCCGGTTAATGCTAAGACGCCTAATGCTAATACGGCTAATGCTAATTAAGCTCATGGTTAGACTGCTAATGCTAATACAGCTCATGTTAGACGGCTAATTCTAAGACAGCTCATGCTAATACGGCTCATGCTTATACGGCTAATGCTAATACGGCAAATGCTAATACAGCTCATGCTAATTTGGCTAACGCTAGGACAGCCCATGGTTAGACGGCTAATGCAAAGACAACTAATTTTAATACGGCTCATGCTAATACGGCTAATGCTAATTCGGCTAATGCTAGGATAGCTGATGCTAAGACGGCTCTTTCAAAAACGGCCTATGCTAATACGGCTCATGCTAACACGTCTCATCCTAAGATGGCTAATGCTAATTCGGCTCATTCTAATACGGCTAAGACGGCTCTTTCTAAAACGGCTAGTGCTAATCCGGCTCATGCTAACACGGCTAATGCTAAGACGGCTCTTTCTAAAACGGCTAATGCTAATTCGGCTCATTCTAATACGGCTAATGCTAGGACAGCTCATGGTAGCATTGCTAATGCTAAAATGGCTAATGCTAAGATTGCTCATGCTGGGATGTCTCATGGTGAGACGGCTAATGCTAAGACGGCTCTTAAAAGGACGGTTAACGCTACTACGGCTAATGCTAATACGGTTCATGCTAACACGGCTAATGCTAGGACAACTCATGGTTTGACGGCTCATGCTAATACGGCCAATGCTAACACGGCTCATCCTAAAATGGCTAATGCTAATTCGGCTCAATCTAATACGGCTTATGCTAGGGCAGCTCATGGTAATGCTAATATGGCTCATTCTAGGATGTCTCATGGTGAGACGGCTAACGCTACTACGGCTAATGCTGACACGCCTAATGCTAGGACAGCTCATGGTTAGACGGCTCAGGCTAGGACGGCTAATGCTAGGACAGCTCATGGTTAGAAGGCTAATTCTAAGAGAGCTAATGCTAAGAGAGCTAATGCTAAGACGGCTCATGCTAATACGGCTAATACGGCTAATGCTAATACAGCTAATGCTAAGACGGCTAATGCTAGGACAGCTGTGCTAGTGTTAGTGTTCGGAGAAAAAGATATATCCTCCTCGAAGCATCACCAAGTTGTTCAGTTGTCTTAACCTGTTTTAATCAATTACTATGGATTCAAGTATGATAATTACCTTCGAGGTTCTCCGCGTGCTCGTTGATGGGTTGGAGCGTCAATCAGAAGACGTAACAGGACTCTAGGAGTCGGTCATATTTATTGTCAAGCAGAATCAAAAAGTATAACAGAGTCTCTGGGTTTAATCCCTTGTCTCCCTGACAGAGCTATCGAGCAGGGTCAGTTCGCTAGGTCTCAACCCCCTCTCTCTCTTTTCTCGACCCTTATGAAGTCTCCCCTCAGCGGGTCCTCAAAGGATAAATGGATCACAAAGACCTATGTACGTGCAAACAGCATGAGCAACATGCACGCAATAGGAAACGTACTGGAAACAATGTGTGAGCGACTGGTCACAAAGAACTGTTTCCAACCAGAGGCGTCATATTATTTCTAACAACGGCTAATTCTAAGACGGCTCATGCTAGGACAGCTAATGCTAAGGTGGCTCATGCTAAGGTAGCTCATGCTAAGACATTTACATTTACATTTACATTTAGTCATTTAGCAGACGCTTTTATCCAAAGCGACTTACAAGGGAGAATAACATTCAGCTACATTGCGACAGAGATTAGTGTAACAACAACATTGGTGTAACAATAAATACTGCAAGGTGGTGCTGAGTAGTTGTAGGTTAGGACAGGAGGTACTCACTGAAGAGCTGGCTCTTCAGGTGCTTCTTAAAGACAGAGAGGGAGGCCCCCGCTCTGGTCATTTTTGGCAGCTCGTTCCACCAACGTGGAACTACAAATGAGAATAGCCTGGATTGCCGTGGCTGTATGGCCGGCAGAGCCAGGCGACGCTCATTTGACGAGCGCAGCATCCAGGGGGCAACATGTGCTCTTACAAGAGCATTTAAGTAGGCGGGAGCGTTCCCAGCAATCACTCTGTAGGCAGCATAAGAGACTTGAACTTGATGCGGGCGGCTACAGGTAACCAGTGGAGCTCGATGAGCAGCGGAGTGACATGTGCCCTCTTTGGCTGGTTGAACACCAGTCGGGCCGCCGCATTCTGTATCATCTGAAGTGGCTTCACCGCACAGGCCGGCAAGCCTGTTAAGAGGGCATTGCAGTAGTCGAGACGGGACATCACCAAGGTTTGTACCAGCAGTTGAGTGGCATATTGGGTCAGGTACGGCCTGACTTTTCGGATGTTGAGTAGTGCGAAGCGGCAGGACCGGGAGACTGCGGCAACATGGTCCGAGAATGTCAGTTGGTCATCAATAATGACACCAAGATTCCTTGCAGCCTTGGTAGGAACAAGAGATAGAGAGTCGATTTTAATATCAATGTTGTGATAAATACCTTGTTTGGCCGGGAAGACCAGCAGTTCCGTTTTCGCCAGATTTAGTTGAAGATGATAATCCTTCATCCATGTGGATATGTCAGCGAGACAATCCGAGATCCGCGTCGAGACAGTGGGGTCGTCGGGCGGGAAGGACAGATAGAGTTGAGTATCATCCGCATAGCAGTGATATGAAAAGCCATGTGAGCGGATGATCGGGCCCAGTGAGGTGGTGTATATGGCAAAGAGGAGGGGTCCTAGCACCGAGCCTTGGGGCACCCCTGTGGTGAGGTTGTGAGGCACAGACAGCTGGCCTCGCCATGTCACACTGAACGAGTGCCCAGTAAGGTAAGATTCGAACCAGGAAAGTGCACTGCCCGTTATGCCCATGCTTGAGAGTATGGACAGGAGTATGCAATGATTGACAGTGTCAAAAGCAGCTGATAAGTCTAGCAGAATGAGGACCGAGGATTTGGCAGCAGCTCTAGCAGTTTTTAAGGCCTCTGTCGCAGACAACAGGGCTGTTTCAGTGGAGTGACCACTTTTGAAGCCAGATTGAAGTGTATCAAGAAGGTTGTTTCTTGACAGGTACTCTGTAACCTGTCTAGAGACCGCCCTCTCTAAGGTTTTGGAAAGGAATGGGAGGAGAGAGACCGGCCGATAGTTTTCTACTTGATTGGGATCGAGTGAGGGTTTTTTGAGCAGTGGTGCGACCCGAGCCGCTTTGAAAGCGGAAGGGAAAGTGCCGGAAGTTAGGGAAGAATTAATCACATGTGTGATTGCCGGGGTGATAGTCGGTGATATGGCTTGAAGGAGGTTGGATGGGATCGGATCTAGCGGACAGGTAGTGGGACGGCTACATGTTAGTAGTTTAGATACCTCACTTTCAGCGAGGGGGGTGAAACCAGGGAACGATGAGCCTAGGGCTGGAGAAGACAGGTTGTGAGTAAGTTGTTTAGTGAATTGGCTGCTGATGGCTGCCACTTTGTGAGTAAAAAAGGAGGCAAGGCAGTCGGCAGTGAGGTTAGTAGCTGGGGGAGGTGGTGGAGGGTAAAGCAGAGACTTGAAGGTGGCGAATAACTTACGTGAGTCTGTGGCACCGTTGATCCTATCGTTGAAGAAGGCCTTCTTGGCAGCAGTGATGCTGGTCACCAAGACGGCGTGATATTCAAAGGAGGCAAAGTTGTTTAAAGGCAGCAGTGGATTAAATTTCCATGTGTTGGAAATTAGCAGGCCAGTCCCACCACCACGGCCAGATGGTCTGGATGTGTGGGAGAATGTGTAGTTAGTGGAGAGTGCAGCCGGGGTTGCGCTATCTTCCGGTTTAATCCATGTCTCAGTGAGAGCAAGGAGCTCTAAGGAGAGTTGGTTGGCATGACCAGAAATGAAGTCTGCCTTGTTAACTGCAGATCGACAATTCCACAAGCCAACAGAGAAGGAGGTCTTTGCAGAAGATGTTTGCTGCAGGGACCTGAGGTTACCCGGATTGCATCGCCGTATGGTATAACGACGCTTTCTGGGTGACCTTGAAGTTGTAGGGATGCGGTAGTAGCACATTTTGTATGGAGTGAGAGAAAGAAGGCAGGTTTGCCTTGTTCGGTGTCCTTGCTTCGGTTGACGTGCAGAGGTAGACGTGCGTCTTTACACAGAGCGACTACAAATGGGCCAACGCTTGAAGCTAACGCTTCAAGGGCAGGACCATAAATAGGTGATAGAATACAGCTGCTCGTGTGATTAGGGTTGCACCTGGCTAAGAGCACGCCCACATAAGAGAGGACTTACCTGAATAGGGGGTGTGTCTGGAACACAAGCTTGTTGGCAGATCAGCAAATAGCAGTGAAATGTACAGAGTCAATCCAGTAGTCCTAAGTTGCAATACTACAATACGAGCAGTGATACACTACACAGCAACCTCAGCTGTGTGCTAAGACGGCTAATGTTAATACGGCTCAGGCTAATACGGCTAATGCTAGGAGGGCTCAAAGTTAGTTGGCTAATTCTAAGAGGGCTCATGCTTAGACGGCTAATGCTAATATGGCTAATGCTAAGACGGCTAAGACTAAGAAGGCTTATGCTAATATGGCTAATGCTAAGGCGGCTTTTGCTAAGACGGCTAATGCTAATGCGGCTAATTCTAACACGGCTCATGCTAATACGGCTAATGCTAGGACAGCTCATGGTTAGTAAGTAAGTAAAAATGTATTTATATCGCACCTTTCCAACAATAAATGCAACTCAACGTGCTGTACAACAGCGCATTACAGAGTAAAAGATTTAACCAACAATGAAACTCAAAAACATTAATCAGATAATAATAAGGAATAAAAGATTCAAATCAAGCCATTAATCATAAGAATTAGAAGATTCAAAATCAAAAACATTAATAAGAATTAGAAGATTAAAAACAAGCCAAAGCACAGTTTCCGCAGTCGATGTCTACTGGCCCTGTCTCTCCACAGCTGCGACACAAGGTGATGACACACGTTAGGGAAAAACAACTAGAGAACCGTAGGGTTACAAAGTGCTGATAAAACAATAAAAGTCTAGGTAGGCCTACTAGGTACAGTAGGTACAGCAGTAAAACAGTAGGTACGGCCGGTAGGAAGTAGCAGTGCAGTGGACGTAGCAGTGCAGGAGAGCTCTAGTTGTACGCCAGAGTGAATACATGCGTTTTTAGTTTTCTTTTAAAGATGGCAAACAAGCCGGCTTTCCTAATATCTATAGGTAGTGCATTCCAAAGCTTTGGGGCATAAGTTTGGAAGGCTGCACTCCCGATTCTCTTCTGTGTATTACTTGGTGCTTCTAACAGGCCAGCAGTAGATGAGCTGCAGCCTTTCAGTAGTTACTTTGGGAAGGCCAGTGAGAAGTGCATTACAGTAGTCAAGCCGGCTTGATACAAAGGCGTGAATCAGCTTTTCAGCATCCTTTTGGCTCTTGTATATTTCTAAGGTGAAAAAATGAAACTTTCCTCACCTTGTTAATATGGGACTTGAAGCTTAGGTCAGAGTCTAGAATGACACCCAAACTTGTAGCCTCAGGTTTGACCCAGGGTGCCAGTTTCCCCAGGTTTTTAAATAGCATGTCCCTTTTTGGGGGGGGGCAATCAGAAGGATTTCAGTTTTGTTTTCATTTAGCTTCAGGAAGTTATTGCTCATCATTTGGTTCTGCCGAGATGTATAGCTGTGTGTCATCGGCATAGCTATGGAAGCGTACATCGTGCTCTCTAATGGTGTGCCCAAGTGGCAGCATGTATAGTGAGAAAAGCAAAGGGCCAAGGTACCTTCCTTGCGCCACTCCCAAGCTGCTGTCATGTTTCTCTGATACTTGATCTCCCAGCTTAACGTAGAACTTCCTCCCTATAATGTATGTTCTGAACCAATTGAGCACGTTGCCAGAGAGACCAACCAGCCTTTCAAGACGATTGATTGGGATGTCATGGTCAGTTGTATCAAATGCTGCGCTCAGGTCTAGCAGGACAAGGATCGAGACCTTATTTGCATCAGCGTTCAGCCTGAGATCACTAACTATTTTAGTGAGGGCAGTTTGTGTTTTTTTTTCCAGAGAATGGACTTCCTTCATTGAACCGAATGACTCCCCAGAAATATCACCATCCTTACTCTGGGAAACGGCTAAGGCAGTTCCAAGGTGTCGTATTATTTCATTGTCCACTCACAAAAAAAAGAAAGGACAAGAATGCCAAAATAAACTCAAACAACGACTAAAGGAGTTGCACCCCCAACAAGCCCACTCATCCACTGAGCAAATCCGAAATGAGATCCGGACAATTACATCTCAACTTGATAATATCATCCATCAAAAGACACAATTCCTCATGCAACAAACAAGAGCAAATTATTTTGAATTCAATGACAAATCATATAAATTTCTTGCCAATCAATTGAAACACGATAGAGAAAAAACACTTATGCCATCAAAGATCCACAGGGTAGGATAACATACTCCCCGCAAGACATCAATAACATATTTAGAGACTTTTATAATTAGCTGTATTACTCAGATAATGAATCTAATATATCAAACATTCACTAATTTCTTGATGATATTGACCTTCCTAAACTTTCGACAGAGCAAGCAACCACCTACTCTAGGAGAACTCAGGACTCTAGAAGAACTCAGGAACGCTCTCTTCTCTATCCCCAACAATTCTCTCTTTTTTTTTAATTTTACCTTTATTTAACCAGGAAGTCCCATTGAGATCAAAAATCTCTTTTACAAGGGAGACTTAGCCAAGGTAGCAGCCATACAAAATAAACAATATAAAACACGTACATGATATACAAATGAACAATAAAACAGAATGACAGCGATTCAAGCACAATGGCCTCAAGAAAAACAATGACATTTCTCTGTCACGGCATTCTTTATGATACTCTTAAAATCATTAATAGATATGAATGTTTTTAGTTTAAGAGTTTTTTGGAGATTATTCCATGACCGTGGCGCATGGTAAGAAAACGGTGTTTTGCCCAAGTCTGTCAAAGCCAGAGGAACCTTCAAGAGCAGCCACTTGGAGGCTGCAGATAGTAACTACTAGAGCTGACAGAGAGAAGGGTACTGAGGTATTCTGGGAGCTTACCCAGGAGAGCTTTATAGATGAACATATACCAGTGTTGCTGTCTATGAATAGTTAATGATGTCTAACCCGAACCCTAACCCGAACCGCATGCATGTACAGTATATCACCATAATCCATCACAGACAGAAAGGTGGCTTCCACAGGTTTTTTCTTTGCGGAGAATGTGAAACATGATTTATTTCTAAAATAAAAGCCAATCTTCATTTTGAGTTTCTTGACTCGATTAGACATATGTACATTAAATGAGAGCTTTTCATCAATCCATATTACCAGGTACTTATAAGAAGACACCCTTTCAATCAATGTACCATCAGATGTAAAGATTCCTAGATTGTTAAAGTTTTGCAAGCGAGCTTTTGATAAAATCATAAACTTTGTTTTCTGGGCATTTAAAGCCAATTTTAGACCCTTCAAAGCTCTTTGTAATGACTGAAATACAGTCTGAAGTTCTTCAATCGCCTTTGCTGCAGAGGGAGCAGATGTATAGACGATTGTGTCATCCGCATACAGATGAAATTTAGCTTGAATGTCCTTACCTAAATCATTTATAAAAAATAGAAAATAAAATAGGAGCCAAAAAGGAACCTTGGGGCACACCTTTAGTTAGCTTAAGAAAGTCTGATTTATGGCCCTCTGCCTGGACACACTAAATCCTAGTCCAGTGCGAGACTCAGCTTCAGCAAGCGACAGGTCCATTTGGTGTAGGTCCCTAGTGACGGCATCAATCCATCGGGTGCGGGGGGCACCGCGCGGGCGTTTCCAGCCGGCAGCTTTAGGTTGGAAGTGGAGGATAGCGTAAGTAGACTGTTCTGAGGAGAGCCTTTTGACATGGCCATACCAGCGCATCCGACGCTGTGCTGCCAGGTGGGACGCAGGGGGCTGTTGGGTGCATTCACGCAGCATGATGTTGGAAACCCTATCTTGCCATTTTATCCCCTCTATTGAGCGCAGTGCTCTGGTGTCAAAGCCATCGATTCTGGCAGCCAGGGTCTTGTTGAGAGGCCCGGTTTCTGCTCCGTGGAGAGGATGGAGAGGACTGAGGTGTTATAGATCCTTAGTTTGGTCGCTCTTGATATGGAGTGGTGTCTCCACAGCGGCTTCCAAAGTGTTTTCATGGCACTGGCTGCCAGGGCACGTCTCCGGAGTGGTCCACGGTGTCAAAAGCTGCCTTAAGTTCAAGAAAGGCAATGTAGAGGTGTCTGTTTTGGCGGAACTCGTGTACATTCTCAATGATGAGGCGGAGGGCAGAGATCTGGTCCGTTGTGGAGCGGTTTGGCATGAAGCCCGCCTGTTGGGGGCGTCTTTCGTCTTTCTGGGATAGACAGGAGTGTGATGCCTCTGTGGTTGCTGCAGACCATGTTATCACCCTTATGTTTCCAAAAGGGGAGGATGATACCCCTGGTCCAGTCTTCCGGGGGGTGCTCAGTTATCCAGACATGATTGATGATTTCGGTCAGCCAGTCAATGGTGTTGTCACCGCCCAATTTCATTATTTCAGCTGTGATGTTGCAGATACCAGGGGCTCTGTCCTTTCTCAGTTTGGTCAGAGCTTGCACGACCTCTACTTTGGTGACGGGGTCTATGCTGCAGTTGTCATTTGCGCTGGCATTTTCAGATGAAATGGTGAGAGTGGGGTCGGTTTGGGGTGCGGGGTGATGCAGAAGGTCACTGAAGTGTTCCTTCCAGTGGCTGATGCATTCATCCTCGGAGTTCAATATGATACCCTGTGCGTCTTTTACCTGGACTGCCTTCTGTTGGGGGCTTGATTTCACTCGCCTCAGGGTTCGATACACTTGGGTGAAGTTGTTATTTTCGGCGGCAGACTTCAGGCATTCTGCTTCTCCTTGCCAGAATCTCTCCCTGTCTTCTCGTATCGTGGTGTTGCGTATGCAATTTCGGCCACGGTATTTAGTCACGTCGCCACTACGACGTACTGCTCTATGGAGCTCTATGATTTCTAGCGTTGTTGGTGTTATCCAGGGGCGCCTAGGTGTATGGTGAGGGCGTCAGATGGAGTCAGCAGCTGCCTGGTTAATTGTGAACACAAAAAGGTTCCAGTTGGTGAGTTCTTCTTTGGCCAGGGCATTATACCGGTTGGAGATGGAGCGGGTGAACACTGAGGTGATGGTTGGATCCTGGAGATGAGAGGATCTCAGTCGAGGTGGTGCCCGTGATGATGGAACAGCCTTTAACTTCAGTCTCAACAAGGGTACCTGTTAAGTAATTTTTAAACCATTTAAGAGCCTTAGGCCTTAGGCTCTTAGCCTTTGGACAGAGCAGGCTACCACCTTAGATCAGCCACCTACTCTAGAAGAACTCAGGAACGCTCTCTTCTCTATGCCCAACAATAAATCACCTGGATCAGATGGCTACCCAGTGGAATTCGATAAACACTTCTGGCCACTTATATCCCCATTATACATCAGAATGCTTACAGAGATTTAGTCAACCTCCACCATGCCTCCGCACATGAAGACCACTCTCATTTTTTTGTTTTGCTCAAACCCAATAAGGACCCAACCCTCACCTCCAGTGATAGACCCATAAGCCTTATTAATTGCGACCTTAAGATTATAAGTAAATCACTAACCAACGGAATTCAAAAAAGTGATTCCATTTATAATTCTCCCAGACCAAACAGTGTTTGTCAAAAGCAGACACTCAATCCAGCAATATGCATCATTTATTCAATCTGATCAGCATATCTCAAAGGAACTACTTAAATACTATTATTGCCCATTTAGATGCCGAAAAAGCATTTGACAGAGTTAATTGGACATATCTCATTTCAATCCTCAACAAATTTGGTTTTGGAGAGTCACTCATTCAATGGATCAGAGTCCTCTGCAACTCCCCATCTGCTTCTGTCCTCACTAATGGTTACACTTCACAGCGTTTCAATCTACAATGCGGCACAAGACAAGGATGTCCGCTCTCCCCTTTACTATTCGCCATCTTTATTGAACCCCTCGCAGCGGCCATCCATTAAAACAGTAATATCGTAGGCATACAAACAGGAAACTCTGTTCACAAAATCAGTTTGAATGCAAACAATGTCTTGTTGTACGTACGGAACCCAATATCATCCCAACCGGAGTTGTTCAATCTTATATCTAAATTCTCAGCTATCTCAGACTATTCAATAAATTTGACTAAAGCCACGGACTTACCACTAAGTGGGGGGGACTGCATTGCTGCAACTCAGAAACTTCCCTTAACCATCACAACGGGCAATATTAGATACCTTGATATTGATATGTCTGCCAATCTGTCAGATTCGTTTACCCTTAACTTCACTCCATTGCTCAAATCTATTGAAGAAGACCTCATTCGATGGAACAACCTACCCATCTCACTAATTGGTAGGATAGCAGCAGTGAAAATTAATATACTCCCAAAAATAAACTCTATATTTTCAATGACCCCAGTGCAACCAACAGTACATTGGTTTAATACTCTAGATTCAATAGTCAATACGTTTTATTGGGTATACAAGAAACCGAGAATTAAACTAGAAACACTACAGAAAAACAAAGACTGTGGAGGCCTAGCAGCCCCAAACTTTAGATACTACTATCTAGCAAACCATCGTCAATTTAAAATTTAGAGGTTACAACCAGAGCAACGACTGGGCCATGGATGGCGTGACATTAAACAAACAGAATGTCAGGAGTTATAATATCTGATCTAGCATTCCTTACTGAATCAATAAGGAAACATAATTGCTGTAAAAACCCATTTATCGCAACAACTCTGTGAGCCTGGTGGAAATTCCTCAAACTCAGTGGTCGCTCTCTATCTCCAACCAAATTCACGCCAATCTGGCACAACCAGGATTTTCTGGTTAAAAACAGACCAATAATCTTTAGGTCTTGGAAAAGACAAGGAATTACTTATCTGGAACACATTTTTAAAAACAATTTGCTTTGTGCTTGCAATCAGATCAAAATCCTTCACAGCAGCTCTCTAAGGACATTCCTGTATGAGGTAATGGCCATCATTAACCGCTGAACATTTGAATGACCCATCCTGACCAGAACCTTTATCTCCGAATCACATTCTTATAAAAAAGTCCACAAACGTTCTGCCCCCTCCAGGACAATTTGTCAGAGAAGATCTTTATCTCCAAAAGAGGCGGCGCCGAGTACAGTGTTTGGCTAATGAATTTTGGACTCGATGGAAGAAAGAATATCTTTTGAACTTACAACCAAGACAAAAGTGGCACAAGAATAGAAGGAACTTGAAGGTGAATGACATCGTCCGGTTAATAACAGGAAATGTTTTATTGAAAAGTTGAAGTGTTTACATGCGACAACATTTCATTTAGGGAAATCCCACATTAAGCTTTGTATGATTTGGTGGGAGTGTAATTGTTGACATTATATTGGTTACATTTGTCATAGTTTGTATGCCTACAATATTTGTTCACTTTTTTAAACCAATTTGTAATTGAGTATTGATTTAAGTTGCTGTCATTTATTTATATATTGCCTAATTTAGTAGTACATTTATTTTGAAGGCGAAGTGCGACGCTTACTCTATTCCAGTCAGAAGCAGCGAGCACCAACTTGGTGGATGTGTGGGTGAAAAGTGAACTGGTCAGGAAGGACTTGAATATAAGATGTGAATCGTCAGGGGAGGATGTCAATGGTTTCAAGGAAGATTCAAAGTCTACTTCCCTCCTTCTAGCATGCAGCCAAAAAGGTATTTTGTTTGTTTGTTGGTATTTTGCTTTAGTGAAATGTTAATCCACATGCTGTGCATGCTATTATTTGATGTTAAGCTGACATGGTGTTTATAATGCAACGCTATGTGTGTTTCTAACTGTGGTGAAAGTCGCTGGAGGGGGGGGGGGGTTCAGGTTTATTGGGTGGTTGTTGTGTTCTTGGCTTCGTTTGATTGGTGGGGAGGTGTCCAGGATGTACTAAGTAGTTGGTAATTGGGCGAGGTGTCGGAACAAAGGGGCTGGAACAAAGAGAGGAAGTGGTCGAGGGGAAGAAGAGATGCAACAGGGCCAAACAAAGTGGATTATTTAGTTCTCTCTGGACGCCTCAAAGATCGGGATTATTTGTACGCCTCGCGGCAGGGAATAAAGACTGTTCAGCTTCCCACAACAATGCGATCTGCTTCTCCTTCATTGGGTCCATCTGGTTAATACCGCTGAGCATCACATAGGTGTCAGAAGCGGGATTAGCGCCACGTCGCCATTGGCCAGATTACCATGGAGGAGATGCGGATGCTCACCCCCTCACAGTCGGGAAGCCGGGGGGCAATGAAAGCTGCGGAACAGAGGTGTGCCGAGATGGAGCTGCGAACTGAAAACAGCCGAACGCACATGGTCTCCCAAGTCGCCACAGCGTCACCGTCGTATTGCTTTGAGGTAAAACCAGCGTTAAAGTACAACCCGCTGAAAGACAAAAGTTGCCGCCAAACTGGACAGAAAGATGTTTAGGGAGTGGCTCATGGCTACATAGGGTGAAATGGTAACCAAAGAGAGAAAGACGGTGACTGATAGTTAACCCCCGTGCGTGGGGGGCCCTCAGACGCTGGTGCCGCTAAGGTTAGTTCCCCCCAGCTAATACGGCCAAATGAGCCCCTATAGCAGCCTACCTGCCCCGGCCGCACGGTTATGACGTACAACCTGACCCCAGCCCAGCTGTCCTACAGTGCTCTAGCCCCCTCGCCATGCAGAGCCCAAGCCTCGTTACTCCACACCAGCTTTCTTCAACTACGCTAACAGGTCTCATGCAGTGCTCGTTAGCCCTGTGGCGTTCCCCCTTGTTCCCGGAAGTGTAAGCAGTGAGCCCACTAGCCCCAGCCCTGAAGGAGTCCAGATGTGGAACACTGCTGAGTGAGCGAGCCCAAGAGGTGGAGCGGAATTTCTGTGATGGAACAGGGCTTCGGATGGAGCGGAGAGCTCTGCAACCCTGCGTCTGGGCGGCCACAGGTTCTACCCCCGCCTCTGTCTGCCCCCAGGCTCCCAGCTGATCCACAGACTGCTGTTGCAGGTGCAGCTGTTGGAGGTGTGGTCAGAGAGCCCCCCCCCCCACCCCACCTACCTGCATGGAGTGTGGCTGGCTGATATTCTGGAGGCATGCCTGCTTGGTCTAGACCAGGAGTGTCCAAATGTTTTTCACTGAGGGCCACATACAGAAAAATAGGCAAAGGGCTGGGCCACTCACTAGAGGTGAGCTGTATCGCCTCACCTCTAGTGTATTGAAGTTAGAAAAATCAATCAAATGTAGGTACATTATGCTTGATAATTGAATATGCTTAAAGAAAAAAAACAGCCTACATCTCAGCTGTCTATTAATGAGTTTTCATTCATTTAGTTACAAAAATGATTGGCAGCACATTCTCAAAACAGCAGCCTCAGATCGCTTGTTAGTCAGGATGGTGATCCCCCTTCACAGCCCTGTATAAAGGGGGACCAATAAGGGGAAAAGGGGATGGGTATATTTCAAGCTTGTTCTTCAAGTTATTGGGCTTGTTAACACATCAACTGTTTGTTGGCAAATGTTATCAACTTTAATTGACTGAATTGATGAAGTAATTGGGATTATTAATGCATGAATATTGTGTCATATATTTTTAACTCACCTATAATGGGAACAGCGTTGCGCTCAGTGGAAGCAGTGAAGCTGTGTTTTGATCTGAAGGATGGCCGGCAGGTCAGGAGTAAGTTTGGTGGTTGAGATGCGAAGGACATCGCAGAGATGGCCGTCGGTCATTTTGGTTCTCAATCTGCTTTTGTTCAGAGTTAAAAGAGAAAATGTTTGCTCACATATGTATGTTGAGCCGGACAGACTCATCATTCTTTTTGCGTGGCGTTTCATCGGAGGAAACTCGGCCTCTTCCAAGCTCCGGTAGAAGTCGGTAAGAGAGAGAAGCTGATGTTGCTTCTCCAGAGAATTATCACACTGCATTTCGATAAGTTCTAATTGCAGACTCTCTTCCACTTCTTCTGCATCCATCAGGAAGGGAGTCGAGAACAGCTTGATTTCTTTCTCGATGATAGAAAAATCTTGGATGCGCCGACTGAATTCTGTCATGAGACGTGATCACAGACACATATTTCCCCTTTTTAGCAGAAAGCTTGGCCTTTTGGAAAAGCAAATTTGATTTCGGACAGCGTGGGGAAGTTTGCAACATTGAAGTTGCGTAGTTGTGTCTCAAAGAGACGGAGCTTCACACAGAATGCTTTCATGTGCGCATAAAGTTGTGGTACAAGCTGGTCTTTGCCTTGTAGGCTCTTGTTCAGTGTGTTTAGATGATCAGTAAGATCAAGTAACAAAGCCAGGTCTGCCAACCATAGAGGGTCACTCAGCTCCTTAGGAGGTCGCTCCTTCTCTTTCAAAAACTGGTCGATTTCTGAACTCAGGGAATAAAACCGCTGCAGCACGGAGCCGCGACTTAGCCAGGGCACATCAGAATGGGAGAGTAGGTCCCCGCATTCAGCATCGACATCAGATAGTAGAGGTTTTGCGGCCGATAGAAGATTTAAGTCTTGTCAAAGTTTAGAAATTTCAAGGCATTCTGTTGTTTTTCCTGGTGGTAAAAAAATGTTCCGATCCTTTGATAAACAAGATAAAAATAAAAAATGAGAATGAAAATATGAATAAGGTAAATCATAAATACAAGTCTATATATAGCATCAAAAAGAAAAAGATACTGGATCCACTGCAACGATATGTATATAAATGTATATAATCATTTACATTGTGCAATATTTTTTGTGCAATGTTTGGGAACTGAGAATAATAACAAATATAGAGGAATATAAATGTGTGCAAGTATTACAGCAGTGAGGTGGACACAGTATGAGGTGAGTCCTAGTTTGTGACAGAGTTCAGTGTGCATATGGCTTGGGGGAAGAAGCTCTTTCTGACTCTCTCTGCTCTGGTCGTGTGGCTGCGGAGGCGTTTGCCTGATAGTAGCCGCTGGAACAGTCCATCGTTGGGATGGTGGGGATCCTTAATAATCTTCTTAGCCCTGGTCCTGCACCGCCTGCTGTGTAACGCTGCATTTACATGGAACCAGCAGACAGGAGGGGGCAAACCGGAAGTCATATTAGTGGACGAGAGCATGACGGCAGACCGGTGTGGTGCCAAAAAGTGATTGCCGTCCACTGGGTGGCTGTAATCTGTCAAATATAACCGTTATGAATGACACCAAGTCATTTTGAGTCATAAACAACCTTTCAGTCACAAGCTAGGAGCTGCAATCACTTTAAGACAAGTGCAAAACTGCACATTGTGAGTTCTATTGGCCCTTCAAATGTATTTCACCTGGTAAAAAGGACTCTTCATCTTCATCTTCATCTTCTTTGTTTGATGGTTGATTGTGATCTTTGGCTTTGAAGCCACCTACTGTACCGTTGTATGCAGAAATGATATTGACACTACATAATGAAGTGGAGAGATAGTGTACACCTAAACAAACAACCTAGATAGATTCATGAACACTGCGTATATAGAATGAGCTAGATCCTGTCATATTAACTTGTATCCTTTAAAAATTCAATCCCAGCTTTCCAGTTGTTCCCAGTATTCCCTCTCGGTTCCATTCTCTACCCGTCTCCCTAATCCCTTCTGCAGGAGGAGCCGTTCCCTCTCTTCCTTGTACTTATTGCATTCCATGAGTATATGTTTGACATTGTCTGTGCTTTTGCAATGACAGCATTCTTCTGACATATTCTCCTCATCAGGAACAGTGTCTTGTTGAGTCCTGTGTGATCAAACCTTAACCTCGTTCAACTGACTTCCTCCCTCCTGTTTCCCCTCCTTACATCCTGGGCCTTTATGGATTTCACAAATTTGTAGTGTGTTCGTCCCTTATTGGCCTCATCCCATCTTTGCTGCCATTTCCTCATTGTCCTTTTTTCTTCCCCTTTCTCAAAAAGAATATCCAAAATGCTTGTCACTTGTGATCGATGAAGCCTTTCAGAGACGCCGCTTCCTGCCCCGAGCCTCGCTGCAAACTCGCTGCTGCCACCGCGTGGTAAAGACAAAGCACTGCACCTTCCGCCATAACTAAAAACAACAACTGCACCCGTTGTTGTTCAAATGCAAATGAAACTGGAACCTGAGAAAACATCAAACAAAACAACAAACTGCTTCTATCTCACGTCCCACCTTAAACTGGACGGCAAAAAGATGATTTATTTCTTTTATTCGTTTAGGTTTATTGTATTTTGTGTACAAAGGAAAAGGAGAACGATGGCGGCTTGTTTACGGTGAAAATGCCATTAACCCTCTGAAGACCCAGCTGTAGTCAGAGAAGCGTGATGAGTGTGATTTTGGTGTGGTCTGATATTTATCTAAATATAATCAACTTAACACACTCTGACTCCAAAGTGCTTGATATATTTGAGGGAAAATCACAGCTACATTGATGTGCCATCAATAGTTTTTTCAGTATCATTATGCAGCTTTTAGATAGATCTAAAACACACAAGACATAAAGAGTATGTTTTTGTATTTTGTGTTTCCACCAGAAATGTTATCATAGCAACACACGAAAATATATTAACAAACTGTTTTGTCAACACAAAAGTTGTTCATGTTGTTCAATGAAGTCAAAATAGTTGATCAAATCTGATGTCTAAATAGGTAAAAACAAGGTTTTATCACAACTGTTCACAACTTTATTTTATTTGACCCAAGGTGTGAAATGAGCCACGAGCTGAAAATGCACGACCCCCTGGTGGGGGCCATTAGAGGTGTGGCTCTGCAGCAGGCTGGGCCCTCTCTCTGGCACACTCTCAAAGGAATGAGGCTGTAGGCGAGTGGGAGTGGGGCAATGCAAGAAATGTAAGCAATGTTTTTACTTTTGAAAGATTTATTGAAGACGTCACACAAACTATATACAAAAACCCCCAAAAATGGTTTTAGGTGAGAAGAGCAACTCTAGAACCAACAATCACATAGAGAGAGAGAGAGAGAGAGAGAGATTAGATTTCTTTTTAGATTTTAAAGCATCTTTATTTTAACATTTTCTCTGGTTCACAGTTGCAGACAATACAACAAACACACTTTGTTCACTAACAGAGTCCTACACATTAAAAACAGACTGGAAGCACAGGTCGTCCTCCACCAGCAAACAGATGGCGTCATTAAAACACCACAGCTTGATGAAGACATCCAGACTCTTCATCAGTCTGTGAAAGTTAAAATCAATCAAGACTCTGGCCCTGACCAACGCTACAAACACTCTTCCTAAAACACTCTCCTTTCCCCTCAGTTTGTTCCTTCTCGTGAGGTAGATGGCCATCTTCGCTTCCCCTACTAGAAAATTCAGCAGTCGCCATTTCTCTGCATTGGCCCTGTAGTATCTAACCCCAAAAATAAAAGCGTTTCTGGACCACTCCTCCTTAAAGAGCTTAAAACTTTCCTTTAAAAGACTAAAAAGCTCTAAAAGTCTG
Organism: Zeus faber; assembly: GCF_960531495.2. Classification (NCBI taxonomy): domain Eukaryota; kingdom Metazoa; phylum Chordata; class Actinopteri; order Zeiformes; family Zeidae; genus Zeus; species Zeus faber. The sequence continues at coordinate 23,404,922 of NC_137195.1, read as the reverse complement.
TCGCACTCTGCAAAACAGTGAAACACGGACTCTGGCAGTTTGCAGAATGGACATTCATTTGCGACCGTGGGATTAAAAACAGAAACAAAGCTATTGACGGCTACTGCTCCATGTAGGACTCTCCATTGGAGGTCCCCCGTCTTTTTCTTGGAGGGAGCTTTGTAAAAACTCCTCCAACACGGCTCCTCCTGTCCCCCCATCTGGAGCCGTTCTCTCCAGACAGTGTCCTGCCGCCCCTCCAGTCCCTTCCTATTTAAAACAACCACACACTCTTTGTAAAAAGCCCTCCTGGCAGTTTTAAAAGTCCCCCCCTCCATCCGCCCACAGCCAGCGCTTCGCTTTTGCCCCAGTTGACTTTCGCTGCTGATAGCAGCCCAAAGTCCCTGACGATCCCCTCCAGTTTGCTGATTTCGTCCTGTTTCTTTATTAAAACATTGACGTCGTCCGCATAGGCTGATAAAATGTGGCTTCTCTCAAGACCGTTTAAAAACACACCCTCGATGTTCATCCTTAATTGACACAGCAATGGTTCTATGGCCAGAGAGTACAACATCCCTGAGAGGAAGCAACCCTGTCTCACCCCTCTACGCACTTTAAAAGGGCCGCTCAGCCCTCCATTAATCTTCAGTACACTCTCGATGCCCTGGTACAAAACCTGGATCATGGCTATCAGACCAGGGCTGAGGCCAAAAGCCTCCAGAGTTTTCCAGAGGTAAGGGTGCTCAACCCGGTCAAACGCCTTTTCCTGGTCTAGCGAAATGAGCCCAGTTTCAATGCCCAGAGAACTAGAGAAGTCCAAAATATCCCGAATTAAGGACACATTGTCCAGAATGGACCTACCAGGCACACAGTACGTTTGGTCCTGATGGACTACCAGGTCCATCACCTCCCTCAGCCTGTTGGCCAGCGCCCTCGACAGGATTTTATTGTCCGTGCACAGAAGGGACACAGGACGCCAGTTCTTGTCTCCTGCAGGTCTCCTTTCTTGGGTAGGAGAGTGATGACTGCCCTCCTGCAGCTGACTGGCAATAACTTATCTTTAAAAACTTCATTAAAACCATTAAAAGGTCCTCCCGTAACTCCTCCCAGAACTCTTTGTAAAACTCCGCAGGAATCCCGTCGATGCCGGGGGCCTTACCCCCCTTCATGCTCTGCAGGGCCGTGGAAAGATCCTGCAGGGTCAGAGGTTCCCCCAGCACCGCACTGACATCTTCCAGGACCCTGGGCAGATTTCCACAAAAGGAGTAAAACAGTTCTTTTTGCTCCTCGTACTCACTTCTGTACAGTTCTGTGTAAAAGTCCACGGCTCTCGTCCGGATCTCCTCCGGCCTCCTGAGCTCCTGTCCTGTGTCTGATCTCAGGGTGTGGATAAACCTGCTCTGCCCGTTCCTCTTCTCCAGGCTAAAAAAGAAACTAGATGGTGCGTCCATCAGTGCTGCGCTCTGGAAGCGAGAGCGGACCAGCGCCCCCTGCACCTTGGTGCCTAGTAGGTCTGCAAGAGCAGCTCTTTTAGACTTGAGGTCCTTAATATGATCTAGATTCCCAGTGGGTTCCACTACACCCTGTAACTCCACAATGTCAGTCTCCAGATCCCTCATAGATCTGGTGATGTCCCGTGTGACATTGAGAGTGTACTGCCGACAGAGCTGCTCTATCTCCCTCTTCCCATAGTCCCACCACAGTCTTAAGGAAATAAAATCCGGCTTTCTGTTTCTAAAACCTTCCCAAAAAAACCTAAAAGCATCCTTAAAGTTCGAGTCACATAGTAGGGTGGTGTTAAAATGCCAATATGCGCTTTTGGGCTTTACATTGGCAATAAAAACACGGCAAACAACCAGGGAGTGATCGGTAAAACCAACAGGCACTATTCTACATTCCTTAAAAATGTTAAAATGGTGCTTAAAACAGTAAAACCGGTAGGTCTGGCCAACGATAAAAAGGTGCTTCTGCAGTGCACCCAGGTGTACCGCCTTCCATCCCCGTTGGTTCTCCTCCACACGTCCGTTAGCTCGTTCTCATTTGAGAGCAGCCTCATCGCGTTCTGCGATGCTCTGTGAGGCTCACAGTGGTTCCTGTCTAAAAGGTCGTTCTCGGTGCAGTTAAAGTCTCCTCCTAGAAACAAAAACTCCCCAGTACGAACTTTGCCTAAAACCCCATTTAAAACTTGCAAAAAAGTGACTCTGTGTGGTCCTGTGGTGGGAGCGTACACATTTATAAATGTTGGGCGGTATGCTGAGTGAACCCAGGTGCAGAGAACAAGGCAGAGGCGAGGTGGCAAAAATAGAGGTTTACTCAAAACAAGTACAAAACTGGGCAAAAACAAAATAAGAAGTCTCGGGAGCTTGGAACAACAGCGTTGTCATGAGGTTAGACAAACTGAAGACTGAGCGCCTGAGGACACAAACGACTATTTAGACGTTTGGTCGTCTAAATAGGGACGACCAAACGAGACACAGGTGAAACATATCACCTAATGAGGCAGGGTAATCAGGAACAGAAATAGGTGAAGCAGAGCAACCCTGAAAAGGCAGTACTGGCGGCATCTAGTGGCCGATGCCGGTAGGCCCCGGGCGAACCCTGACAGGACCCCCCCGTCTAGGAACGGCTCCCGACGTTCCTCCAGGGAGTGTCGTGCGGCGACGGCGGAAATCCTGGATCAGAGAGGGGTCCAGGATATCCCGGGCCGGAACCCAGGAGCGCTCTTCCGGCCCGTACCCCTCGTTCCGGCCTCGTGGTGGGCGCCAAGGTGCCGGTCGGAGCCGCGACACGTGGAAGGTGGGGTTTATCCTCATGGACCTGGGGAGCAGAAGACAGTATGCGGCAGGATTGAAGGGCCCAACATACCGTGGCGCGAGCTTGCGTGACTCCACCCGTAATGGAAGGTCCCTGGTGGACAGCCAGACCCTCTGGCCCGGACGGAGCATAGGCGCTGGTCTGCGCCGTCGGTTGGCCTGGATCTGCTGCTGCCGGGATGTCCTCAGCAGGGCCTGACGAGCCCTCTGCCAGGTACGTCGGCACCGCTGGACGAACCGCTGGGCTGACGGCACTCCCACCTCCGCCTCCTGCTCCTGAAACAGAGGAGGTACGTACCCGAACTGGCACTCAAACGGGGACATGCCAGTGGAAGAGCAGCGCAGAGTGTTGTGAGCGTATTCCGCCCACACTAGATGGTCGCTCCAGGAGGCAGGGTTGGAGGACACGAGGCACCTCAGTGTTGTCTCCAGGTCCTGGTTGACCCGCTCCGTCTGGCCATTGGATTGCGGGTGGAAACCGGAGGACAGGCTGACGGAGGCGCCGAGGAGCTGGTGGAACGCTTTCCAGAACCGGGATGCAAACTGCGGGCCGCGGTCTGACACCACGTCCAGGGGCAGGCCGAACACCCTGAAAACGTGCTGCACCATGAGCTCAGCAGTCTCCAGAGCTGAGGGGAGCTTGGGCAGAGGAATAAAGCGGCAAGCCTTGGAGAACCGGTCCACCACGACGAAGATGACGGTGTGACCCCGAAACGGTGGAAGGCCGGTGATGAAGTCCACTGAGAGGTGTGACCAGGGCCGACTGGGGATGGGAAGGGGATGCAGCAGCCCCATGGGACGTGACCGGGGGTTCTTGTTCTGGGTGCAGATGGTGCAGGCAGCGACGAAGGACCGGACGTCCTGCTCCATGATAGGCCACCAGAAACGCCTGCGGAGGAACTCGAGGGTCCCGGAGATCCCCGGGTGGCCAGTGAGGCGGGATGAATGCCCCCATTGCAGGACTTGTGATCGGACAGCCTTCGGGACAAACAGGTGACCCGGGGGCCCGTTGCCGGGATCCGCCTCCCTCCTTTGGGCCTGCCGGACCTGCGTCTCAATTCCCCAGCGGACCGGAGCCAAGATGCAGGAGCTCTGGAGAATGGGCTCGGGGAGTTCAACCAGCTCAGGAGGGTCGAACTGTCTGGAGAGAGCGTTGAGGTTCTTGGACCCGGGACGATAGGACAGGATGAAGTTGAACCGATTGAAGAACAAGGCCCATCGGGCTTGACGGGAGTTGAGGCGTTTGGCATCCTGAATGTATGTCAGGTTCTTGTGGTCGGTCCAGACGACAAATGGGTGTTGGGCCCCCTCCAGCCAGTGCCGCCACTCCTCCAATGCCAGTTTGACTGCCAGTAGCTCCCGGTTCCCTATGTCATAGTTCCGTTCTGCTGGGGTGAGGCGACGGGAGAAGAAAGCACATGGATGGAGCTTCTTGTCGTGAGTCCTTTGGGACAAAACGTCCCTCACTCCCACATCGGAAGCATCCACCTCCACCACGAAGGGTAGGGTAGGCTCTGGTGTGGCCAGGACAGGGGCAGCGGTGAACCGCGTCTTGAGAGCCCTGAACGCCCCCTCAGCCTCCGCAGTCCAGGCGAAGCGGACTGTGGATGTCCTAGCGATTCTTGACCGTGATCTTGTTCAGACCACGGTAATCAATGCAGGGACGCAGGCCGCCAAAACCCTGCGCCCGCCGGGGAGGTAGAAGGGCGGATGAAACCTGAGGTGAGCGCCCCCCGGATGTACTCCTCCATGGCTGTAGTCTCAGGGGCAGAGAGAGAGAAGAGACGTCCTCGAGGAGGGCAGGTGCCAGGCAGAGGGTCGATGGCGCAGCCATAGGACCGATGGGGAGGAAGCGTGGTGGCCCGTCTCTTGCTGAAGACCTCCCTCAGATCGGCATACTTGTGGGGCACTCGTGAAAACTCGGGAGGGATGGGACCTTGAATACGGACTGGAGCCAGGACACGGCCAGGAACTCCGGAGTGGGCAGGGGCTTGGGAAGGGGCCCGAGCTTGGACACGGACTGGAGACTCGAGAGGGTGAGAAGACGGACTAGAACGAAGACAGGTGGTGTGGCAGGCAGGACCCCAATCGGTGAGACGCCCGGAGGCCCAGTCCAGATGTGGGTTGTGACGGGCTAGCCATGGGTAGCCCAGGACCAGTGGAAACTCAGGAGAGTGGATGAGGTGGAGCTGGAATACCTCTGAATGTTTTCCCTCCAGTGACAGCCAAAGGGGGGCAGTGAGATGGCACACGCTACCGGACCCCAGTGGTCTTCCATCCAGGGCTGTCACCGTGAGAGGATGCTCTGGAGGTGCCAGAGGGAGCTTTAGGGCCTTTGCTAGCCCTACATCCAGGAAGCTACCTGCAGCGCCGGAATCCACCATAGCTTGGAGGGAGTGATGTTGATCTCCCCAGGCGAGGGAGGCAGCCAGCAGGACCCTGGTCGCCTCGAGCTCGGGAGAGAAGGTTGGCCTTGTCGCAGTTCTCCCTACCCTGGACGAGAGTTGGCTTTTCCCGAGAGCTCAGGGCAGGAAGAACGGAAATGCCCCGGGATCCCACAGTACAAGCAGCAGCGCTCTCTCATCCGCCGGTCACGTTCGGACCGAGAGAGCCGTGTGCTGCCTACTTGCATCGGCTCCTCCCTTGATGCTGGAGGCGGGCTCGGGAGGCCTCGTCCCCAGAGCCGCTCTGCGCGCTGGTCTTGGTGAAGCGGGGAAAAAGCGTTCCCCTTGTCTCTCCCGGAGGCGGTTGTCCACCCGAATCGCTGTATCGATGAGCGTATCCAGGTCCTCCTGCGCCTCCCGGGATGCCAGCTCGTCCTTGACACCCTCATTGAGACCCTCCTGGAAGGCCGCGATGAGTGCCTCGCTGTTCCATCCGGACGCCACGGCGAGGGTGCGGAATGCGATGGCGTAGTCCGCTACGCTCTGTCGCCCCTGGCGGAGCCGGAGTAGCCGTGTCGACGCCTCCCTCCCACTGACTGAGTGGTCAAACACTCGGCGCATCTCCCCGGCAAAAGCCTGGTAGCTGGAGCAGGCCGGGGTTTGCCGATTCCAGATGGCCGTGGCCCAGGAGAGTGCTTTGCCGGTGAGTAGCGTGACCACGTATGCCACCTGTGAGCGCTGGGTGGGGAACTGTGACGGCTGGAGCTCGAAAGCCAGGGAGCATTGTGTCAGAAAGCCACGACAACCCCCTGGGTTACCGTCGTACCTCTCTGGCGCCGGAAGTCGTGGTTCGCGGTGATCTGGAGGACGCGGGTTCATGGGAGGCAGCGCTGGCGCAGGGGCCATAGGTGGAGCCTGTGCCTGGCTCTGCTGGACGGCCTGGGTGAGCGACTGCAGGTTGTCCAGGACCTGCTGGAGAACCCGCTCATGACGGCCAATCGCAGCCCCCTGGTTCGTCAAGGCCACCCGCAGGCTCTCCACCTCTGGAGGCTGGCTCTCTGCTGGGTCCATGTTGCGGCTCAGTCTTGCTGTTGGGCGGTATTCTGAGTGAACCCAGGTGCAGAGAACAAGGCAGAGGCGAGGTGGCAAAAATAGAGGTTTACTCAAAACAAGTACAAAACTGGGCAAAAACAAAATAAGAAGTCTCGGGAGCTTGGAACAAGAGCGTCATGAGGTTAGACAAACTCAAGACTGAGCGCCTGAGGACACAAACGACAGGGTCTAAATAGGGACGACCAAACGAGACACAGGTGAAACATATCACCTAATGAGGCAGGGTAATCAGGAACAGAAATAGGTGAAGCAGAGCAACCCTGAAAAGGCAGTACTGGCGGCATGTAGTGGCCGATGCCGGTAGGACCCGGGCAAACCCTGACAATAAAGACAAACTTATAATGCTCAAATGCTGCCCTCACCACCCTCAGTCTGCCCTCCACCACCTCCTCCACCTCAAAGGATGCTGGGACAAAGCTCTTAGAAAAGAGAAGAGCCAACCCCCCGCTGGTGGTGCTCTTGTGGCTTAGCACCAACCCCCCCACTCCCTCTTCCAGTCAGCCTCATTGCCAGAGTCACTGTGGGTCTCCTGCACCAACAGCACATCCAGCCTCTTCTGCTCCATCAGCTCATACAGCAGAAACCTCTTAGCTGCGTCTCTAGCCCCATTCGCATTCAGCGTGCTGATGTTAAAGTCACTCATTGCACGGAAAAGGGAATCAGCCCGAACAGCGGCACCCACCTCCACCTCCTCCCCATCCTCTCCGTTGTTCAGCTCCTTCCTGATCTTTTGCACTATTTTCTTTAGCCTGTACACCTCCTGGTCCGTAAACCCTCCTCTCCCCTTACTCTTCATCTGTTGCTGGGCCGCGTTCGCCAGCAACTCCTTGTCTGAGAAGAAATCCTCCACCTTTATCCCTTTCACGTTCTTCGTCCTGTGCAGAAACGCTTTTATTTTGCCCACACTGTAGCTTTTTTTGCCCTTTTTCTTCTTTACGCCTAGAAAAACTTGCCCCTCACTGTCTGCAGCAGAGTCCTCCTCCATCCAGGACTCTGACTCCGAGCCTCCCTGCTCCACCTCCTGACTTGCCTTCCCCTGGCTTGCTGTCCCTCTCTTCGCCTGAGAGTCTCCTACCATTTTGTTTGACTTTCTTTTGAGGCGAGGGACTCTCAACCGATCGTCCTCATCCCCCATCTCAAAGTCACTTCCTTCCAGTGCCTCCTCCTCCCTAGCTACGTCACCTGCACTCCTTTGACTTTGTTCTGTAGCTTCCTTTCCTTCACCAGTCCCCTCCTGTCCCCCCGCACCCACCTGCCTGTCTTCCGGACCCTCCTCCTTCCCCTCCTGTCCTCCCACCCTTACCTGCCTTCTTTCCAGACCCTCGCCTTCCTCCCCCCGTGTCTCCACGCTCACCTGGCTGCGCTGTCTACCTCCACCCGTTCCCTCCTGCGGCTCCACATTCCCCTGTCCCCCCCCCCTTTTTTCCCCTGCCCCTCGCCTGCCCCCTCCTGTGCCCCCACCTTCACCTGTTTCTTCTCCTTTCCTTTCCGCCCTCCACCTGTCTCCCCCTGTGCCCCCACCTCCACCTGTCTTTCCCCTGCCTCCTTTTGGCCCTCACCTGCCTCTCCCTGTGCCCCCACCTTCACCTGCTTTTCCCCTCCTTCCTTCTGGCCCTCCCCCGCCTCCTCCTGTGCCCCCTTCTTCGCCTGTTTTCCCCCCTCTTGACCCCCCCTGCCCCCTCCTGTGCCCCCACCTTCGCCTGCTTTTCCCCTTTCTGACCCTCACCTGTCCCCTCCTGTGCTCCCTCCTTGTCCTATCCACCCTTCTGCCCCTCACCTGTCTCGCCGTCTGCCTTCTTCCCTGGACATGCCCTGACCTGGTGTCCCTCCCCACCGCACCCAAAGCACTTGGTGGTGTCAGTGTTGACAAACACCACGTAGTCAAACTCATCCGCCCTGACTTTAAAAGCTACGTTCAGCTCCGCAGCCCTGTTGTTCAAAACCATCAGGACGTGCCTCCTGTGCGACACCACACGCTTAAGCAGCGGTGACTTACACCCCGACGGGACTTTTCTAACTGGCGACACCACCTTCCCGTGCCTCGCCAGTTCCCTAGTGAGGGTCTCATCTTTAATAAACGGCGGAACATTCGCCAGATTCACCCTCTTTGCCGGTGTGGAGAGAGGCAGGACGGGAACAAACATTTCGTTCACCGTGACGCTGCTCGCCACCACCGCGTTCACCTTGTCCACACTATCTACGAAGATGACCACCGCGCTGTTCATCCGCGCTGCGGACACAACGCTGCTGTAGCCGACAGTCTTCCCCACCGCCAGGCTGCAGTCCTCCACCGAGACCGAGGAAGACACGGGCAACTTAATGCCATGCTTCCTCGTTAGCTTGGTGAGGTCCGACATGGTTGCGGACCCGCACCACCACCACCACCACCACCACCACCCACCCGCTGTGCGCACACCCTACAACCAACAACAAAAAAAAACTAACACCGTCACCAACAAATAATTATAAACATACAATTGATAGAAAAGTTAGAGAGAGATCACTCTCTGATGATTTCCTGTGGCAGCTTGTAGAGGTGCTCTCATACTGTAAAAACAAATTAAAAAAGTGTAAAGAAATGTGATACTTTCTGTTTCCCAGTATCACAGACCTGATACTAACCCCCGTCGCCCTTCATCCACTCCCATGCACTAGATTTGCAACAGCTTTGCAAGCAGCACACACTCACGCACAAATATGTGAGTCATCAATTTATTGACAATTGACATCAACTGTGTCCAAATAAAGAGTTCCGGAAGTGATTTCCCCGTCGCAAAAATGAAAAGGCTTTCAACATCATTCCTTCTTTCTGTCACTGTTGCCATCATCACAGACTTTTAAAACTGAAATCTGTCACTGTTTGCAGGCAAAACCAATAAATTTGTCCCTCCAACTTTGTTGACCTTGTTTAGCAACTCTTGAACAATGATCTGAACCAAGATGTTGCCAGAACAACTTGGTTAAGATTTAACCACAACAATGCAAGAGAATGGAGGGCAGGCCATCTGTCAGAAAATATGATTTCATTGAAGTTATTTCATGCTATTCATAGGGAGTGTGGTCAGGCTGGAGGATGAGTTTATAGACAGTTCATATTGATTTGCTTCTAATGCACAACTGCAAGCAAGACAGCTAGAACTAATACACCTTTCCCACTGCACCAAAAACCTGGTAACACCTGCTAACATCTGCCATTTGTCATCAGTGGGAAAGGAAAATCCCTGGTCTCAGTCCCGGGTCTAATGACCCTGCGATAGACACAGGTTTCAATCGGTTCCACCTCTGATCGGCTCTGATGTGAGTAGGACACCCGGGTCCACACGCTCATTTTGGCGCCTTTAGCTGCACAATGTGACGCACGTTGAAATTCTGGACGCTGGCACATAAATAGACAGGAGTATCTGTGTATCATTCCATCATTTAATATCCCTTTAAGAATCCAAAATCAAAATCAGAAGTTGGACTTTTTTTCCGCATGGGGGACCATGAAATGTTTTGAGTGAGGGGATCGCACCGTGGGGAGGACAGCGGAGAACCCCTATGCCCCCCGCCGGGCTCCTAGTCACTCCAGCACCGCTCCAAGCCGCTCCCCGGCATCGAAGGACTGGTGTGCGAGTGCCCACCGGCAGCACGGAGCATCTGAAATAAACAGCATTTCTCCTAGCAACGGGAAAGGGTTTACCCGGGTTAAAAAAAACAATTTTGGTGTGAAAACGGTATAAGCCGCCATGTTTGTGGCTTCAAAAGAGCTCTGGGTGAGTGAATGCGGTGGTTCTATATACAGTCGATAATTGTGAAAAAGTGGTTATTTTTCCACCAGCGTTAGAAGCACTGACATATAATAATAATAGACTAGGTTTTGGGCCAGTCGCCCAGGGGCATGGCCCGGGACCTCCGTGGACATTGATCAGGTGCAGAATTGGATTTCGGAATTTATTCTCGAAAGTTTCTTTCGAGTTTATTCTCGAGTCGGCTCACTCACTCACTCACTCATCCCATGGCCTCGGGGGCCGTAGGGGTGTCATGTTGGAAGCTTGGGCCGTCAGGGATCTTCAGCGCTCACGGTCTTCTGCTGTACGAAGCAGGGTTTGGAAGCTGCATCCAGTCCATTCTTTGATGTTGTCTATCCAGGACTTTCTCTGCCTGTCTCTTCTTCGTTTCCCCTCTACGGTCCCCTGTAAGATGGTCTTTGACAGGGAGGTGTGTCTTGTGACATGGCCAAACCAGGCCAGTTTGCAACGTTTCACTATTGAGAGTATAGAGGTTCTTGTTGTCCAGCATAGGTGGTAACTTAACTGTTTGACGTAGTCGTTTGTCCGGTGTTCATTGTAGGAAATGTGTAGCATCCTTCTATAGCACTTGTTTTCGAAGGACTGTATCCTGCGTTTGGTGTCTGCTGTGAGTGTCCAGCTCACACAGCCATAGAGTAGGGTGGATAGTATGAGAGAGTTATAGAGTCTGACCTTCACCGGGAAGCTGATGGTGTTGCGTCTCCATATTCTGGCCAGTCTTGTCATGGCTGAAGTTGCTATGCCAATTCTGGTTTTTATTTATTTTGTGGAGCTGCCATCTTCACTCACAAGGGACCCAAGGTATTTGAAGTCCTTTACTTCTTCCAGTGTTTGCCCGTTCATTGTGATGTTGGTTGGTGTTGGATGGTTATGGCTGTTGACCAGTATCTTGCTTTTCTCTTCGCTTATCTCCATTCCGTATCTTCTCTCTACCTGCTCCAGTCTGGTGGTGAGATCCTGGAGTTCAGCTTCGCTTTTCCCTATGAGGTCGATGTCATCAGCAAAGCGGAGGTTGGAGATGGGTCTTACTCCGATGGATATGGAGGTGTGGAACTCTTGCAGGGCTTCTTCCATGATGTTCTCCAGGAAGATTTGGAATAGGACCGGGGAGAGGAGACAGCCTTCACGGACACCCATTGTTGGTTCTCCCAAGCTGTTATGGATGAGAATTGCGCTGCTTGAGTGGGTGTAGAGTGCTTGTGTGACCTGTATGAGGTTATTGTCAAAGTTGTAGTTTCTGAGAACCTGCCACAAGCCTTCATGCCAAACACGATCAAAGGCTTTTTTAAAGTCAATGAAGTTGTGATATAGCTCGTGTTGATGCTGAAGGTGCTTCTCAATCAGTAATCTGATGTTGAAGATTTGCTCAGTGGTGCTCCTTCTTGGTCTGAATCCTGCTTGTTCCTGTGCAATGATTTCCTCTGCCTTGCTCTTCAACCTTTCCAGGATGATCCGCAGCAGTACTTTGCTCGCATGACAGATGAGGCTGATGGTTCTGTACTTTTGGCATTGCCTCGAGTTCCCTTTTTTGGGGATGGGGATAATTAAAGATTGGGTCCATTTTTTGGGCCACTGCTGGGTTTCCCAGATCCTTTGGCAGATGTGTGTCATTGCTTTTGTCATCTCATGCCCTCCCGTGTTTCCAAAGCTCTGCTGGGATGTTGTCGATGCCTGGCGATTTGCCGGTCTTCAGGGTCCTTACTGCCTCCTCCACTTCAGGTTGGAGTATTGGCACATCTTCACATTCCCTGCAGAACTTTGTGGCATTGGTGCGAATGTTGGGGTTCCTGGCAGTACTCGGTCCATCTCTTGGTTACTGCTACTTTTTCGGTTAGTAGAGAGCCGTCCTTGTCTTCAATTATTGTGGCTGTGGGTTGTTGTGTCTTTGTCAGTTTCTTTAAGGTGGTGTACGCTGCTTTACTGTTGCCGTGTCGCATCCCTTCCTCTATGCTTTCACACTGCTCTGTGATCCACTTCTCTCTAGCTTCCCTCATCATCTTCCTGATGTTTTTGTTCACCAGAGTGTACTGTTTTGCTGCATCTGGGTCATCCTTCTTGGTCTTCTTGAAGGTTCTTCGAAGGTCGCATAGATCTAGGATGTCATCGGTGACCCATGGTTTGTTTTTCTTCCTGTACTTTCCTAATACTTCCGTTGCTGTTTCTATGAGTGTTTCCTCCATCTTGTCTGTCAATGTGTCTATGTCTTGTAGTAGGTTAAGTGTTGCGAATTTACCCCCTATATTTGCCTCAAATACTCTTGCTACTTGTGGGTCTTTCAGCTTGTCTACATTAAATCTGATGCGTGGGTTATTGTGTTTCTTTTGTGTCTTCAGTCTAAGTCTGAGTGTCAACAGTACCATATCGTGGTCACTTCCAATGTCCGCCCCAGGCAAGGTTCTGGTTTGGGCTTTGTTGATGCTCGACCTGAACCATTGTGGGGAGAGTATGTAATCGATTCTTTCCATTTGGAGCGTGCCATGTTGTTCTGCGGGAGATATTGTGTGAAAACAGCGTGTTGGCTACAGTGAGCTTATGGCTTCTAGCAAAGTCCAGAAGTCTCAGTCCTCTGTCGTTTGTTTCACCTAGTTCAAAGCGGCCTGCTGTTCCTCCCCAATGTTCGTAGGCATCTGTGCCAATTTTGGCATTCCAGTCTCCTTGGATGACCAGAAAGTCCTTCTTGGGTGTTGCCTTGATGGTGTTCTCTAGCTCCTCATAGAAAGTTTCAACTGCATCATCGTCATAGTCCGTCGTTGGGGCATACACTTGAATGATGGTTATATTCATGGGCTGCACAGCGTGAGCCTGCTGGAGATAGGCGTGCAGCTGATGACTGAATTTGTTTTGCTTTTGTTTACAATAAAGCCAACTCCATGCTGGGGTTTAGAATCATCTCCACTAAACCATATCCTTCTTCTGCCGGCCTTCTTCTGGAGCAGTTTCGCTACAGCCGGTCCATCTGACCTCGGCCAGTCGCAGAATGTCCCATCTATATCTGTCTAGTTCAGGGGTGGGCAAACTACGGCCCGCGGGCCACATCCGGCCCGTTGGTCGGCCCGCCGAAGATTGGTACAGATTTCATAATTATGACTGCATTCATTTCACCTTGACCTGTAATGCCTGGCGTTTCCACCAGGTGCCGCATTAGGCGCAGTGACTTGATTTAGCGGCGCCCGAGCTACTCTTTGTTATTACTCTGCTACTACTCATCTGCAACAATGAGTGGGCCAAAGAAAAGAAAGTGTGAGTGCCGAGTGTTTAATAAGGAATGGACAACTAAATACTGTTTTACTGAAGTCCGGTCAAAAGCTGCATGTCTTATTTGCCAAGAAACTATTGCGGTTTTAATGGAATACAACATCAGCCGTCACTTTTCCACCAAGCATGCTAATTACGCTATTAACCATTCAACGTATAACGGACGGCTACCGCTCAGAGGTTGGCAGCTGGCTTGCAGGCTCAGCAAAACACCTTTATCCGACAAACTGCCATCCAAGAATCAAGCACGAAGGCAAGTTATTTGCTGGCATTCAAATTAGCCAAAGCCAGCAAGCCTTTCTCCAAAGGGGAGTTTCTCAAAGGGTGCATGGTCGAGACAGCAGGTAGCTTGTGTCCTGGGAGCAAGAACAAATTTGAAAAAATTAGCTTATCACGCAGGACATTGACTCGCCGTGTTGAACTACAGCAATTGACGAAGACTTAGCTAGCAAGCTAAACAAAAAAGCGAAGTGATTTCGAAGTCAAAGGACACCGCTCAGCTTTTAATTTTTATCAGAGGGATTAATGACAATTTTGAGATAACGGAGGACTTTTTTGCCATGGAATCCTTAAATGGGAAAACACGGGGAGAGGACTTGTATGACAGTGTGTCGGCGGTCATCAACGTTACCACAGATGGATCGCCAAATCTGACGGGGAAAAACGTCGGACTGCTCAAAAGAATCCAGGGGAGGGTGAAAGAGGACAACCCTGAGCAGGAGGTAATTTTCCTACACTGCATAATTCACCAGGAAGCACTGTGTAAATCCGTTTTGCAGCTTGACCACGTGGTGAAGCCAGTTGTAAAACTTGTTAACTTTATTCGAGCGAGGGGACTTCACCATCGTCAGTTTATTAAGTTTCTTGAAGAAACTGACGCTGATCACAGGGACTTGCTTTACCATTCAAATGTCCGCTGGTTAAGTTTGGGGAAAGTATGTCAACGAGTGTAGGAGCTCAAACAGGAGATTCTCATTTTTGGAGCTACTTGAGAACACTGACAAGTTTCCTGAGCTGAGTGACAGATTGGATTTGTGATTTAGCTTTTGCTGTGGACATACTGACACATATGAATGAGCTGAACGTGAAGCTACAAGGGAAAGCCCAGTTTGTGCATCAAATGCATACAAACATCAGAGCCTTCAAAACCAAGCTAGCTTTACTCTCAAAGCAAATGTCAAACAAGTCATCCGCTCATTTCCCCACACTGGCTACGTTGAAAGAGGCCCCGCAGCATTTGGAAAAAATACAGGAAATCACTGGATGACCTGCATGAAGAATTCTGCCATCGGTTCTCTGATTTTGGAAAAGTTGACAAGTCACTTCAGCTGGTGTCCCTTCTCACAAGACCCTGAAACTGGAACTGATTGATCTCCAATGTGACACCGTCTTAAAGGAGAAGTTCAACTCTCTTAAACTGGATGAGTTTTCTGCTTCATTAAGCGCAGCCAAATTTCCAAACATCCAGAAGATGGCACAGAGGATGCTGGTGTTGTTTGGCTCTACGTATGTGTGTGAACAGACTTTTAGTGTGATGAACACCAACAAAGCACCCCACAGATCCCAGTTGAGTGATGAACATCTCAGACCTGTTCTGAGAATTGCCAAAACAAAACTAACACCAGACTCCGATGCACTGGCAAAAATGGGTGATCAACAACACTGTTCCCACTAAAAGGTCAGTGTATTAACACTATAATGCTTTTTTTCTGTTTATGTTTGATATGTATGCATCTTGTGCTGACCCGGCCTCTGTCAAATTTTAAAAGTCAATGTGGCACCTGAGCCAAAAAGTTTGCCCACCCCTGGTCTAGTTCATGGGTCAGCTCCCTGACTTTCCCACAGGCATACAGTGTGCGAACATTCCCCATGTCCCAATAATGGTGTCATGCTTTGGGAGGTTGTGTGTTGGTGATAATCTTGTCCCAGTAGCAAACTTGTCGCCCCACCCTGGGGCAAGACAGTGGGTAGCGCGGTCATTGTTTTTCCGGGCCTCGACGGATCCGGCATGTAGATTCCTGACTGTTTATCCATCATGACATTTCGTTAGGCAAATAAGCTTGGTGGTGCCTATCTCCTCTCCAAGCTCTTCACCAGGGGGACAAAGACCCCCCCTGGCTACCCTTGTCTAGTTTAGCCTGCCGGTCGAAGCAGTTTACCGTGGTGTGGTCGCAGAAACTCTGCTACTTGGAGCCATAGACAAGAGCTGGGTGCTGGTGAGGTCCAGTAAGGTTTCAACCAGCACTAGTGCAATCGGCACTAGCAATCCAGCCGCGACCGTATTGACGTTAAAGGTAGTACCCCTCCCTTCCACACCCCATACACCACACCGCGGAATTCCGAGTTTATTCTTGAAATACAGGGGCATTTTTTGCGTTCTCTGCAAAGTCAGTTCTTCTAACTTTATTTATGTCAGTGGTTTTAACCCCAACCGCTGTTTGAATTAAGTACATCTTTGTGTGAAGGTTTACATTTGTAATTATATATACTTATTATAATTATACTTGCCGGAAGAGAGTTTGGACTCCAACTGAAAAATACTCATTAACCAATAAGATGAAAGAGGTTTCATTTAACATCATCCACAGATGGTACCCACTTCCATCTTTTCTTGTCACATTTAAAGGAAATTTAATCACATCCAAAGCCCAATTTTTAGTTGGAAAAAAACAAATGGGATCATATATTAAATGTATTTGGGAAGAACCAAAAAGCATTAAAGAGCCAAAGAATATGCCTGACCCTAAATGTTGTTTTGTAGACTTACTGCACTTTACTGTCACCTGCTGGATTGTTAAGATAATTGATATGACTTTGTCCTTTTACTCTATGAATGTAGCCCTGGCCAAACAAAAACAAGTCATTAATCTCACACCTGTCATCCCTGTCAATGATTTTAATCGTTTGACAGCTCTAGTGATGATCAATGATGATGTCAGTGTTATTTGCTAAAGAATTTGTCATTTCTCCAATACTTTTTTATTTAACAGTATCCGATAGTAGTATTATAAGTAAATATATAAGTATTATAATAATGACAAAAAAATAATAATGCAGCATAAGCATGATAATAAATTCAACAATGATTAAATTATAATAATAATAATCCAATAATACATTGTAATAATAATAACTTTGATATATGAAATAAATCTTATTTGTTTTTTGGCTGCTGGGACTGACTGTCAGTAAAAGGTGGAGCTATGTAGGTGGTGCTTCTCACTTTCAAGGAAATTAAACTTAAAAGAATCCAGTTTGTCTTTCACAGTCACACGAAGGATACAGGTCAGTTCTGTCTTAATTGTCTGCGATTCTTGGTCGGTTGTCACAGAAATTGAACTTAAAATAATTCAATATGATCCAATATTGATATGACTTTGTCCTTTTACTCTATGAATGTAGCCCTGGCCAAACAAAAACATGTCATTAATCTCATACCTGTCGTCGCTGTCAATGATTTTAATCGTTTGACAGCTCTAGTTATGATCAATGATGATGTCAGTGATGTTTGCTAAAGAATTTGTCATTCATTTCTGTAATACTTTTTTATTTACCAGTTTACCGATAGTAGTATTATTTTAAGTTAATATATAAGTATTGTAATAATAATAATAATAGAAAAGCATAAGCATAATAATAAATTCAAATTACTAATAACAATAATGAAATAATAATAATAATAATAATAATAATAATAATATTGATAACACATTGTAATAATAAGAACAACTTTGATATATTAAATCAATCTTATTTGTTTTTTGGCTGCTGGGGTGGGCTGACTGTCAGTAAAAGGCGGAGCTATGTAGGTGGTGCTTCTCACTTTCAAGGAAATTAAACTTAAAAGAATCCAGTTTCTCTTTCACAGTTACACGAAGGATACAGGTCAGTTCTGTCTTAACTGTCTGTGATTCTTGATCAGTCGTTTTTTTTTAATGAAAATATTTGATCAAGTGACGTGTTGAGCAGAGGGTTTTTGGGAGCTTTGTGGAGCATAAACTTGTGACGTTCATTGAGATCATCAACAGCAACAAGCAGTAGGGTGGAGGGGGAAGTGTTTTATTTTTGCAGTCATTTTAGTAAAATGGTCAAATCCTGTTCCATTTCATGTCAGTCATCATGTAGTTTGAGTATTTTTTGAAAAAAGACTGTTCTGACAACACAATTCACCACCAAATATATGTTTGAAAGGTTGAAGTTGGTGACCTTGTGAATGAGCTCCTGGTTCTAAACCACGGAAACAAAAATAAGCTTTGCTCTTGTTGTCATCTGCTCCCCATGTCTCTGTGTCATTCTCTCCTCTCTCCTCTCCTCCAGCCATGGCCTCAGCCACCGATCTCCTGGACCCGGAACAGTTCATATGTTCCATCTGTCTGGACGTGTTTGCCGAACCTGTTACCATTTCATGTGGACACAACTTCTGCAAGGCCTGTGTCACCAAATATTGGGACGAATGTGAACAGTATAATTGCCCAATGTGTAAAAAGTCATTTGAAAAAAGACCCGATGTCTGTGTCAATACTCTGATGTCTGAGGTGGTGGCTGCTCATTTCAAGATGGCTGCTCATGTTAAAGCTGCCGGTTCCAACCACCACAACCAAGAGGAAGGGGCGGTGCTCTGTGACTTCTGTCCAGGCACCAAGCTCAAGGCCCTGAAGTCCTGCCTGGTGTGTTCAGCCTCTTTTTGTGAGACTCACCTGGAGCCCCATCAGAGGGTGGCATCCCTGAAGAGACACAAGCTGATCAACCCTGTAGAGAACCTGGAGGACAGGATCTGTAAGAATCACGATAAGCTTTTAGATCTCTACTGCAGGACTGAGCAGCTCTGTGTCTGCGTCATGTGCACGGAACACAAGGGTCACGAAACGGTGCCCGTAGAGGAAGAGTACGAGCGCCGCAAGGTCCAGCTGGGGAAGAGGATACCGGAATATCAGGAGATGATAGAAGAACGACGACGCAAGGTGGAAGAGATCGAGCGCTCGGTGGAGGAGGGTAAGACAGTCGCAGAGAAAGAGATAGCGGAGTGGGCGGAGGCCGTCGCCGCTTTGATGGCCTCCGTCCGGACGAAGCAGGATGAGCTGATCTCAGCCATCGAAGAGAAGCAAAAAGCAGCAGAGAAACAGGCTGAAGAGTGCATCACAGAGCTGGAGCAGGAAATCACAGAGCTCCAGCGGAGGAGCAGCGAGATGGAGCATCTCTCACACGCTGAGGACCACCTCCAGCTCCTCCAGCGCCTCCCATCCGTCTTCTCCTCTCCACATGCCAAGGACTTGTCTGATATACCCGTACGCACTCATCTCCATCGGCCGAGGCTTGGATTGGCCGTAGCACAGTTGGAGAAGACAATCACTCAGGAGGTGCAGAGAATTCTGGTCAGAACGTCCTTGGTCGAGGAAGATCTGGAAAACTTAGCGATAGATGTCAGACTGAGGCTGATGCAGCAGCTGTACACAGTGGATGTGACCGTGGACCCTGATACAGCACATCCACAGCTGATAGTGTCTGGTGATGGCAAACAAGTGACACTTGGAGACAAACCTCAGCAGCTCCCTGATAATCCAAAACGATTTGATTATTATAGTTTTGTTCTGGGAAGAGAAGGTTTCACTTCAGGGAGATTCTATTATGAGGTTGAGGTGGAAGGGAAGGACTGGTGTTTAGGAGTGTTCAAAGAGTCAGTCAATCGGAAGGAAGGTTTATCTCTCAGCACTGAAGATGGCTGCTGGTTTATACGTGGAAATGAATGTGTCCAAAATGTGTCCAAAGTTGGGGTGTTTGTAGACTATGAGGAAGGGCTAGTTTCCTTCTACCATGTGGAGGCAAAGGATCATATCTACTCCTTCACAGGCTGCACATTCACCGAGAAGATCTATCCAGCGTTTAGCTCATTTACCACAAATGCGTCACTGAGGATCACAGCCCTGAGGTGAAAACAATGAGCTCTCATCCAGCCACAGCACATTTGTATCTTTACACTTTGATCTCCATTGTTCAGATGCTTTCATCCAGAGCCACTTGCAGCCACTACAATGAGTGAGTGACATGACAAACATTTACAACATGTTGTGTGAGGTGTTCTTTACTTTGATGTCATCACATATAATGTTTGTAAAAATAACATGGACATCATTCTTTTTTTCCCCCATTTCTCCCTTTTTTGGTGTTTTTCTCTTGTTTCCATCGTAAAAGCTTCTTTTTAAATGTTTAGTTTGATGTGAACAGAACTGTTTTTGGACTTGATGACGTTGGTTTCTTTGTGCTTCACTGTGGACATTTGCTTTTTGGTTTGAACAATAAAGGCTTCAAACTACGAATGGAATCATCAACATCTCACCTGTTGACATTGAGCAGTGGAAACAGTGAAAGGGGCGAGAAGGCGTCATTCTGACAGACAGCTCATGCTAAGACGGCTAATGCTAATACGGCTAATGCTAATACGGCTAATGCTAATTCAGCTCATGGTTAGACAGCTAATGCTAAAACAACTAATGCTAATTCAGCTCATGGTTAGACTGCTAATTCTAAGATGGCTAATGCTAAGACGGCTAATGCTAAGACGGCTCTTTCTAAAACGGCTAATGCTCAAACTGCTCATGGTTAGACGGCTAATGCTAAGACGGCTAATGCTAAGACGGCTCATGGTTAGACGGCTAATGCTAAGACGGCTAATGCTAAGACGGCTAATGCTAATTCAGCTCATGGTTAGACAGCTAATGCTAAAACAACTAATGCTAATTCAGCTCATGGTTAGACTGCTAATTCTAAGACGGCTAATGCTAAGACGGCTCTTTCTAAAACGGCTAATGCTCAAACTGCTCATGGTTAGACGGCTAATGCTAAGACGGCTCTTTCTAAAATGGCTAATGCTCAAACGGCTCATGGTTAGACGGCTAATGCTAAGACGGCTAATGCTAATACGGCTCATGGTTGGACTGCTAATTCTAAGACGGCTAATGCTAATACGGCTAATGCTAATTCAGCTCATGGTTAGACTGCTAATTCTAAGACGGCTAATGCTAAGACGACGAATTCTAAGACGGCTAATGCTAATTCAGCTCATGATTAGACTGCTAATTCTAAGACGGCTAATACTGAGACGACAAATTCTAAGACGGCTAATGCTAATACCGCTAATGCTAATTCAGCTCATGGTTAGACTGCTAATTCTAAGACGGCTAATGCTAATACGGCTAATGCTAATACGGCTCATGGTTAGACTGCTAATGCTAATACGGCTCATGGTTAGACTGCTAATTCTAAGACGGCTCATGGTTAGACTGCTAATTCTAAGACGGCTCATGCTAAAACAACGTATTCTAAGACGGCTCATGCTAAGACAACGTATTCTAAGACGGCTCATGCTAACACGGCTCATGCTAACACTGCTCATGCTAACACGGCTCATGCTAAGACGGCTAATGCTAAGACGGCTAATGCTAAGACGGCTCTTTCTAAAACGGCTAATGCTAAGACGGCTCATGGTTAGACGACTAATGCTAAGACGGCTAATGCTTATTCAGCTCATGGTTAGACGGCTCTTTCTAAAACGGCTAGTGCTAATCCGGCTCATGCTAACACGGCTCATCCTAAGACGGCTAATGCGGCTAATCTTCTTTCGTATATCATCAGATGGCCAACTCAGTGTCATATAGCCACGCCCTCGTCTCCAGTCCTAGGTCAAAAAGGCCAGCTTCTGAGGGTGGGCTGTATAGGGGGCAGCTGGTGATTATGTGCTCGGCAGTCTGTTCAGGTTCGCCACACTCGCATGACGCACTGTCGGATAGGCCCCACTTCTTTAGAGAGGACTTGAAGCGCCCGACGCCAGTACGCAGGCGGTTCAGCGAGGTCCATAGGTGGCGTGGCATGTCTTCTCCTTTTACACCTCCTCCTGGGTCCCGGATGTATCGTTGGATGCGGGAGGGCGCAGCTGACTCCCACGATTGTCTCCAGGATGCTGCCAGCCAGGCGTCCTTGGACAAGTCGTCAGGGATCGACTGTAGCATCTCTTGTGCTGCCTTGTTGTAGGGATGGCGAGACTTGAGCCTGCATGGTGGTGCCGGTGTTGTTGTGGCTTTGTGTAGGATGTGCCAGTCGTTCTTCTGGGCTTTCCTTGCCAGGGCGAGGGTAGCTGCTTCCCGTCGGAGACTGGGTGGGGCGATACCAGCTAGGACTGGCAGGTAGGACACAGGGGTGGGTTTCAGACAACCAGTTACTATCCGGAGGGCGCTGTTGATGACAGTATCCACCTTGTTCGCATGTGGACTTCTGCTCCAGGCAGGGGCACAGTATTCCGCTACGGGTAGGACCAGGGCTTGCGTGGATATGCGTAGGGTCTGGGGGGAAGCTCCCCAAGTCGAGCCTGCAAGGCGGCGGATGAGCGAGACCCTTGCGGTTGTCTTGGCCTTCACTTCATCCAGGTGCTGCTTGTAGGACAGCGTCCGGTCCAAGCATACGCCGAGGTACTTGGGGGCTTGCTGGAACTCCAGGCGGATGTTGCCAACATGCACGTCCAGTTCCCTTCTTGCCTCCCGGTTGTAGAGGTGGTAAGCTGCAGACACTGTTTTGCCCATGCTGAGCTGAAGGTGCCACTTCTGGAGGTAGTCTGCCAGGATGCCCATGTCTCGGTTGAGGCCTTCTTCCATAGTGTTCCATGTTGGGCATCGAAGCATGATGGCCAGGTCGTCCGCATAGCCGTACTTCTTGGATGTTGTGTCTGGCAGGTCGTGAATATAGATGTTAAATAACATTGGTGAGAGGACAGAGCCTTGCGGGAACCGTTCTTCAGCCTTCTGAGCCTGCTGGTCTGGCCATCGCTGGTTTGTAGGATGAAGCTATGGTTAGATAGCATCTCCATAATAAATCTCACCATGTGCCGGTCCGGGATTGTTCTCAACAGTTTCAGGTGTAGTCCACGGTGCCACACGGTGTCATAAGCGGCTGTCAGGTCCAGGAATACTACTCCAGCTTTCTCATTATCTTGGAAGCTGTCCTCGATGTCCTGGGTGAGTAGCGTTACCTGGTCCACCGTTGACCTGCCTCTGCGGAAGCCGGCTTGTTCCGGTGGGAGTTGAGGGTCCACCACTGGCTCAATGCGGCTGTGGATCAGCCTCTCCAGAATCTTGTACGGGACACAGAGCAGGCGGCTCTCAATGCAATGCGGCTAATGCTAAGACGGCTCTCAAGACGGTTAACGCTACTACGGCCAATGCTAACACGGCTAATGCTAAGACGACGAATGCTAAGACGACGAATGCTAAGACGGCGAATTCTAAGACGGCGAATTCTAATACGGCGAACTCTAATACGGCTCATGCTAATACAGCTCATGCTAATGAAGCTAACGCTAGGACAGCCCATGGTTAGACGGCTAATGCAAAGACAACTAATTCTAATACGGCTCATGCTAATACGGCTAATGCTAATTCGGCTAATGCTAGGACAGATCATGCTAAGACGGCCCTTTCTAAAACGCCTAGTGCTACTACGGCTAATGCTAATCTGGCTCATGCTAAAATGGCGAAAACGGAACTGCTGGTCTTCCCGGCCAAACAAGGTATTCATCACAACATTGATATTAAAATCGACTCTCTATCTCTTGTTCCTACCAAGGCTGCAAGGAATCTTGCATTGCAGAATCCTGCCGCTTCGCACTATTCAACATCCGTGAAGTCAGGCCGTACCTGACCCAATATGCCACTCAGCTGCTGGTACAAACCTTGGTGATGTCCCGTCTCGACTACTGCAACGCCCTCTAAACAGGCTTGCCGGCCTGTGCGGTGAAGCCACTACAGATGATACAGAATGCGGCGGCGCGATTGGTGTTCAACCAGCCAAAGAGGGCACATGTCACTCCGCTGCTCATGGAGCTCCACTGGTTACCTGTAGCCGCCCGCATCAAGTTCAAGTCTCTTGTGCTGCCTACAGAGTGATTGCTGGGAATGCTCCCGCCTACTTAGATGCTCTTGTAAGAGCACATGTTGCCCCCCGGATGCTGCGCTCGTCAAATGAGCGTCGCCTGGCTCTGCCGGCCATACAGCCACGGCAATCCAGGCTATTCTCATTTGTAGTTCCACGTTGGTGGAACGAGCTGCCAAAAATGACCAGAGCGGGGACCTCCCTCTCTGTCTTTAAGAAGCACTTGAAGACCCAGCTCTTCAGTGAGTACCTCCTGTCCTAACCTACAACTACTTAGCACCACCTTGCAGTATTTATTGTTACACTAATGTTGTTGTTACGCTAATCTCTGTCGCAATGTAGCTTGAATGTTATTCTCCCTTGTAAGTCGCTTTGGATAAAAGCGTCTGATAAATGACTAAATGTAAATGTAAAATACCGTGTGACGTCACATGCGGAGATTTGTAAAAAAAAATATATATATACAATGAGTTTAAAAAAAAAGCAAATTTGTAAAAAGCGAATATTTATTTGTAAATATTTCCAGATACAATAAGAGACGATTTGTTAAAAAAAAAAAAAAATCGATGTTGTTTGTTGTAATTGTTTGGAGCCTGGTGACATAAAAGCAGGTGTGACCAGCAAAACCCGCCTCAAGCTGCGTCCACACTCAGTCTGGATCCATGTGCATTCACCACGTCTGGACAGGGCGCTCATTGCTGCTTCCAGCTGCGGTGTGGCCGGAATAGCAGAACAAAGTCACAATATTAGGAGGTGAGATGGAGTAAAACTCCACCCAGCGCGGACGAGGGTGTAGAGTCCGGGGGAGGCGGAGCCGGAGCGGCGGAGTCTCAGTCCCGGTCCCGGAGCCGGAGCCGGAGCCGGAGCCCGGACAAGTCCCTCAGCAAACTTGTGAGTGGGGCGGTGGGGGGCGACGTCCGAGTCCGGGTGGCGGCGGCCCAGATGGCGGTTGTGGTCACGGCGGCCGGTGTGGCCGCGGTGCGGAAAAGTGGCTCCGTGGAGGTGTGGGTGCGGGAGCGGTGGCACAAAGTTTTGGCCGAGCTGAGCGAGGACTCGCTGACGGTGAGCTGCGAGGACGGGGCGCTCAACGGCTCGTACAACGGCAACAACAACACCGCCGGTCACCCCGGAGAACAGCACCCCGGAGCCGGTCCATTCGCCGACTCCCCGGAGCCGGTACCGGAGGCGATCGCCAACCGCAAGCGCTGCGTCCGGGTGTCGAAGCAGGAGGTCGGCGGGCTCGGGGTGAGCATCAAGGGCGGCAGGGAGAACAAGATGCCGATCCTCATCAGTAAGATCTTCAGGGGGCTGGCCGCTGACCGAACCCAGGCGCTGTACGTGGGAGACGCCGTACGGCAATGAGGTGACCCTGTAATGTGTGTGTGTGTGCGTGTGTGTGTGTAAAGATAAAGATACTTAATTAATCCCCAAAGGGAAATTCCAGTGTTGCAGCAGCAATGACATACATGACAAAACACACATAAGGTACAAAAACATAAATTTTATTTTATTTGATTTATTTTTATTTTTTTTCAAGAGAACTTACCTTTTTGTTTGCACATTTTCAATTTCTAAGTCATCATCATCATCATCATCATCAGGTCTCTTGCTCGGCGACGGGGGCGACGCCATGAGTAGAGCCAATCGGTTTCACCAATCTTCTCCATTTGGGTCGGTCCAGTGCGAGACTCAGCTTCAGCAAGCGACAGGTCCATTTGGTGTAGGTCCCTAGTGATGGCATCAATCCATCGGGTGCGGGGGGCACCGCGGGGGCGTTTCCAGCCGGCAGCTTTAGGTTGGAAGTGGAGGATAGCGTGAGTAGGCTGTTCCAAGGGGAGCCTTTTGACATGGCCATACCAGCGCATCCGACGCTGTGCTGCCAGGTGGGACGCAGGGGGCTGTTGGGTGCGTTCCTGCAGCATGATGTTGGAAACCCTATCTTGCCATTTTATCCCCTCTATTGAGCGCAGTGCTCTGGTGTCAAAGCCATCGATTCTGGCAGCAAGGGTCTTGTTGAGAGGCTAGGTATCTGCTCCGTAGAGGAGGATGGAGAGGACTCAGGTGTTATAAATCCTTAGTTTGGTCGCTCTTGATATGGAGTGGTGTCTCCACAGCGGCTTCCAAAGTGTTTTCATGGCACTGGCTGCCAGGACACGTCTCCGGTTTATCTCTGGTGAAATGTTTCCATCGTTGGTGATGATGGACCCGAGGTAGGTGAAGGAGGTCACAAACCCAACCTCCTCTCCACTGATATGCAGCGGAGGGGGGACCTCTAATGTGCATTAATTTTGTTTTGGGCCAGCTTACCTTCAGACCCAGTTTGTTGGCTTCCTCTTGGTAGGTTTCCAAGGCTTCTTTTATCTGGTCAAGAGTGGAGCAGAATAGTGTGGTGTCGTCCGCGTATTCCAGATCTGTGAGGGTGTAACTGCCTTGGGTGTAACGTGCACCTATCCGTTCCATCAGGGGGTCGATGATGCAGTTAAAAAGGTCTGGTGCAGCTACGCATCCCTGCCTCACTCAGCTGTTGATTGGGGACCAGGTAGAGTTTGTGCCATTGACACGCACACAGCTTTCGGCATCGCTGTAGAGCTTTTGGAAGAGAGAGGTAATCTTTCTTGGAGCTCCCAGGATGGTGAGGATCTTCCAGAGGGAGGAGTGGTCCACGGTGTCAAAAGCTGCCTTAAGTTCAAGAAAGGCAATGTAGAGGTGTCTGTTTTGGCGGAACTCGTGTACATTCTCAATGATGAGGCGGAGGGCAGAGATCTGGTCCGTTGTGGAGCGGTTTGGCATGAAGCCCGCCTGTTGGGGGCGTCTTTCGTCTTTCTGAGATAGACAGGAGTGTGATGCCTCTGTGGTTGCTGCAGACCATGTTATCACCCTTATGTTTCCAAAAGGGGAGGATGATACCCCTGGTCCAGTCTTCCGGGGGGTGCTCAGTTATCCAGACATGATTGATGATTTCGGTCAGCCAGTCAATGGTGTTGTCACCGCTCAATGTCATTATTTCAGCTGTGATGTTGCAGATACCAGGGGCTCTGTCCTTTCTCAGTTTGGTCAGAGCTTGCACGACCTCTACTTTGGTGACGGGGTCTATGCTGCAGTTGTCATTTGCGCTGGCATTTTCAGATGAAATGGTGAGAGTGGGGTCGGTTTGGGGTGCGGGGTGATGCAGAAGGTCACTGAAGTGTTCCTTCCAGCGGCTGATGCATTCATCCTCGGAGTTCAATATGATACCCTGTGGGTCTTTTACCTGGACTGCCTTCTGTTGGGGGCCTGATTTCACTCGCCTCAGGGTTCGATACACTTGGGTGAAGTTGTTATTTTCGGCGGCAGACTTCAGGCATTCTGCTTCTCCTTGCCAGAATCTCTCCCTGTCTTCTCGTATCGTGGTGTTGCGTATGCAATTTCGGCCACGGTATTTAGTCACGTCGCCACTAAGACGTACTGCTCTACGGAGCTCTATGATTTCTAGCGTTGTTGGTGTTATCCAAGGGCGCCTAGGTGTATGGTGAGGGCGTCGGATGGAGTCAGCAGCTGCCTGGTTAATTGTGGACACGAAAAGGTTCCAGTTGGTGAGTTCTTCTTTGGCCAGGGCATTATACCGGTTGGAGATGGAGCGGGTAAACACTGAGGTGATGGTTGGATCCTGGAGATGAGAGGATCTCAGTCGAGGTGGTGCCCGTGATGATGGAACAGCCTTTAACTTCAGTCTCAACTGGGCAACCAATAATCGGTGGTCCGTGTTGCCTAGCTGGGCTCCACGATACACACGGCAGTTGGTGACACTGAATTTCCAGCGACTGGAGATGATGACGTGATCTAAGGCCTTGCGGGTTTTGCCATCATTGCTATACCATGTCCATTTGTGTATGTTCTTCCTGGGGAACCACGTGTCTACAATAGATAGGGCCCCAGCACTGCATAGATGCTGGAAGCGGTCACCGTTGTTGTTGGTGATGGGATCTGGAGATTCTGGGCCAATGATGTTTTTGGTCTGCGAGTCCTGTGAAGCAGAGGAGACAGTGGCGTTAAAGACTGCTAGCACAATAGTGATGTCATGAGGGGGTATCTGCTGGATGGCCAGATGTAGTTGATCAAAGAAAGCGTTCTTTGCCCGGTCGTCTGCGACCTCTGTTGGTGCATAGGCAACAATGACTGTTAACTTGCCGTGTGTTCGCTGACTGGGGTCCATCCTATTAGGTATTTCCTAACATAGCATGGCATTGCTAGGGCGACACCATATAGCCCTCTGTTATAATTTCAGCCGCTCCAGATGTAGCTGTGGTCTCCCTCTTTCTTCTCACCGCTATCGCACCAGCGTGATTTGCAGAGTCCCGCGATGGAGATGTTGTAACGAGACAGTTCACGATACAGAAGAGTAGCGTGTCCTGTGCGTCGAAGTGTTTGCACATTCCATGTAGCAACACGGAAGGGATGTCGGAGATTAATTGTTCGTGAGTCAGGGGCGTGCAAGGGTCGATACCAAGGGTCTGTCCGGCTATTTCTGATTGGTTTCGTAACAAGGAGAGGTTCTCTGGAGTAGGTTGTTAGCCCACTGCCAGATAGCCAGCTGGGGGGGCTGCCCCCTTTAGGGCCTGCTGGCCTGCCCTGAACCATTCTTCGTCAGGCCCCTCGCCTGAGACCGGTTTGCCATGGGAAACTCTACCAGGAGCACAAGGCTCCAGACAACATAGCTCCCAGGGTCACGGAGACGCACAAACCTCTCCACCACGGTAAAGTGATGGTTCCCGGAGAGGTGATGGTTCCCGGAGAGGGGATGGTTCCCGGAGAGGAAGTGCATTTTGAAATACGGCTAATAAAATTCATAACTTTTGATTTGCGTAAGCTTTACATTTACATTATTTACATTTAAGTGACATTTACCTCTGAGTAAGTGTTAATGGTGGATGTAGAGGGTTTATTTATAATTGACATTTTCTATTTGCAAATTGAGACAGTGTAAAGCAGTTATTTAAAAATATCAGAGCCCAGTGAGTCTACAACTGCGGTAAGGGACAGTGTCAGGGATAGTGCAAATTCTCAAGACCAACCTGACGATGGTCAAGTAGGTGATACTGAAGCATACTGGTAGCAAAACTTTAAGTCACCTCACCAGGATGAACCCCAGCTTCTGTCTACCGCAAGAAACTTACCTCACTGCATCCGAGCACCTCAAACTCAAAGCTAAATGGGTTAATCAGATGTTTTCTGCATCATACAACTAAAAAAAAGAGGTGTTTCGATATTGATCAATAAAATGTATCCCATATCAAAATAAAACCACAATATCAGACCCAGAAGGGCGTTACATAATGATTAATGGAATTTTAGGTAACATCGAATTAACCATAGCTAATATTTATATCCCCAATGAGGATGACCCAAATTTCTTTCACAATATATTTTCAAAACTCTTAGAATTATCTGAATCAATTTTCATATTTGGAGGAGACTTCAACACAGTACTGGATCCAAGTTTAGACCGTTCTCAAACCAGAAATATTCACAAATCCTGGCGTTGTCGGACACTATAAAACAATATATGAGTGATCTTGCTCTTGGGGATCGTTGGCGATCAAATAACCCACAGCGAATTAGCAAATACACATATTATTCACCACCCCACCAAAGTTTTCTCTCGAATCGACCTTTTCTTGACAAGTAACTCCGCAATGTCCAAAATCACTAATCCTGAAATCCACCCCATTGTAATTTCCGATCACAGGCCGATTAGTTTCAACCTCATAAATGAAACAAACTGGAACCCTCCCGGAAGGTGGCGGTTTAACGCCTCACTTTTGACAGATAAAGAATTTAACCTTTTTTTTTTTCCAGAGAATGGACTTCCTGCCAAAATAAACTCAAACAACGACTAAAGGAATTGCACTCCCAACAAGCCCACTCATCCACTGAGCAAATCCGAAATGAGATCCGGACAATTACATCTCAACTTGATAATATCATCCATCAAAAGACACAATTCCTCATGCAACAAACAAGAGCAAATTATTTTGAATTCAATGACAAATCATGTACATTTCTTGCCAATCAGTTGAACTAGATAGAGAAAAAACACTTATGCCATCAAAGATCCACAGGGTAGGATAACATACATCAATAACATATTAAGAGAGTTATAATTAGCTGTATTACTCAGATAATGAATCTAATATATCAAACATTCACTCATTTCTTGATGATATTGACCTTCCTAAACTTTCGATAGAGCAAGCAACCACCTACTCTAGGAGAACTCAGGACTCTAGAATAACTCAGGAACGCTCTCTTCTCTATCCCCAACAATTCTCTTTTTTTTTAATTTTACCTTTATTTAACCAGGAAGTCCCATTGAGATCAAAAATCTCTTTTACAGGGGAGACTTAGCCAAGGTAGGACAGCAGGCTACCACCTTAGATCAACCACCTACTCTAGAAGAACTCAGGAACGCTCTCTTCTCTATGCCCAACAATAAATAATATCGATCACTTAAAAAAATCAATTTTCCAGAATATACAAACTTTTATTCAAAGCAGATGACACTTTATCTTAACCTACAATGGAATGGAAAGAGACCTTGCTGTTCCCACCGATATCAACCTGTGGAAACACCTTTTCTGTGACCCGCAACTCCAAAATGCAACTCATCCAATGTAAGATTCTGCACAGAGCTCATATCACGGTACGCAAAATGTTCAAAATGGGTTTTGTGGATGAAGACATTTGCTCTCACTGTTTCCTTAATACCAGAGATGACCACTTTCATGTTTTCTGGCTCTGCCCACCTATCCTTGCATTCTGGACCAACATCACCAAGAAGCTATTCCCTTCTGGGTCGCAGCATTCCAGTCTCCCCGTCTATATGTCTTCTCCGTGACCTCTCCTCAGTCGACCCACCACTTAAACACCACCAACCCATTTTTATGGCCTTAACAATTGCCAAGAAAACAATATTACCAATTGGAAAAAGAAAGAATCTCACCACATCCCAAGGGTTGCAGTTATTAATAGATTACATCATCCCATAATGAAATATGGGCTGCTTTTATCACTGACATAACTTCATCTTTTAATACTTGAGTCTTCTTAAGTCGGGGCAATGTCGTGGTGTTTTGGGGCATGTGGGGTCCTCCTGGTCTGCCGGGGTTCTGCGGTTGGGTGGGTGCCCGGGTGGCTCTGCCCCACGGGGGTGTTAGGGGGGCAGAGTGGTGGCGCCCGCTCCATTTCCTGAGTTGAGCTGGCCTGTCTCCGGGGGCGGGGGGCGTACTCCTGGGGAGTACCTGCAGCTGGCCTCCTTGTGTTGGTTTGGGGCGTGGTTGCGGGTTTCGGGCTCGGGTTGGGGGCTCCCCGGCCTGCTGCACCCCTGCATCGATCTGCTCGCGATTCGCCTATCTCTCCCAGTGCCAAAACTCATACTCAGCACATACACCACACAATAGGCCTAGGGCTTGCGGGATGGGTGGGGTGCAAGCTACGTATGTGGGTGGGGATGTGGTGGGCAGCTGCCATCTTGCCTGTCACGCTCCTGCCCCAGCGTGCTTCTCTTCCGTCCTGAAATTTTAATCCCACTCATATTAGCTTAGAACACATACAGTCGCACACCAATCCTACTCCGAACAACACTCCACCAGACCAGGGTCTGCGGGGCAGGAGGGGTGCGAGTGATTCAAGTTTGAGTTGCCTGCTGGCATTGGCGGGGGTGGGGGGGTGGCTAACATCCAGGTGCCCCGCGCTGACCACACTCTGCTACGTGGATGGGCACTTGGCGCATACGCCAGGTGGGGCGTCGAGTCAGCTGCGTTGGGGCGGGCCTCGCCCTTACACGGGTCGTGGGTGGGCATGGGGGTCCCGTGCCTGGCGCCTGTGGCTGCGTCTTGTGCCTGCACCTGGGGTTTGAGCCACAAGCAAAATCCAAGTCAGGAAAAGCCAAGTTCAAGTCAAGAAAAGAACAAAGAAAGACATCATTTAACACAACACAAAGAAACAACCACAGCCGCTACTTCAAATAGAGTAATACGTGAAGAAGCTAACATGCAAACAGCTGCAATAATTCCTGTCTGGCTTTCATCCACAACTCAGCCAGCAAAAGAAGTCCTTGTATATGCTCTGTTGGATTGGAGTGGCACAACTTTTGTTCTAAGTGAAGTAGCTGAAGCTTTGGAAGCAAACAAAGACCAAGTCAAATTAAAGCTGTCTACTATGACTTCAAGAACCACAGTAGTAAGCTCTCAAAGAGTAAATGACCTCCAAGTCCGAGGCTTTAACTCCAGTGGGAAGATTTCCTTACCACGATCTACACGTGTGAGTTTATTCCAACCAACAGAACTTTCATACCAACCAATGAATCTGCAAAAGCTTGGTCCCATCTAGAGCACCTCCAAGATAATTGTAATTGTATAGGCAAAATCCTACTTTTCCTTTTCTACAATAGCATGTTTGTCAAGCACTATCTTAACAGCATGCATCCCAAGCAAGGACTCTCTATTCCCATAAACAAGGAACACCTGTGACCCACTTTCGGAACACACAAAGGCCCATGGTCTAAGGCAGTGACCTACAGGTCATCAACAGACAGTGCAGTACGTCACACAGATAGGGAGGCACGTCACATAGACATGGGCAGTACATCACAGATAGGGAGGCACGTCACATAGACAGGGCAGTATATCACATAGATAGGGCAAGCACATCGCACAGATGCGGTAGTACATCACTCCACCCTAAGTGCCTTACACATCGCACCACATATATACGCATGCTCTTCCTATATCCAGCAGGACGGGGTGAGCTCAACTACAGGCTGCGTCCTGCCATTCGCTCTCTCCCTCTCCTCTCTTTGCAAAGACTAACTCTGTCCTTCTAAAATAAATATACACACAACAACAAATTTGTTCACGATCCTTTATTACAGAAATTGCCACAACAACGACCCAGACCTGCTCCGACCACGCACCGCGGCTTGGGACGTTACTGGCCTGTGGGAAATATGGGTTGAATCAGTGCTCAGATCCATCGAACACAACTTCCAAATTCGACCTCGGAAAGATCAGAGACTGCTACCAAAAGCTAGACGAATCAGTCACTGATTTTTATCATCGCGCAATGGACGTTTGCACGTCCTTCTCAGGACACGTTTGTCCTGCTTCATTCGATGGTGGTGAGGAATCCACGTTCGAGACCATCCTCAAAATGGACTTCTGCGACGGGCTCCGACCGCTGCTCCTGAGACGACTCACAGACAGTTTGATAGGCAGGTGGAGAGATAACCGACTGCCAGACGTCCTGTGTCATGCCAAACTTGGAGGACTTTAAAGTAGGTCTGCACATTGGGTACAACGGTTCACAAGCCCTATTTCCAAGGGAAGTTGTATCTGGCACAGAAAATCAGCCTTATGTGCAGACCTTGGATGGAGTATTGTTGGCCACAAGGAGCCTTGGGTAGACTACGGCGACGCCATTGGAATCAGCCATCGCATAGTAGTGAGACAAGTGACACCAGGTGTGGAGCCTTTTGTCAATCTCAAAACTGACTATGTGATCTATGTGTGCTGTACCAAAGTAAAGGAAATTACTTCCTTTCAGACATCATCAAGAGTCCTCGAACCAGACTTCTCATAATGAGCTGTAGAAGATGATCCTGTGTCTCAAGATCTCAAGTTCTTGTCAAAGTTAAGAGAAAACATCACACAAAAAGGCAATGGTCACTATGAAATTCCATTAACGTTCAAAGAGGAAAGACCGAAACTAGCTAACAACAAGACAAGAACAGTAGATTAGAGCTTCTGAGAACGGGAGGAGGCTGTGATTTTGCGAGAAGACGGAAGTAAGTAAAGATCCAACAATGGGGCGCCCTGCTACACTGACCAACACACCGGCAATCCGCTCCAACTCAGACAGATAACAAAGCGAATTGCAAATAATATTAATATATATGCATTTAAAAAAGGGTATAATGCGCGAAACCAAAGTGGAGGACCCTGCTCCATCATTGCCAAGTTTGAACACTTCAAGCACAAGGAGCTGGTTAAAAGCAAAGGACGGGAGCTGAAAGGAACCACGCTGGGCATGAATGACCATTTCCCCCGTGAGATCAACGACCGACGGAAGGGTGCTGTACCCCATCCTGAAGGAGAGCCGGCAGAAGGGTAAATGCGTATCGATGGTTGTTGATAAACTATATGTGACCCACCGCATATTTTAGGGTCATTTGGGGGCTTTTGTCTTTTTTAGAGAAGAATCAGAGCTTCCAAACAAGGTGTCACTTGTGCAAATCAAGCAAATATTTTTAAAGCTATGACTTGTTAATGACAAGGGTGTGGCAAACTGTGTTTCTGAGATAATCACCTTGAAAGTTTTGCCAAGACTTGGCTTCATTCACTTAGCTCCCAGAATGCAAATGGGGTAGCCAAAGCCACATGGCTACTTAACATACTGCTGAATGGGCCAATCACTGCTTTGTTCTTGTGTTTTGAGGGAACGTTGAACGTATTTTTGTTTTGAAAAAAGCTTTTATTTAACAGTAAGAATAATGTTTTTTAAAGTGTAATTTATTTTCCGGTGGTTCTTGAAAATATTCTGTTTTATCGTCACATTCGGGATGAAATCCGCTGTTTGAACTGTTCTCCAGGTCCGGAGTAATATCAGATTCAGTCGCTGTCGGAGAACTAACTATCATCGTGGAAAATTAAGTCTAGCGCGCGCTGCTTAAACTGACTTGGATCTATCGCAATGGTCAGATTAAGGTCCGCAATATGATTTAGATCTTCCTCCACCCGCTTCTCCTAATGAAACAGAGTTTTCAAAGTAAAACCGGAGCCTCGTCTTGTTTCCGGAAGTGAAGATGACGTCAGTGACACGCCCCCTCCACAACGTTGTCTCCGTGTATGTATAAAACACGTAATATTTAAAGGCTGAACTCTATCAAAACGGTTTCACATTGTGACTTCACATCACATGGATTATGGAGGAATGATCTTCACCTGGATGGTCACTTTAAAGTAAAGGATCGATCTGCATCATTCAGTGCTGTTCAGCATCTCTGTAAGTGAACTGCATTTCCCCATGTAATCTAACGGGAATATTTAACTCCATGGTTAAACATTTTTCTACTATTTATGAATCAAACTCGGTTTTGAAAATACGTTGAGAGATAAAAAAAAAAAAACAAAGCAACCCGAACCTGGAAAAATCTAATTTTCCTTCAAGAAAGTTTTTTTCAATTTATTTGGCTGCTCCTGGCGATTTTAGAAATGCGCGAGATGGCGGCTTTTGCTGTGGTGGGTCACATATATAGAAGGTCTGTTATTCCGAGATTCCTCCACCACAACCTGGTTATTTTGATCATTATGTATGTATGCTTGTAATTCTGGTAATTAAATCCTGCAAGATGTCGAAATTAGCATGCTATCTATGTCAGCATTTTAAATATTGCTCACTCTCATCATCTCACCCTCCTAATCCCCCCTCCCTACTTCTCTTGTCATTTAACCTCCCTAATCCCTCTCTCCCCACTTCTCCCATCATTCTTACTCTATTCTGTCTCTTACTATATGTACAGTTTGTCTAATCCTGCAATGTTCAATGTTTATCATTGTCTACTTGCCATTTGTTTATGGAGATATGTATCCCTACAAGCTTCCTGCAATACTAGGACAGTAAAAAGGAATGTAAAGGAGGAAATCCCAGACTTATCTAGGGGAAAGCATGGGAAAGGAAGTATAGCTATTGCCTTGGATGCACTGTACCATCACCCCCTAACTAACTTCAATGACACCCATTAAGTTTGTGTGGTGGAATGTGAATGGCTTGCGCTCACCTGCTAACGTAGCAAAATTCTAAGTCACCTCACCAGGATGAACCCCAGCTTCTGTCTACTGCAAGAAACTCACCTCACTGCATCCGAGCACCTCAAACTCAGAGCTAAGTGGGTTAATCAGATGTTTTCTGCATCATACGCAAAAAAAAATCTAAAAAAGAGGTGTTTCTATATTGATCAATAAAAGTATCCCATATCAAAATAAAACCACAATATCAGACCCAGAAGGGCGTTACATAATGAGTAATGGAATTTTAGGTAAAATTAACCATAGCTAATATTTATTCAATGAGGATGACCCAAATTTCTTTCACAACATATTTTTAAAACTCTTAGAATTCTCTCAATCATTTATCATATTTGGAGGAGACTTCAACACAGTACTGGATCCAAGTTTAGACCGTTCTCAAGCCAGAAATATTCACAAATCCTGGCGTTCGTCGGCGCTATAAAACAATATGTGAGTGATCTTGCTCTTGGGGATTGTTGGTGATCAAATAACCAACATTCTAGAGAATACACATATGATTCACCACCCCACCAAAGTTTCTGTAGAATCGACCTTTTCTTGACAAGGAAAGCCGCAATGTCCAAAAGCCCACTAATCTTGAAATCCACCCCATTGTAATTTCCGATCACAGGCCGATTAGTTTCAACCTCATAAATGAAACAAACTGGAACCCTCCCGCCAGGTGGCAGTTTAACGCCTCACAAATAAAGAATTTAACCATTTATTTTCCAGAGAATGGACTTCCTTCATTGAACTGAATGACTCCCCAGAAATATCACCATCTTTACTCTGGGAAACGGCTAAGGCAGTTCCAAGAGGTAGTATTATTTCA
Source organism: Zeus faber (assembly GCF_960531495.2). Classification (NCBI taxonomy): domain Eukaryota; kingdom Metazoa; phylum Chordata; class Actinopteri; order Zeiformes; family Zeidae; genus Zeus; species Zeus faber. The sequence goes on along the minus strand of NC_137195.1, from coordinate 23,369,018 downwards.
TTCTCCACTCACAAGAAAAAGAAAGGACAAGAATGCCAAAATAAACATGAACAACGACTAAAGGAGTTGCATTCCCAACAAGCCCACTCAAAATGTCATGAGATCTGGACGATTGCATCTCAATTTGATAATATCATCCATCAAAAGACACAATTCCTCATGCAATGAACAAGAGCAAATTATTTTGAATTCAATGAGAAATCAGGTACATTTCTCGGCAAGCAATTGAAACACGATAGAGAAAAAACACTTATTACAGCCATCAATGATCCACAGGGTAGGATAACATACTCCCCTCAAGACATCAATAACATATTTAGAGACTTTTATAATTAGCTGTATCACTCAGATAATGAATCTAATATATCAAACATTCACTAATTTCTTCATGATATTGACCTTCCTAATCTTTCGACAGAGCAGGCTATCACGTTAAATCAACCACCTACTCTAGAATAACTCAGGAACGCTCTCTTCTCTATGCCCAACAATAAATCACCTGGATCAGATGGCTACCCAGTGGAATTTGATTAACACTTCTGGCCACTTATATCCCCATTATACATCAGAATGCTTACAGAGATTTAGTCAACCTCCACCATGCCTCCGCACATGAATACCACTCTCATTTTTTTGTTTTGCTCAAACCCAATAAGGACCCAACCCTCACCTCCAGTGATAGACCCATAAGCCTTATTAATTGCGACCTTAAGATTATAAGTAAATCACTAACCAACGGAATTCAAAAAAGTGATTCCATTTATAATTCTCCCAGACCAAACAGTGTTTGTCAAAAGCAGACACTCAATCCAGCAATATGCACCATTTATTCAATCTGATCAGCATATCTCAAAGGAACTACTTAAATACTATTATTGCCCATGTAGATGCCGAAAAAGCATTTGACAGAGATAATTGCACATATCTCATTTCAATCCTCAACAAATTTGGTTTTGGAGAGTCACTCATTCAATGGATCAGAGTCCTCTGCAACTCCCCATCTGCTTCTGTCCTCACTAATGGTTACACTTCACAGCGTTTCAATCTACAATGCGGCACAAGACAAGGATGACCGCTCTCCCCTTTACTATTCGCCATCTTTATTGAACCCCTCGCAGCGGCCATCCATTAAAACAGTAATATCGTAGGCATACAAACAGGAAACTCTGTTCACAAAATCAGTTTGAATGCAAACAATGTCTTGTTGTACGTACGGAACCCAATATCATCCCAACCGGAGTTGTTCAATCTTATATCTAAATTCTCAGCTATCTCAGACTATTCAATAAATTTGACTAAAGCCACGGACTTACCACTAAGTGGGGGGGACTGCAATGCTGCAACTCAGAAACTTCCCTTAACCATCACAACGGGCAATATTAGATACCTTGATATTGATATGTCTGCCAATCTGTCAGATTCGTTTAACCTTAACTTCACTCCATTGCTCAAATCCATTGGAGAAGACCTAATTCGATGGAACAACCTACCCATCTCACTAATTGGTAGGATAGCAGCAGTGAAAATGAATATACTCCCAAAAATAAACTCTATATTTTCAATGACCCCAGTGCAACCAACAGTACATTGGTTTAATACTCTAGATTCAATAGTCAATACGTTTTATTGGGTATACAAGAAACCGAGAATTTAACTAGCAACACTACAGAAAAACAAAGACTGTGGAGGCCTAGCAGCCCCAAACTTTCGATACTACTATCTAGCAAAACATCGTCAATTTAAAATTAAGAGGTTACAACCAGAGCAACGACTGGGCCATGGATGGCGTGACATTGAACAAACAGAATGTCAGGAGTTATAATATCTGATCTAGCATTCCTTACTGAATCAATAAGGAAACATAATTGCTGTAAAAACCCATTTATCGCAACAACTCTGTGAGCCTGGTGGAAATTCCTCAAACACAGTGGTCGCTCTCTATCTCCAAACAAATTCATGCCAATCTGGCACAACCAGGATTTTCTGGTTAAAAACAGACCAATAATCTTTAGGTCTTGGAAAAGACAAGGAATTACTTATCTGGAACACATTTTTCAAAACAATTTGCTTTGTGCTTGCAATCAGCACAAAAACCTTCACAGCAGCTCTCTAAGGACATTCTTGTAGGAGGTTATGGTCATCATTAACCGCTGAACATTTGAATGACCCATCCTGACCAGAACCCTTATCTCCGAATCACATTCTTATAATGAAGTCCACAACCGTTCTGCCCCCTCCTGGACAATTTGTCAGAAAAGAGCTTTATCTCCAAAAGAGGCGGCGCCGAGTACAGCGTTTGGCTAATGAATTTTGGACTTGATGGAAGAAAGAATATCTTTTGAACTTACAACCAAGACAAAAGTGGCACAAGAATAGAAGGAACTTGAAGGTGAATGACATCGTCCGGTTAATAACAGGAAATGTTTTATTGAAAAGTTGAAGTGTTTACATGCGACAACATTTCATTTAGGGAAATCCCACATTAAGGTTTGTATGATTTGGTGGGAGTGTAATTGTTGACATTATATTGGTTACATTTGTCATAGTTTGTATGCCTACAATATTTGTTTACTTTTTTTAAACCAATTTGTAATTGAGTATTGATTTAAGTTGCTGTCATTTATTTATATATTGCCTAATTTAGTATTACTTTTATTTTGAAGGCGACGTGCGACGCTTACTCTATTGCAGTCAGAAGCGGCGAGCACCAACTTGGTGGATGTGTGGGTGAAAAGTTAACTGGTTGGAAGGACTTGAATATAAGATGTGAATCGTCAGGGGAGGATGTCAATGGTTTCAAGGAAGATTCAAAGTCTACTTCCCTCCTTCTAGCATGCAGCCAAAAAGGTATTTTGTTTGTTTGTTGGTATTTTGCTTGAGTGAAATGTTAATCCACATGCTGTGCATGCTATTATTTGATGTTAAGCTGACATGGTGTTTATATTGCAACGCTGTGTGTGTTTCCAACCGTGGTGAAAGTCGCTGGAGGGGGGGGTTCAGGTTTATTGGGTGGTTGTTGTGTTCTTGGCTTCGTTTGATTGGTGGGGAGGTGTCCAGGATGTACTAAATACTTGGTAATTGGCCGGGGGGGCAATGTAAGCTGCGGAACAGAGGTGTGCCGAGATGGAGCTGGGAACTGAAAACAGCCATGGTCTCCCAAGTCGCCACAGCGTCACCGTCGTATTGCTCTGAGGTAAAACCAGCGTTAAAGTACCACCCGCTGAAAGACAAAAGTTGCCGCCAAACGCGACAGAAAGATGTTTAGGGAGTGGCTCATGGCTACATAGGGTGAAATGGTAACCAAAGAGAGAAAGACGGTGACTGATAGTTAACCCCCGTGCGTGGGGGGCCCTCAGACGCTGGTGCCGCTAAGGTTATTTCCCCCAGCTAATACGGCCAAATGAGCCCCTATAGCAGCCTACCTGCCCCGCGCCGCACGGTTATGACGTACAACCTGACCCCAGCCCAGCTGTCCTACAGTGCTCTAGCCCCCTCGCCATGCATAGCCCGAGCCTCGTTACTCACCAACCTCCCAGTCCAACTACTGCCACGGCCTCCACACCAGCTTTCTTCAACAACGCTAACAGGTCTGAGCAGTGAGCCCACTAGCCCCAGCCCTGAAGGAGTCCAGATGTGGAACACTGCTGAGTGAGTGAGCCCAAGAGGTGGAGTGGAATTTCTGTGATGGAACAGGGCTTCGGATGGAGCGGAGAGCTCTGCAACCCTGCGTCTGGGCGGCCACAGGTTCTACCCCCGCCTCTGTCTGCCCCCAGACTCCCAGTTGATCCACAGACCCAGAGCTGTTGGAGGTGTGTTCAGAGATGCATGGAGTGTGGCTGGCTGATATTCTGGGGGCATGCCTGCTTGGTCTAGACCAGGAGTATCCAAATGTTTTTCACTGAGGGCCACATACAGAAAAATAGGCAAAGGGCTGGGCCACTCACTAGAGGTGAGCTATATCGCCTCACCTCTAGTGTATTAAAGTTAGAAAAATCAATCAAATGTAGGTAAATTATGCTTGATAATTGAATATGCTTAAAGAAAAAAAACAGCCTACATCTCAGCTTTCTATTAATGACTTTTCATTCATTTAGTTACAAAAATGATTGGCAGCACATTCTCCAAACAGCAGCCCTAGATCGCTTGTTGGTCAGGATGGTGATCCCTCTTCACAGCCCTGTATAAAGGGGGACAAATAAGGGGAAATGGGGATGGGTATATTTCAAGCTTGTTATGCAAATAAGTTATTGGGCTTGTTAACACATCAACTAATTTTTGTTGGAAAATGTTATCAACTTGAATTGGCTGAATTGATAAAGTAATTGGGATTATTAACACATGAATACTGTGTCATATATTTTTAACTCACCTATAATGGGGATTGCGTTGCGCTCAGTGGAAGCAGTGATGCTGTGTTTTGATCTGAAGGATGGCCGGCAGGTCAGGAGTAAGTTTGGTGGTTGCGAAGGACATCGCAGAGATGGCCGTCGGTCATTTTGGTTCTCAATCTGCTTTTGTTCAGAGTTAAAAGAGAAAATGTTTGCTCACATATGTATGTTGAGCCGAACAGACTCATCATTCTTTTTGCGTGGCGTCTCATCGGAGGAAACTCGGCCTCTTCCAAGCTCCACTAGAAGTCGGGAAGAGAGAAGAGCTGATGTTGCTTCTCCAGAGAATTATCACACTGCATTTCGATAAGTTCTAATTGCAGACTCTCTTCCACTTCTTCTGCATCCATCAGGAAGGGAGTCGAGAACAGCTTGATTTCTTCCTCGATGATGGTAAAATCTTGGATGCGCTGACTGAATTCTGTCATGAGAGACGTGATCACAGACACACATTTCCCCTTTTGAGCAGAAAGCTTGGCCTTTTGGAAAAGCAAATTTGATTTCGGACAGCGTGGGGAAGTTTGCAACATTTGAAGTTGCGTAGTTGTGTCTCAAAGAGACGGAGCTTCACACAGAATGGTAGTGTGTTCGTCCCTTATTGGCCCCGTCCCATCTTTGCTGCCATTTCCTCATTGTCCTTTTTTCTTCCCCTTTCTCAAAAGGAATATCCAAAATGCTTGTCACTCTTGTGATCGATGAAGCCTTTCAGAGACGCCGCTTCCTGCCCCGAGCCTCGCTGCAATCTCGCTGCCGCCACCGCGTGGTAAAGACAAAGCACTGCACCTTCCGCCATAACTAAAAACAACTGCACCCATTGTTGTTCAAATGCAAACGAAACCGGAACCTGAGAAAACGTCAAACAAAACAACAAACTGCTTCTATCTCACGTCCCACCTGAAACTGGACAGCAAAATGATGATTTATTTATTTTATTCGTTTAGGTTTATTGTATTTTGTGTGCAAAGGAAAAGGAGAACGATGGCGGCTTGTTTACGGTGAAAATGCCATTAACCCTCTGAAGACCAAGCTGTAGTCAGAGAAGCATGATGAGTGTGATTTTGGTGTGGTCTGATATTTATCTAAATATAATCAACTTAACACACTCTGACTCCAAAGTGCTTGATATATCTATTTGAGGGAAAATCACAGCAACATTGATGTGCCATCAAGTTTTGTCAGTATCATTATGCAGCTTTTGGGAGGATCTAAAACACACAAGACATAAAGAGTATGTTTTTGTATTTTGTGTTGCCGCCAGAAATGTTGTCATAGCAACACACGAGAATATATTAAACTGTTTTGTCAACACAAAAGTTGTTCATGTTGTTCAATGAAGTCAAAATAGTTGATCAAATCTGATTTCTAAATAGATAAAAACAAGGTTTTATCACAACTTTATATTATTTGACCCAAGGTGTGAAATGAGCCACAAGCTGAAAATGCACGACCCCCTGGTGGGGGCCATTAGAGGTGTGGCTCTGCAGCAGGCTGGGCCCTCTCTCTGTCACACTCTCAAAGGAATGAGGCTGTAGGCGAGTGGGAGTGGGGCAATGCAAGAAATGTAAGCAATGTTTTGACTTTTGAAAGATTTACTGAGAACGTCACACAAACTATATACAAAAACCCCCAAAAATGGTTTTAGGGGAGAAGAGCAACTCTAGAACCAACAATCACTTTCAAGTCAAATGAACATTTGAATTCATGAACAAAAAAGAGAGAGAGAGAGAGAGAGAAGCTTGCGGTCCTGGCCTGCTAGGGCAGCTTGTAGAGGTGCTCTTATACTGTAAAAACAAATTAAAAAAGTGTAAAGAAATGTGATATTGACATCACTCATATCTCTTCAGACTACATACATCACACCTGGCAGGGCAATGCCACGTATGACATACAGCTCACCAGCTTATGGACTGCACCCACACCTGGACGTGCTGTACAATGCTCAGCTTGCTCAGCAAAAGAAAAACTGAAGAGAAGAAAAGACGTCGCCGCCGCCAACATGTTTTTCTTTGTTGGGTAATTTGATTGACAAAAATTGTCTCTTAACTGGTGAACTTGCCAGAAAGGAGGCGGGGCCATGTGGGCGAGGCGTTTCCCAGTATCACAGCCCTGATACGAACCCCCGTCGCCCTTCATCCACTCCCATGCACTAGATTTGTAACAGCTGTTGCCATGCAAGCAGCACACACTCACGCACAAGTAAGTGAGTCATCAATTTATTGACAATTGACGTCAACTGTGTCCAAATAAAGAGTTCCGGAAGTGATTTCCCTGTCGCAAAAATGAAAAGGCTTTCAACATCATTCCTTCTTTCTGTCACTGTTGCGATCATCGCAGACTTTTCAAACTGAAATCTGTCACTGTTTGCAGGCAAAACCAATACATTTGTCACTCCAACTTTGCTGACCTTGTTTAGCAACTCTTGAACAATGATCTGAACCAAGATGTTGCCAGAACAACTTGGTTAAGATTTAACCACAACAATGCAAGGGAATGGAGGGCAGGCCATCTGTCAGAAAATATGATTTCATTGAAGTTATTTCATGCTATTCATAGGGAGTGTGGTCAGGCCAGAAGATGAGTTTATAGACAGTTCATATTGATTTGTGTCTAATGCACAACTGCAAGCAAGACAGCTAGAACTAATACACCTTTCCCACTGCACCAAAAACCTGGTAACACCTGCTAACATCTGCCATTTGTCATCAGTGGGAAAGGAAAATCCCTGGTCTCAGTCCCGGGTCTAATGACCCTGCGATAGACACAGGTTTCAATCGGTTCCACCTCTGATCGGCTCTGATGTGAGTAGGACACCCGGGTCCAGACGCTCATTTTGGCCCCTTTAGCTGCACGATGTGACGCACGTTGAAATTCTGGACGCTGGCACATAAATAGACAGGAGTATCTGTGTATCATTCCATCATTTAATATCCCTTTAAGAATCCAAAATCAAAATCAGAAGTTGGACTTTTTTGTTGGACCATGAAATGTTTTGAGTGAGGGGATCGCACCGTGGGGAGGACAGCGGAGAACCCCTATGCCCCCCGCCGGGCTCCTAGTCACTCCAGCACCGCCCCAAGCCGCTCCCCGGCGTCGAAGGACCGGTGTGCAAGTGCCCACCGGCAGCATGGAGCATCTGAAATAAACAGCATTTCTCCTAGCAACGGGAAAGGGTTTACCCGGGTTAAAAAAAACAATTTTGGTGTGAAAACGGTTTAAGCCGCCATGTTGAATGCGGTGGTTCTATATACAGTCAATAATTGTGAAAAAGTGGTTCTTTTTCCACCAGCGTTAGAAGCGCTGACATCTAATAATAATAGACTAGGTTTTGGGCCGGTCGCCCGGGGACATGGCCCGGGATCTCCGTGGACATTGATCGGGTGCAGCGGCCCGGCCCCGGGGGCTAGGGCCTCCAAACTCAGGGTGTGGAATGGCCGGGGCTTCCCCCCGAATTGGAATTCCGAATTTATTCTCGAAAGGTTCTTTCGAGTTTATTCTCGAGTCGGCTACCAACTCGGAATTACGAGTTTATTCTCGAAATACAGGCCCATTTTTTGCGTTCTCTGCAAAGTCAGTTCTTCTAACTTTATTTATGTCAGTGGTTTTAACTCCGACCGCTGTTTGAATTAAGTACATCTTTGTGTGAAGGTTTACATTTGTAATTGACAACAACGCTCTTGTCTTTGCAATGTGGAAAATGACATTATACGGTGAAAATGTGTCAATGTGTTGTTGTAACTTGGAATGCTAAATGCCTCCATTCCTGGCTTTAGCGTAGGTAAAGTCTGCAGTATTTCCAAGAGTATTTTAATGAACATATGCAAGTGATATAAGCCTCTGACAAAGGATTTATGTTCTATGGAGAAAATGTTTTAGTTACTGTGAAATACTTGTTTGAACGTTACCTGTAGCGGGGAAATAATTGTTGTTGTGTAGTTATGTCTTTTATACTTACCGTGTCGCCCTGAAAATAACTAACATCATACTTACCTTTATTACCTTCCTGTTGGAATCCAATTCCTATGGTGATTGATGTGTTTTTTACCTTGTATGTTTTCCCTTTCACCTTCCTGCATTGAAAAGCTTCCAGATGCAACAATCTGCCTGTTCCTTGGAGGGTTGAGTGGAGAACAGTTGAACTTGCTGTGAGGCCTCAGTGCAGCTCATCGTGACCACACAGAGACAACAGTTCACTTGATGGAGTCCATGTATTTTCTAAAGCATCTGCTCTTTGCCTAAATGTCAATAAGTGGGAATTACAAGGTAACTTGCATTCAATTTGTTCTATTCCAGTCAAAGATTGGGTTACCCACCTGGGAATGTTTTATTACTAAAGACCAAACAAGAAGGTGTTCTTTGAATTTCACTCGTATTCTAGAAAAAAACTCGAGAAAAAGTCAATGGCTGCAAAGAGCCTTGCCTTTAAAAGATCAAGATAAATACAAATATCTATTGAACCTTTATGTAAAAACAGCAAAGTCGGTTCCTTGTTCCAGGATGACATTGTGTCCGTCCCGTATGGACATGCATTCCGGAACACTGGGATAGATACTTGCCGGAAGAGAGTTTGGACTCCAACGGAAAAATACTCATTAACCAATAAGATGAAAGAGGTTTCATTTAACATCATCCACAGATGGTACCACTTCCATCTGTTCTTGTCACATTTAAAGGAAATTTGATCACATCCAAAGCCCAATTTTTAGCTGGAAAAAAACAAATGGGATCATATATTAAATGTATTTGGGAAGAACCAAAAAGCGTTAAAGAGCCAAAGAATATGCCTGACCCTAAATGTTGTTTTGTAGACTTACTGCACTTTACTGTCACCTGCTGGATTGTTAAGATAATTGATATGACTTTGTCCTTTTACTCTATGAATGTAGCCCTGGCCAAACAAAAACATGTCATTAATCTCACACCTGTCATCGCTGTCAATGATTTTAATCGTTTGACAGCTCTAGTGATGATCAATGATGATGTCAGTGATGTTTGCTAAAGAATTTGTCATTTCTCTAATACTTTTTTATTTACCAGTTTACTAATAGTAGTTTTATAAGTAAATATATAAGTATTGCAATAATAATAAAATGATAATGATAAGAATAATAATAATAAGCATAATCATAATAAGAAATACAAATGACTAATAAAAATAATGAAATAATAATTAAATAATAATCGTAATAATACATTGAAATAATAATACATTGTAATAATAATAACTTTGATATATTAAATCAATCTTATTTGTTTTTTGGCTGCTGGGGTGGGCTGACTGTCAGTAAAAGGTGGAGCTATGTAGGTGGTGCTTCTCACTTTCAAGGAAATGAAACTTAAAAGAATCCAGTTTGTCTTTCACAGTCACACGAAGGATACAGGTCAGTTCTGTCTTAATTGTCTGATTCTTGGTCGGTTGTCACAGAAATTGAACTTAAAATAATTCAATATGATCCAATATTGATATGACTTTGTCCTCTTACTCTATGAATGTAGCCCTGGCCAAACAAAAACATGTCATTAATCTCATACCTGTCATCGCTGTCAATGATTTTAATCGTTTGACAGCTCTAGTTATGATCAATGATGATGTCAGTGTTATTTGCTAAAGAATTTGTCATTTCTCTTATAATTTTATTTACCAGTTTACCGATAGTAGTATTATTTTAAGTTAATATATAAGTATTATAATAATAATAATAATAAAAAAGCATAAGCATAATAATAAATTCAAATTACTAATAACAATAATGAAATAATAATAATAATAATATTGATAATACATTGTAATAATAAGAACAGCTTTGATATATTAAATCAATCTTATTTGTTTTTTGGCTGCTGGGTTGGGCTGACTGTCAGTAAAAGGTGGAGCTATGTAGGTGGTGCTTCTCACTTTCAAGGAAATGAAACTTAAAAGATCCAGTTTCTCTTTCACAGTCACACGAAGGATACAGGTCAGTTCTGTCTTGAATGTCTGTGATTCTTGGTCGGTCGTTGTTTTTTTTTAATGAAAATATTTGATCAAGTGACGTGTTGAGCAGAGGGTTTTTGGGAGCTTTGTGGAGCATAAACTTGTGACGTTCATTGAGATCATCAACAGAAACAAGCAGTAGGGTGGAGGGGGAAGTGTTTTATTCTTGCAGTCATTTTAGTAAAATGGTCAAATCCTGTTGCATTTCATGTCAGTCATCATGTAGTTTGAGTATTTTTTGAAAAAAGACTGTTCTGACAACACAATTCACCACCAAATATATGTTTGAAAGGTTGAAGTTGGTGACCTTGTGAATGAGCTCCTGGTTCTAAACCACGGAAACAAAAATAAGCTTTGCTCTTGTTGTCATCTGCTCCCCATGTCTCTGTGTCATTCTCTCCTCTCTCCTCTCCTCCAGCCATGGCCTCAGCCACCGATCTCCTGGACCCGGAACAGTTCATATGTTCCATCTGTCTGGACGTGTTTGCCGAACCTGTTTCACTTTCATGTGGACACAACTTCTGCAAGGCCTGTGTCACCAAATATTGGGACGAATGTGAACAGTATAATTGCCCAATGTGTAAAAAGTCATTTGAAAAAAGACCCGATGTCTGTGTCAATACTCTGATGTCTGAGGTGGTGGCTGCTCATTTCAAGATGGCTGTTCATGTTAAAGCTGCCGGTTCCAACCACCACAACCAAGAGGAAGGGGCGGTGCTCTGTGACTTCTGTCCAGGCACCAAGCTCAAGGCCCTGAAGTCCTGCCTGGTGTGTTCAGCCTCTTTTTGTGAGACTCACCTGGAGCCCCATCAGAGGGTGGCATCCCTGAAGAGACACAAGCTGATCAACCCTGTAGAGAACCTGGAGGACAGGATCTGTAAGAAACACGATAAGCTTTTAGATCTCTACTGCAGGACTGAGCAGCTCTGTGTCTGCGTCATGTGCACGGAACACAAGGGTCACGAAACGGTGCCCGTAGAGGAAGAGTACGAGCGCCGCAAGGTCCAGCTGGGGAAGAGGATACCGGAATATCAGGAGATGATAGAAGAACGACGACGGAAGGTGAAAGAGATCGAGCGCTCGGTGGAGGAGGGTAAGACAGTCGCAGAGAAAGAGATAGCGGAGTGGGCGGAGGCCGTCGCCGCTTTGATGGCCTCCGTCCGGACGAAGCAGGATGAGCTGATCTCAGCCATCGAAGAGAAGCAAAAAGCAGCAGAGAAACAGGCTGAAGAGTGCATCACAGAGCTGGAGCAGGAAATCACAGAGCTCCAGCGGAGGAGCAGCGAGATGGAGCATCTCTCACACGCTGAGGACCACCTCCAGCTCCTCCAGCGCCTCCCATCCGTCTTCTCCTCTCCACATGCCAAGGACTTGTCTGATATACCCGTACGCACTCATCTCCATCGGCCGAGGCTTGGATTGGCCGTAGCACAGTTGGAGAAGACAATCGCTCAGGAGGTGCAGAGAATTCTGGTCCAGGAAGATCTGGAAAACTTAGCGATAGATGTCAGACTGAGGCTGATGCAGCAGCTGTACACAGTGGATGTGACCCTGGACCCTGATACAGCACAACCACAGCTGATAGTGTCTGGTGATGGCAAACAAGTGACACGTGGAGACAAATATCAGCAGCTCCCTGATAATCCAAAACGATTTGATTATTATAGATTTGTTCTGGGAAGAGAAGGTTTCACTTCAGGGATATTTTATTTTGAGGTTGAGGTGGAAGGGGAGGACTGGTGTTTAGGAGTGTTCAAAGAGTCAGTCAACAGGAAGGGAGGTTTATCTCTCAGCACTAAAGATGGCTGCTGGTTTATACATGGAAATAAAACAACTTGTTCTGGGGTTAAACTATCCTGTAAACAAAATGTGTTTAAAGTTGGGGTGTTTGTAGACTATGAGGAAGGGCTAGTTTCCTTCTACCATGTGGAGGCAAAGGATCATATCTACTCCTTCACAGGCTGCACATTCACCGAGAAGATCTATCCAGCGTTTAACCCATTTACCAATAAAGTGTCACTGAGGATCACAGCTCTGAGGTGAAAACAATGAGCTCTCATCCAGCCACAGCACATTTGTATCTTTACACTTTGATCTCCATTGTTCAGTTTCTTTTATCCAGAGCCACTTGCAGCCACTACAATGAGTGAGTGACATGACAAACATTTACAACATGTTGTGTGAGGTGTTCTTTACTTTGATGTCATCACTTATAATGTTTGTAAAAATAACATGGACATCATTCTATTTTTCCTCCATTTCTCCCTTTTTTGGTGTTTTTCTCTTGTTTCCATCGTAAAAGCTTCTTTTTAAATGTTTAGTTTGATGTGAACAGAACTGTTTTTGGACTTGATGACGTTGGTTTCTTTGTGCTTCACTGAGGACATTTGCTTTTTGGTTTGAACAATAAAGGCTTCAAACTACGAATGGAATCGTCTCCTCATCTCACCTAATGCTAATGCTAATTCAGCTCATGGTTAGACGGCTAATGCTAAGACGGCTAATGCTAATACGGCTAATGCTATTTCAGCCCAAGGTTAGACTGCTAATGTTAAAGCAACTAATACTAATACGGCTAATGCTAATTCAGCTCATGGTTACCCGGCTAATGCTAAGACGGCTAATGCTAATACGGCTAATGCTAATTCAGCCCATGGTTAGACTGCTAATGCTAAAACAACTAATGCAAATTTAGCTCATGGTTAGACGGCTAATGCCCAGACGGCTAATGCTAATTCAGCTCATGGTAAGACTGCTAATGCTAAAACAACTAATGCTAATTCAGCTCATGGTTAGACGGCTAATGTTAAAGCAACCAATGCTAATACGGCTAATGCTAATTCAGCTCATGGTAAGACTGCTAATGCTAAAACAACTAATGCTAATTCAGCTCATGGTTAGACGGCTAATGTTAAAGCAACCAATGCTAATACGGCTAATGCTAATTCAGCTCATGGTTACCCCGTTAATGCTAAGACGCCTAATGCTAATACGGCTAATGCTAGTTCAGCTCATGGTTAGACGGCTAATGCCAAGACGGCTAATGATAATTCTAAGACGGCTCATGCTAAGACGGCTCTTTCTAAAACGGCTCATGCTTATACGGCTAATGCTAATACAGCTCATGTTAGACGGCTAATTCTAAGACAGCTCATGCTAATACGGCTCATGCTTATACGGCTATTGCTAATACAGCAAATGCTAATACAGCTCATGCTAATTTGGCTAACGCTAGGACAGCCCATGGTTAGACGGCTAATGCTAATACGGCTAATGCTAAATCAGCCCAAGGTTAGACTGTTAATGTTAAAGCAACTAATGCTAATACGGCTAATGCTAATTCAGCTCATGGTTACCCGGCTAATGCTAAGACGGCTAATGCTAATTCAGCCCATGGTTAGACTGCTAATGCTAAAACAACTAATGCTAATTCCAAGACGGCTCATGCTAAGACGGCTCTTTCTCAAACGGCTCATGCTAATACGGCTCATGCTTATACGGCTAATGCTAATACGGCAAATGCTAATACAGCTCATGTTAGACGGCTAATTCTAAGACAGCTCATGCTAATACGACTCATGCTTATACGGCTAATGCTAATACGGCAAATGCTAATACAGCTCATGCTAATTTGGCTAACGCTAGGACAGCCCATGGTTAGACGGCTAATGCAAAGACAACTAATTTTAATACGGCTCATGCTAATACAGCTAATGGTAATTCGGCTAATGCTAAGACCGCTAATTCTAAGACAGCTCATGCTAATACGGCTCATGCTTATACGGCTATTGCTAATACGGCTAATGATAATACGGCTAATGCTAATTCAGCTCACGGTTAGACCGCTAATGCTAAAACAGCTCATGTTAGACGGCTAATTCTAAGACAGCTCATGCTAATACGGCTCATGCTTATACGGCTAATTCTAAGACAGCTCATGCTAATACGACTCATGCTTATACGGCTAATGCTAATACGGCAAATGCTAATACAGCTCATGCTAATTTGGCTAACGCTAGGACAGCCCATGGTTAGACGGCTAATGCAAAGACAACTAATTTTAATACGGCTCATGCTAATACAGCTAATGGTAATTCGGCTAATGCTAGGACAGCTGATGCTAAGACGGCTAATTCTAAGACAGCTCATGCTAATACGGCTCATGCTTATACGGCTATTGCTAATACGGCTAATGATAATACGGCTAATGCTAATTCAGCTCACGGTTAGACCGCTAATGCTAATTCAGCTCATGTTAGACGGCTAATTCTAAGACAGCTCATGCTAATACGGCTCATGCTTATACGGCTATTGCTAATACGGCAAATGCTAATACAGCTCATGCTAATTTGGCTAACGCTAGGACAGCCCATGGTTAGACGGCTAATGCTAATACGGCTAATGCTAATTCAGCCCAAGGTTAGACTGCTAATGTTAAAGCAACTAATGCTAATACGGCTAATGCTAATTCAGCTCATGGTTACCCGGGTAATGCTAAGACGGCTAATGCTAATTCAGCCCATGGTTAGACTGCTAATGCTAAAACAACTAATGCTAATTCAGCTCATGGTTAGACGGCTAATGCCCAGACGGCTAATGCTAATACGGCTAATGCTTATTCAGCTCATGGTAAGACGGCTACTGTTAAAGCAACCAATGCTTATACGGCTAATGCTAATTCAGCTCATGGTTACCCGGTTAATGCTAAGACGCCTAATGCTAATACGGCTAATGCTAATTAAGCTCATGGTTACCCGGGTAATGCTAAGACGGCTAATGCTAATTCAGCCCATGGTTAGACTGCTAATGCTAAAACAACTAATGCTAATTCAGCTCATGGTTAGACGGCTAATGCCCAGACGGCTAATGCTAATACGGCTAATGCTTATTCAGCTCATGGTAAGACGGCTACTGTTAAAGCAACCAATGCTTATACGGCTAATGCTAATTCAGCTCATGGTTACCCGGTTAATGCTAAGACGCCTAATGCTAATACGGCTAATGCTAATTCAGCTCATGGTTACCCGGGTAATGCTAAGACGGCTAATGCTAATTCAGCCCATGGTTAGACTGCTAATGCTAAAACAACTAATGCTAATTCAGCTCATGGTTAGACGGCTAATGCCCAGACGGCTAATGCTAATACGGCTAATGCTTATTCAGCTCATGGTAAGACGGCTACTGTTAAAGCAACCAATGCTTATACGGCTAATGCTAATTCAGCTCATGGTTACCCGGTTAATGCTAAGACGCCTAATGCTAATACGGCTAATGCTAATTCAGCTCATGGTTACCCGGGTAATGCTAAGACGGCTAATGCTAATTCAGCCCATGGTTAGACTGCTAATGCTAAAACAACTAATGCTAATTCAGCTCATGGTTAGACGGCTAATGCCCAGACGGCTAATGCTAATACGGCTAATGCTTATTCAGCTCATGGTAAGACGGCTACTGTTAAAGCAACCAATGCTTATACGGCTAATGCTAATTCAGCTCATGGTTACCCGGTTAATGCTAAGACGCCTAATGCTAATACGGCTAATGCTAATTCAGCTCATGGTTACCCGGGTAATGCTAAGACGGCTAATGCTAATTCAGCCCATGGTTAGACTGCTAATGCTAAAACAACTAATGCTTATTCAGCTCATGGTAAGACGGCTACTGTCTAAAGCAACCAATGCTTATGGGGGTGGTAGCTCAGGCGGTAGAGCTGGTGGTCTAGTGATCCAAAGGTTGCTGGTTGGATCCCAGGCTCCTCCTGCTAGCATGCTGTAGTGTCCTTGAGCAAGACACTTAACCCCTAATTGCTCCTGATGGCTGCGTCCGTCGGTCTTTGAACAATTGTAAGTCGCTTTGGATAAAAGCGTCTGCTAAATGACTAAATGTAATGTAATGTAATGCTTATACGGCTAATGCTAATTCAGCTCATGGTTACCCGGTTAATGCTAAGACGCCTAATGCTAATACGGCTAATGCTAATTAAGCTCATGGTTAGACTGCTAATGCTAATACAGCTCATGTTAGACGGCTAATTCTAAGACAGCTCATGCTAATACGGCTCATGCTTATACGGCTAATGCTAATACGGCAAATGCTAATACAGCTCATGCTAATTTGGCTAACGCTAGGACAGCCCATGGTTAGACGGCTAATGCAAAGACAACTAATTTTAATACGGCTCATGCTAATACGGCTAATGCTAGGACAGCTGATGCTAAGACGGCTCTTTCAAAAACGGCCTATGCTAATACGGCTCATGCTAACACGTCTCATCCTAAGATGGCTAATGCTAATTCGGCTCATTCTAATACGGCTAAGACGGCTCTTTCTAAAACGGCTAGTGCTAATCCGGCTCATGCTAACACGGCTAATGCTAAGACGGCTCTTTCTAAAACGGCTAATGCTAATTCGGCTCATTCTAATACGGCTAATGCTAGGACAGCTCATGGTAGCATTGCTAATGCTTAAATGGCTAATGCTAAGATTGCTCATGCTGGGATGTCTCATGGTGAGACGGCTAATGCTAAGACGGCTCTTAATAAGACGGTTAACGCTACTACGGCTAATGCTAATACGGTTCATGCTAACACGGCTAATGCTAGGACAACTCATGGTTTGACGGCTCATGCTAACACGGCTCATCCTAAAATGGCTAATGCTAATTCGGCTCAATCTAATACGGCTTATGCTAGGGTAGCTCATGGTAATGCTAATATGGCTCATTCTAGGATGTCTTATGGTGAGACGGCTAACGCTACTACGGCTAATGCTAACACGGCTAATGCTAGGACAGCTCATGGTTAGACGGCTCAGGCTAGGACGGCTAATGCTAGGACAGCTCATGGTTAGAAGGCTAATTCTAAGAGAGCTAATGCTAAGAGAGCTAATGCTAAGACGGCTCATGCTAATACGGCTAATGCTAATACAGCTAATGCTAAGACGGCTAATGCTAGGACAGCTGTGCTAGTGTTAGTGTTCGGAGAAAAAGATATATCCTCCTCGAAGCATCACCAAGTTGTTCAGTTGTCTTAACCTGTTTTAATCAATTACTATGGATTCAAGTATGATAATTACCTTCGAGGTTCTCCGCGTGCTCGTTGATGGGTTGGAGCGTCAATCAGAAGACGTAACAGGACTCTAGGAGTCGGTCATATTTATTGTCAAGCAGAATCAAAAAGTATAACAGAGTCTCTGGGTCTAATCCCTTGTCTCCCTGACAGAGCTATCGAGCAGGGTCAGTTCGCTAGGTCTCAACCCCCTCTCTCTCTTTTCTCGACCCTTATGAAGTCTCCCCTCAGCGGGTCCTCAAAGGATAAATGGATCACAAAGACCTATGTACGTGCAAACAGCATGAGCAACATGCACGCAATAGGAAACGTACTGGAAACAATGTGTGAGCGACTGGTCACAAAGAACTGTTTCCAACCAGAGGCGTCATATTATTTCTAACAACGGCTAATTCTAAGACGGCTCATGCTAGGATAGCTAATGCTAAGGTGGCTCATGCTAAGGTGGCTCATGCTAAGACGGCTAATGTTAATACGGCTCAGGCTAATACGGCTAATGCTAGGAGGGCTCAAAGTTAGTTGGCTAATTCTAAGAGGGCTCATGCTTAGACGGCTAATGCTAATACGGCTAATGCTAAGACGGCTAAGACTAAGAAGGCTTATGCTAATATGGCTAATGCTAAGGTGGCTTTTGCTAAGACGGCTAATGCTAATGCGGCTAATTCTAACATGGCTCATGCTAATACGGCTAATGCTAGGACAGCTCATGGTTAGTAAGTAAGTAAAAATTTATTTATATCGCACCTTTCCAACAATAAATGCTGAACAACAGCGCATTACAGAGTAAAAGATTTAACCAACAATGAAACTGAAAAACATTAATCAGATAATAATAAGGAATAAAAGATTCAAATCAAGCCATTAATCATAAGAATTAGAAGATTGAAAATCAAAAACATTAATAAGAATTAGAAGATTAAAAACAAGCCAAAGCACAGTTTCCGCAGTCGATGTCTACTGGCCCTGTCTCTCCACAGCTGCGACACAAGGTGATGACACACGTTAGGGAAAAACAACTAGAGAACCGTAGGGTTACAAAGTGCTGATAAAACAATAAAAGTCTAGGTAGGCCTACTAGGTACAGTAGGTACAGCAGTAAAACAGTCGGTACGGCCGGTAGGAAGTAGCAGTGCAGTGGACGCAGCAGTGCAGGAGAGCTCTAGTTGTACGCCAGAGTGAATAGATGCGTTTTTAGTTTTCTTTTAAAGATGGCAAACGAGCCGGCTTTCCTAATATCTATAGGTAGTGCATTCCAAAGCTTTGGGGCATAAGTTTGGAAGGCTGCACTCCCGATTCTCTTCTGTGTATTACTCGGTGCTTCTAACAGGCCAGCAGTAGATGAGCTGCAGCCTTCCAGTAGTTACTTTGGGAAGGCCAGTGAGAAGTGCATTACAGTAGTCAAGCCGGCTTGATACAAAGGCGTGAATCAGCTTTTCAGCATCCTTTTGGCTCTTGCTATATTTCTAAGGTGAAAAAATGAAACTTTCCTCACCTTGTTAATATGGGACTTGAAGCTTTGGTCAGAGTCTAGAATGACACCCAAACTTGTAACCTCAGGTTTGACCCAGTGTGCCAGTTTCCCCAGGTTTTTAAATAGCATGTCCCTTTTTTTTGGGGGGGGGGGGCAATCAGAAGGATTTCAGTTTTGTTTTCATTTAGCTTCAGGAAGTTATTGCTCATCATTTGGTTCTGCCGAGATGTATAGCTGTGTGTCATCGGCATAGCTATGGAAGCGTACATCGTGCTCTCTAATGGTGTGCCCAAGTGGCAGCATGTATAGTGAGAAAAGCAAAGGGCCAAGGTACCTTCCTTGCGCCACTCCCAAGCTGCTGTCATGTTTCTCTGATACATGATCTCCCAGCTTAACGTAGAACTTCCTCCCTATAATGTATGTTCTGAACCAATTGAGCACGTTGCCGGAGAGACCAACCAGCCTTTCAAAACGATTGATTGGGATGTCATGGTCAGTTGTATCAAATGCTGCGCTCAGGTCTAGCAGGACAAGGATCGAGACCTTATTTGCATCAGCGTTCAGCCTGAGATCACTAACTATTTTAGTGAGGGCAGTTTGTGTGCTGTGATTTGTTCTAAAGCCTGACTGTAATTCTTCCATTATGTTATGTTCTTTGAGAAAAGAGTTTATTTGTACTGAAACTATCTTCTCGAGTACCTTACTGACGAAGGGAAGATTGGATATTGGCCTATAGTTTTTCAATTCGTTCACATCTAGATTGGCCTTCTTTAGTAGCGGTTTCACCACAGCTGTTTTGAAGGCGTCTGGAAAGATGCCAGTTTGAAGTGACATGTTTATGATCATCAGGATGTGACTCGCGACACTATCAAATACCCGCTTTAAGAATGCCGTTGGTACAGGGTCAAGGCAGGAGGTGGCTGAGCTACATTCGTCAACAGTCTTGCAGAGGTCTGACAGTGTAATGCAGGCGAAATCCTTCATGGTTACTTCTTTTCTGTGAGATTGACTGATCTCGTCTAAGTTTACGTCAGGGGTGATGCTCGCTCTGATCATGGTTATTTTATCCTCAAAGAAGAGCGCAAACTCCTCACACTTCCCGGCTGACTGCTGTGGTGGAGATGGGGGGGGCGCATTTATCAGCCGATCGATAGTGGAGAAAAGCACTCTGTGGTTACCTGTATTTTCTGAAATTATTTTGGAGAAATAAGTTTTGTCTCATAGAACACGCAATAATGGTCGGGAAATGGGCATTTGTTGCACCGGCACGTTCTCAATATCTAACCCTGCTGTTATCGGTAGGTCTAATGTGTTCCCATATCGGTGGGTGAGTTCGTGTATATGCTGCGTCAGCCCATATCCTTGATCAAATGTACAAAACGTCCTTGAAAGAAAAAGGCTCATATATATTTATCAAACGTCCTTAAAGAAAAAGGCTCATAATCCTTATCATCAGCTTTACAAAGTCCGTAAACAGGCTCATATATATTTATCATTTAAGGGGCAAGAAATGTTTCTCTTTATGTTTTATTATTCAACTGCTCACCACATATGTATACCTATTTAATAACCCATATATTCTATATATCATTTATACATATACACAAACAATACACAAATTTCTTCACACCTCTTTAGCCGCGGCACACTCACACCCCTAATGGAAAAAGCCATGTCTCCCCGGCAGCACATCTGATTCTCCAATAACTTCAACAGCGCTTAACTTTATACTTTTAACGTCGACTCATTTATACTTTTCTAATTTCATCAAGATTTTCACTTTGGCCAGACCTTAAAATTTTCGCTTTGGCCAAACTTTTAAGAAATTATCTTTTTAATCAGATTCTTTCAGCATGCATGTTCAATGTGCACTCATTCTCCTAGGCTGGTTCAGCCCTGCTTTTCCCCATTTTTTCTCAAACTTTATTTTTCATCTTTTAAGCCTTTAACTTGTAACTCTTTACTTCACAACTTAATTCTCTTTCTCTTCGTTTATTATTCTCTTATTCCCCTTATTTACATTTTTTACAACTTAATAAACCCAAATTTAGAAACTCACTTCACACATCAACACATCATCTCTATCTCCGCACAATCTGCTCTTGTCAGTGCAGCCTGTCTGCACAAAACACTACCGCTCCAAGAACCACACACAGCTCAATTTTTGAGATAGCACTCACCCTAAGGTTTTAAAGTGGAAATTCGCTGGAGCAGGCAGCATCAGCAGGTGAGGCCCAACAGATCCTGTTTGTGATGTCACTTTGTAGCTTCTTGATGAATTTGATGTGTTGATGAAGAAGGAGTGACCGCTGACGCTGACTTGAGTGAAATAATAGATTCATTACAAAAGAACAGCATTAGACCAGACTTGCCATGGACGTCCAGGAGACAAACCGAGCCGGATGGATTCTCTGTCGAATGAAACTCGGGCAGGTGCTGTTATGCTTGACCAGAGACAATGTTGACCATCTGATTCCCCTACATAGGTCACCCTTCACATTTCACCTCCCTTATCACTGGGACCCCTGACAATGGTCTCTCTCTCTCTCTTGTGACCCCTGGCACCGTCTGTTAATCATTATCTTATACAATGGGTACTGTCTTGGGACGCCACACATTCCAAGACACCTCAGTGGCTAAAACAGTTTACAGTTTTATATACCTTTATCAGATGCTTTAATCCAGAGCGACTTACAGCCACTGAAATGAGTTAATGAAATTACAAACATTTAAAACATACTGTGTGAGGTACTCTTTAAACAACATTTTTCAACAGTTTTTGTGTCTGTGAAAACTGCTCGATATTTTCAAAGGTACGTTTTGTAAAGATAACACTGACATCATTCTATCTTTCCCATTTCTCCCTTTCTGTGATTTTCTCTTTTTTCCATCGTAAAAGCTTATTTTTAAATGTTTTGTTTGATGTGAACAGAACTGCTTTTGGACTTTATGCCGCTGGTTTCTTTGTGCTTTACCTGTCGCTTCCACATATTAGCTTCACTGTGGAGATTTGGTTTTTGAACAATAAAGGCTTCAAACTATGAATAGAATTGTCTTTGATCCTCATCTCACCTCCCAATTTCTTAAAATCCTTGTTTTTCATCTTTATTATTTTTACCCCATAAGTTCAGCATGCTTCCTGGGTTTTGGGGGAAGCAGGAAAGACTGAACAAGGGGGATAAAGAAGATCAAAAGGGCAGAAGGAAGAGAGATTTCTGACTGTGTGGGGTCGGGATCAATGAGATCAAGGCATTTATCTCTTGAATTGGAAATGACAAATGGACAAAACCCTCTTCACTGGCTGGGTGGCGTCTCCAAGAACAGAAAAAGGGTGTTATTGTCAGGATGCCATTTGGTACAGTCGCAGTAAAACAACCGTGTGTTGTGGTCCGACCTAGCCAGTGAATGAAGGCTTTAAAAAAACAATTCATTAACAACCTTGCTTCCATCCGCATTAGTAATATTGCAGTCTTTCTTTGAAGGCCATGACCACAACAAAGAATGCACATTTCATCTGATGAAGAATTTGCATATGAAAGTAAAACTTTGCTGTAATCCCTATACCTCATTAAGCCAAAATGGTTATTCTTGGAATCACCCCCCCTCTTTGGTATTGTGTATTGCTAATTATCTTTAATGCATAACGGTAACAATGTTCTTGAAAAAGTGAGACTGGGATGAAGCGGCCCTAATATTTAATACATGTTCATGGTAATCAAGCCAGCCATTTTAAATCCCATGATTTCTGGCTTTCAAAGATAAGGCAACTGTGGCAGACGAGATGGCGTGGTTGAGCCACGCCTGCAAGGGGCGGGGCTGGCTTGGCTCCGTGACGGCGCAGCTTTACCGACCCGTCTGCACTAAAGAGGCCGATGGGTCGGACCCGGCTGGGAGAGTTTTCATACATGTTGTTTTGTCTTTCGGGGGTAGTGTGTGGTGCATGACGCCAAACAGACTCCAATCATGCCCTCCATTTGATCTTCCTGTTTTGCCAGCGAGCCTTTGTGTTTTCATTATTAATTCAATCCTCGCCATGTCGGCGCTCCACTGCCAGAACGACCACGTCTCCCTCCCTAAACCCGTACATGTGGATAGAGACACTCACAGCAAGGTATTTAAAAATATATTTTCTGTCATAATTCTCCCATACTATTCTCAAAACAACATGGTCAAGCGGCATAATTGCAATTGGCTATTTGTTGTCAAATCCAGCAAGTCTGGAGCTGAATATGGTGAGAAAAAGCGATGACTGTTACCTTGAATGCAGGATTCTTTGTGTGGCCTGATGCATTAAGACATGTGATTTAAAATGAATCACGCCCCACCCTGCTTTGGTGAGAGGGGGGTGGAGGCTGTAAAAGTTCTCTCCAGTAGATGGAGGGAACTACTCCACTGATGGCTCAGTGCGTGGGAAGGCGAAGGTGAGTGGATTCTGGCAGCTTGTGGCCTATTGCAGGGTTCCCAAATGGGGGTCCGTGGTTCCCCTAGGCCCAGGAGGTCGGCAGCAGAAGTTATTATTATTATTATAATATATATATTTTTTATTATTATTATTAGTAGTAGTAGTAGTAGTAGTAGTAGTAGTTGTAATAATTTATTTTTATTTTTTTGTTGTTATTATGATTGTTATTATTATTATTATTATAATTATTTATTGTTATTGTTGTTATTATTTTTATTATTATTATTATTATTATTGTTTCATATGTTTTAACATAGACCCCCCCATATATTTACTCTACTACACTAATGATGATTGATTGTGTGATATTTGCCACTTTCTACTCAGTTTAAGTTCAATAAATGTTAAACCATGAACTTTTTTTGTTCATTTCAACTGTGCAGATAAGGAAGAAAAGGTTGCACTGTGTTGTTGTGTACGATCACAAGAACAACTGATCCTTTATTGTTTGTAGACACTTGCGCCGCGCTTTAAAAGCAATGCAGCCACTGTCACTTGATTTTTGGAATTCACTGATTGACACGGAGAGGAGCAGCAAACTCAAATGAATGTTAACAGTGTTATAAATACAATTATGATAGAAAATACGATTTCAAAAAACAACCTTTATTAACCCCTGGAGGTCAAGCTCAACCCCAACTGTGCAAATACAGTAAGATAAGAAATCCTTCTCATCCTTGTGATAATAAGGATAACCGTTGACTGCACAGCAGAGAGATATTAGTTTGAAATGATAATAAAGGTCAAAGGTCAGGGGCATTGCCCGGCGGGGGTGGGGGCTTCTCTCCACCTCAAAAGTTTCTGAAACGTGGAGGCCGCTCCAAACCTGCACGGGCACGTTCCTTCGAGCGCGCCCCCGATCGCACTCCACGGCGTGAATGGATGAGCGTGGGCCCGCAACACAACACCGCCCTGGATGTGGATATTTACAGACCTTCTGTCATCTGGTCATATTGGCTTTCAATTACGCAGTTCAAACGATTCTTTAGTTGAATCGCGTCAACGCACTCGATCTATTGTATGTCACGGGTGAGTCAATATACCGTGTGACGTCACATGCGGAGATTTGTAAAAAATAAAATAAAATACAATGAGTTAAAAAAAAAAGGAAATTTGTAAAAAACGAATATTTATTTGTAAATATTTCCAGATACAATAAGAGACGATTTGTTAAAAAAAAAAAAATCGATGTTGTTTGTTGTAATTGTTTGGAGCCTGGTGACATAAAAGCAGGTGTGACCAGCAAAACCCGCCTCAAGCTGCGTCCACACTCAGTCTGGATCCATGTGCATTCACCACGTCTGGACAGGGCGCTCATTGCTGCTTCCAGCTGCGGTGTGGCCGGAATAGCAGAACAAAGTCACAATATTAGGAGGTGAGATGGAGTAAAACTCCACCCAGCGCGGACGAGGGTGTAGAGTCCGGGGGAGGCGGAGCCGGAGCGGCGGAGTCTCAGCCCCGGTCCCGGAGCCGGAGCCGGAGCCCGGACAAGTCCCTCAGCAAACTTGTGAGTGGGGCGGTGGGGGGCGAAGTCCGAGTCCGGGTGGCGGCGGCCCAGATGGCGGTTGTGGTCACGGCGGCCGGTGTGGCCGCGGTGCGGAAAAGTGGCTCCGTGGAGGTGTGGGTGCGGGAGCGGTGGCACAAAGTTTTGGCCGAGCTGAGCGAGGACTCGCTGACGGTGAGCTGCGAGGACGGGGCGCTCAACGGCTCGTACAACGGCAACAACAACACCGCCGGTCACCCCGGAGAACAGCACCCCGGAGCCGGTCCATTCGCCGACTCCCCGGAGCCGGTACCGGAGGCGATCGCCAACCGCAAGCGCTGCGTCCGGGTGTCGAAGCAGGAGGTCGGCGGGCTCGGGGTGAGCATCAAGGGCGGCAGGGAGAACAAGATGCCGATCCTCATCAGTAAGATCTTCAGGGGGCTGGCCGCTGACCGAACCCAGGCGCTGTACGTGGGAGACGCCGTACGGCAATGAGGTGACCCTGTAATGTGTGTGTGTGTGCGTGTGTGTGTGTAAAGCTAAAGATACTTAATTAATCCCCAAAGGGAAATTCCAGTGTTGCAGCAGCAATGACATACATGACAAAACACACATAAGGTACAAAAACATACATTTTATTTTATTTGATTTATTTTTATTTTTTTTCAAGAGAACTTACCTTTTTGTTTGCACATTTTCAATTTCTAAGTCATCATCATCATCATCATCATCAGGTCTCTTGCTCGGCGACGGGGGCGACGCCATGAGTAGAGCCAATCGGTTTCACCAATCTTCTCCATTTGGGTCGGTCCAGTGCGAGACTCAGCTTCAGCAAGCGACAGGTCCATTTGGTGTAGGTCCCTAGTGATGGCATCAATCCATCGGGTGCGGGGGGCACCGCGGGGGCGTTTCCAGCCGGCAGCTTTAGGTTGGAAGTGGAGGATAGCGTGAGTAGGCTGTTCCAAGGGGAGCCTTTTGACATGGCCATACCAGCGCATCCGACGCTGTGCTGCCAGGTGGGACGCAGGGGGCTGTTGGGTGCGTTCCTGCAGCATGATGTTGGAAACCCTATCTTGCCATTTTATCCCCTCTATTGAGCGCAGTGCTCTGGTGTCAAAGCCATCGATTCTGGCAGCAAGGGTCTTGTTGAGAGGCTAGGTATCTGCTCCGTAGAGGAGGATGGAGAGGACTCAGGTGTTATAAATCCTTAGTTTGGTCGCTCTTGATATGGAGTGGTGTCTCCACAGCGGCTTCCAAAGTGTTTTCATGGCACTGGCTGCCAGGACACGTCTCCGGTTTATCTCTGGTGAAATGTTTCCATCGTTGGTGATGATGGACCCGAGGTAGGTGAAGGAGGTCACAAACCCAACCTCCTCTCCACTGATATGCAGCGGAGGGGGGACCTCTAATGTGCATTAATTTTGTTTTGGGCCAGCTTACCTTCAGACCCAATTTGTTGGCTTCCTCTTGGTAGGTTTCCAAGGCTTCTTTTATCTGGTCAAGAGTGGAGCAGAATAGTGTGGTGTCGTCCGCGTATTCCAGATCTGTGAGGGTGTAACTGCCTTGGGTGTAACGTGCACCTATCCGTTCCATCAGGGGGTCGATGATGCAGTTAAAAAGGTCTGGTGCAGCTACGCATCCCTGCCTCACTCAGCTGTTGATTGGGGACCAGGTAGAGTTTGTGCCATTGACACGCACACAGCTTTCGGCATCGCTGTAGAGCTTTTGGAAGAGAGAGGTAATCTTTCTTGGAGCTCCCAGGATGGTGAGGATCTTCCAGAGGGAGGAGTGGTCCACGGTGTCAAAAGCTGCCTTAAGTTCAAGAAAGGCAATGTAGAGGTGTCTGTTTTGGCGGAACTCGTGTACATTCTCAATGATGAGGCGGAGGGCAGAGATCTGGTCCGTTGTGGAGCGGTTTGGCATGAAGCCCGCCTGTTGGGGGCGTCTTTCGTCTTTCTGAGATAGACAGGAGTGTGATGCCTCTGTGGTTGCTGCAGACCATGTTATCACCCTTATGTTTCCAAAAGGGGAGGATGATACCCCTGGTCCAGTCTTCCGGGGGGTGCTCAGTTATCCAGACATGATTGATGATTTCGGTCAGCCAGTCAATGGTGTTGTCACCGCTCAATGTCATTATTTCAGCTGTGATGTTGCAGATACCAGGGGCTCTGTCCTTTCTCAGTTTGGCCAGAGCTTGCACGACCTCTACTTTGGTGACGGGGTCTATGCTGCAGTTGTCATTTGCGCTGGCATTTTCAGATGAAATGGTGAGAGTGGGGTCGGTTTGGGGTGCGGGGTGATGCAGAAGGTCACTGAAGTGTTCCTTCCAGCGGCTGATGCATTCATCCTCGGAGTTCAATATGATACCCTGTGCGTCTTTTACCTGGACTGCCTTCTGTTGGGGGCCTGATTTCACTCGCCTCAGGGTTCGATACACTTGGGTGAAGTTGTTATTTTCGGCGGCAGACTTCAGGCATTCTGCTTCTCCTTGCCAGAATCTCTCCCTGTCTTCTCGTATCGTGGTGTTGCGTATGCAATTTCGGCCACGGTATTTAGTCACGTCGCCACTAAGACGTACTGCTCTACGGAGCTCTATGATTTCTAGCGTTGTTGGTGTTATCCAAGGGCGCCTAGGTGTATGGTGAGGGCGTCAGATGGAGTCAGCAGCTGCCTGGTTAATTGTGGACACGAAAAGGTTCCAGTTGGTGAGTTCTTCTTTGGCCAGGGCATTATACCGGTTGGAGATGGAGCGGGTAAACACTGAGGTGATGGTTGGATCCTGGAGATGAGAGGATCTCAGTCGAGGTGGTGCCCGTGATGATGGAACAGCCTTTAACTTCAGTCTCAACTGGGCAACCAATAATCGGTGGTCCGTGTTGCCTAGCTGGGCTCCACGATACACACGGCAGTTGGTGACACTGAATTTCCAGCGACTGGAGATGATGACGTGATCTAAGGCCTTGCGGGTTTTGCCATCATTGCTATACCATGTCCATTTGTGTATGTTCTTCCTGGGGAACCACGTGTCTACAAAAGATAGGGCCCCAGCACTGCATAGATGCTGGAAGCGGTCACCGTTGTTGTTGGTGATGGGATCTGGAGATTCTGGGCCAATGATGTTTTTGGTCTGCGAGTCCTGTGAAGCAGAGGAGACAGTGGCGTTAAAGACTGCTAGCACAATAGTGATGTCATGAGGGGGTATCTGCTGGATGGCCAGATGTAGTTGATCAAAGAAAGTGTTCTTTGCCCGGTCGTCTGCGACCTCTGTTGGTGCATAGGCAACAATGACTGTTAACTTGCCGTGTGTTCGCTGACTGGGGTCCATCCTATTAGGTATTTCCTAACATAGCATGGCATTGCTAGGGCGACACCATATAGCCCTCTGTTATCATTTCAGCCGCTCCAGATGTAGCTGTGGTCTCCCTCTTTCTTCTCACCGCTATCGCACCAGCGTGATTTGCAGAGTCCCGCGATGGAGATGTTGTAACGAGACAGTTCACGATACAGAAGAGTAGCGTGTCCTGTGCGTCGAAGTGTTTGCACATTCCATGTAGCAACACGGAAGGGATGTCGGAGATTAATTGTTCGTGAGTCAGGGGCGTGCAAGGGTCGATACCAAGGGTCTGTCCGGCTATTTCTGATTGGTTTCGTAACAAGGAGAGGTTCTCTGGAGTAGGTTGTTAGCCCACTGCCAGATAGCCAGCTGGGGGGGCTGCCCCCTTTAGGGCCTGCTGGCCTGCCCTGAACCATTCTTCGTCAGGCCCCTCGCCTGAGACCGGTTTGCCATGGGAAACCCTACCAGGAGCACAAGGCTCCAGACAACATAGCTCCCAGGGTCACGGAGACGCACAAACCTCTCCACCACGGTAAAGTGATGGTTCCCGGAGAGGTGATGATTCCCGGAGAGGGGATGGTTCCCGGAGAGGAAGTGCATTTTGAAATACGGCTAATAAAATTCATAACTTTTGATTTGCGTAAGCTTTACATTTACATTATTTACATTTAAGTGACATTTACCTCTGAGTAAGTGTTAATGGTGGATGTAGAGGGTTTATTTATAATTGACATTTTCTATTTGCAAATTGAGACAGTGTAAAGCAGTTATTTAAAAATATCAGAGCCCAGTGAGTCTACAACTGCGGTAAGGGACAGTGTCAGGGATAGTGCAAATTCTCAAGACCAACCTGACGATGGTCAAGTAGGTGATACTGAAGCATACTGGTAGCAAAACTTTAAGTCACCTCACCAGGATGAACCCCAGCTTCTGTCTACCGCAAGAAACTTACCTCACTGCATCCGAGCACCTCAAACTCAAAGCTAAATGGGTTAATCAGATGTTTTCTGCATCATACAACTAAAAAAAAGAGGTGTTTCGATATTGATCAATAAAATGTATCCCATATCAAAATAAAACCACAATATCAGACCCAGAAGGGCGTTACATAATGATTAATGGAATTTTAGGTAACATCGAATTAACCATAGCTAATATTTATATCCCCAATGAGGATGACCCAAATTTCTTTCACAATATATTTTCAAAACTCTTAGAATTATCTGAATCAATTTTCATATTTGGAGGAGACTTCAACACAGTACTGGATCCAAGTTTAGACCGTTCTCAAACCAGAAATATTCACAAATCCTGGCGTTGTCGGACACTATAAAACAATATATGAGTGATCTTGCTCTTGGGGATCGTTGGCGATCAAATAACCCACAGCGAATTAGCAAATACACATATTATTCACCACCCCACCAAAGTTTTCTCTCGAATCGACCTTTTCTTGACAAGTAACTCCGCAATGTCCAAAATCACTAATCCTGAAATCCACCCCATTGTAATTTCCGATCACAGGCCGATTAGTTTCAACCTCATAAATGAAACAAACTGGAACCCTCCCGGAAGGTGGCGGTTTAACGCCTCACTTTTGACAGATAAAGAATTTAACCTTTTTTTTTTTCCAGAGAATGGACTTCCTGCCAAAATAAACTCAAACAACGACTAAAGGAATTGCACTCCCAACAAGCCCACTCATCCACTGAGCAAATCCGAAATGAGATCCGGACTATTACATCTCAACTTGATAATATCATCCATCAAAAGACACAATTCCTCATGCAACAAACAAGAGCAAATTATTTTGAATTCAATGACAAATCATGTACATTTCTTGCCAATCAGTTGAACTAGATAGAGAAAAAACACTTATGCCATCAAAGATCCACAGGGTAGGATAACATACATCAATAACATATTAAGAGAGTTATAATTAGCTGTATTACTCAGATAATGAATCTAATATATCAAACATTCACTCATTTCTTGATGATATTGACCTTCCTAAACTTTCGATAGAGCAAGCAACCACCTACTCTAGGAGAACTCAGGACTCTAGAAGAACTCAGGAACGCTCTCTTCTCTATCCCCAACAATTCTCTTTTTTTTTAATTTTACCTTTATTTAACCAGGAAGTCCCATTGAGATCAAAAATCTCTTTTACAGGGGAGACTTAGCCAAGGTAGGACAGCAGGCTACCACCTTAGATCAACCACCTACTCTAGAAGAACTCAGGAACGCTCTCTTCTCTATGCCCAACAATAAATAATATCGATCACTTAAAAAAAATCAATTTTCCAGAATATACAAACTTTTATTCAAAGCAGATGACACTTTATCTTAACCTACAATGGAATGGAAAGAGACCTTGCTGTTCCCACCGATATCAACCTGTGGAAACACCTTTTCTGTGACCCGCAACTCCAAAATGCAACTCATCCAATGTAAGATTCTGCACAGAGCTCATATCACGGTACGCAAAATGTTCAAAATGGGTTTTGTGGATGAAGACATTTGCTCTCACTGTTTCCTTAATACCAGAGATGACTACTTTCATGTTTTCTGGCTCTGCCCACCTATCCTTGCATTCTGGACCAACATCACCAAGAAGCTATTCCCTTCTGGGTCGCAGCATTCCAGTCTCCCCGTCTATATGTCTTCTCCGTGACCTCTCCTCAGTCGACCCACCACTTAAACACCACCAACCCATTTTTATGGCCTTAACAATTGCCAAGAAAACAATATTACCAATTGGAAAAAGAAAGAATCTCACCACATCCCAAGGGTTGCAGTTATTAATAGATTACATCATCCCATAATGAAATATGGGCTGCTTTTATCACTGACATAACTTCATCTTTTAATACTTGAGTCTTCTTAAGTCGGGGCAATGTCGTGGTGTTTTGGGGCATGTGGGGTCCTCCTGGTCTGCCGGGGTTCTGCGGTTGGGTGGGTGCTCGGGTGGCTCTGCCCCACGGGGGTGTTAGGGGGGCAGAGTGGTGGCGCCCGCTCCATTTCCTGAGTTGAGCTGGCCTGTCTCCGGGGGCGGGGGGCGTACTCCTGGGGAGTACCTGCAGCTGGCCTCCTTGTGTTGGTTTGGGGCGTGGTTGCGGGTTTCGGGCTCGGGTTGGGGGCTCCCCGGCCTGCTGCACCCCTGCATTTATCTGCTCGCGATTCGCCTATCTCTCCCAGTGCCAAAACTCATACTCAGCACATACACCACACAATAGGCCTAGGGCTTGCGGGATGGGTGGGGTGCAAGCTACGTATGTGGGTGGGGATGTGGTGGGCAGCTGCCATCTTGCCTGTCACGCTCCTGCCCCAGCGTGCTTCTCTTCCGTCCTGAAATTTTAATCCCACTCATATTAGCTTAGAACACATACAGTCGCACACCAATCCTACTCCGAACGACCAGGGTCTGCGGGGCAGGAGGGGTGCGAGTGATTCAAGTTTGAGTTGCCTGCTGGCATTGGCGGGGGTGGGGGGGTGGCTAACATCCAGGTGCCCCGCGCTGACCACACTCTGCTACGTGGATGGGCACTTGGCGCATACGCCAGGTGGGGCGTCGAGTCAGCTGCGTTGGGGCGGGCCTCGCCCTTACACGGGTCGTGGGTGGGCATGGGGGTCCCGTGCCTGGCGCCTGTGGCTGCGTCTTGTGCCTGCACCTGGGGTTTGAGCCACAAGCAAAATCCAAGTCAGGAAAAGCCAAGTTCAAGTCAAGAAAAGAACAAAGAAAGACATCATTTAACACAACACAAAGAAACAACCACAGCCGCTACTTCAAATAGAGTAATACGTGAAGAAGCTAACATGCAAACAGCTGCAATAATTCCTGTCTGGCTTTCATCCACAACTCAGCCAGCAAAAGAAGTCCTTGTATATGCTCTGTTGGATTGGAGTGGCACAACTTTTGTTCTAAGTGAAGTAGCTGAAGCTTTGGAAGCAAACAAAGACCAAGTCAAATTAAAGCTGTCTACTATGACTTCAAGAACCACAGTAGTAAGCTCTCAAAGAGTAAATGACCTCCAAGTCCGAGGCTTTAACTCCAGTGGGAAGATTTCCTTACCACGATCTACACGTGTGAGTTTATTCCAACCAACAGAACTTTCATACCAACCAATGAATCTGCAAAAGCTTGGTCCCATCTAGAGCACCTCCAAGATAATTGTAATTGTATAGGCAAAATCCTACTTTTCCTTTTCTACAATAGCATGTTTGTCAAGCACTATCTTAACAGCATGCATCCCAAGCAAGGACTCTCTATTCCCATAAACAAGGAACACCTGTGACCCACTTTCGGAACACACAAAGGCCCATGGTCTAAGGCAGTGACCTACAGGTCATCAACAGACAGTGCAGTACGTCACACAGATAGGGAGGCACGTCACATAGACATGGGCAGTACATCACAGATAGGGAGGCACGTCACATAGACAGGGCAGTATATCACATAGATAGGGCAAGCACATCGCACAGATGCGGTAGTACATCACTCCACCCTAAGTGCCTTACACATCGCACCACATATATACGCATGCTCTTCCTATATCCAGCAGGACGGGGTGAGCTCAACTACAGGCTGCGTCCTGCCATTCGCTCTCTCCCTCTCCTCTCTTTGCAAAGACTAACTCTGTCCTTCTAAAATAAATATACACACAACAACAAATTTGTTCACGATCCTTTATTACAGAAATTGCCACAACAACGACCCAGACCTGCTCCGACCACGCACCGCGGCTTGGGACGTTACTGGCCTGTGGGAAATATGGGTTGAATCAGTGCTCAGATCCATCGAACACAACTTCCAAATTCGACCTCGGAAAGATCAGAGACTGCTACCAAAAGCTAGACGAATCAGTCACTGATTTTTATCATCGCGCAATGGACGTTTGCACGTCCTTCTCAGGACACGTTTGTCCTGCTTCATTCGATGGTGGTGAGGAATCCACGTTCGAGACCATCCTCAAAATGGACTTCTGCGACGGGCTCCGACCGCTGCTCCTGAGACGACTCACAGACAGTTTGATAGGCAGGTGGAGAGATAACCGACTGCCAGACGTCCTGTGTCATGCCAAACTTGGAGGACTTTAAAGTAGGTCTGCACATTGGGTACAACGGTTCACAAGCCCTATTTCCAAGGGAAGTTGTATCTGGCACAGAAAATCAGCCTTATGTGCAGCATACAGACCTTGGATGGAGTATTGTTGGCCACAAGGAGCCTTGGGTAGACTACGGCGACGCCATTGGAATCAGCCATCGCATAGTAGTGAGACAAGTGACACCAGGTGTGGAGCCTTTTGTCAATCTCAAAACTGACTATGTGATCTATGTGCGCTGTACCAAAGTAAAGGAAATTACTTCCTCAGACATCATCAAGAGTCCTCGAACCAGACTTCTCATAATGAGCTGTAGAAGATGATCCTGTGTCTCAAGATCTCAAGTTCTTGTCAAAGTTAAGAGAAAACATCACACAAAAAGGCAATGGTCACTATGAAATTCCATTAACGTTCAAAGAGGAAAGACCGAAACTAGCTAACAACAAGACAAGAACAGTAGATTAGAGCTTCTGAGAACGGGAGGAGGCTGTGATTTTGCGAGAAGACGGAAGTGAGTAAAGATCCAACAATGGGGCGCCCTGCTACACTGACCAACACACCGGCAATCCGCTCCAACTCAGACAGATAACAAAGCGAATTGCAAATAATATTAATATATATGCATTTAAAAAAGGGTATAATGCGCGAAACCAAAGTGGAGGACCCTGCTCCATCATTGCCAAGTTTGAACACTTCAAGCACAAGGAGCTGGTTAAAAGCAAAGGACGGGAGCTGAAAGGAACCACGCTGGGCATGAATGACCATTTCCCCCGTGAGATCAACGACCGACGGAAGGGTGCTGTACCGCATCCTGAAGGAGAACCGGCAGAAGGGTAAATGCGTATCGATGGTTGTTGATAAACTATATGTGACCCACCGCATATTTTAGGGTCATTTGGGGGCTTTTGTCTTTTTTAGAGAAGAATCAGAGCTTCCAAACAAGGTGTCACTTGTGCAAATCAAGCAAATATTTTTAAAGCTATGACTTGTTAATGACAAGGGTGTGGCAAACTGTGTTTCTGAGATAATCACCTTGAAAGTTTTGCCAAGACTTGGCTTCATTCACTTAGCTCCCAGAATGCAAATGGGGTAGCCAAAGCCACATGGCTACTTAACATACTGCTGAATGGGCCAATCACTGCTTTGTTCTTGTGTTTTGAGGGAACGTTGAACGTATTTTTGTTTTGAAAAAAGCTTTTATTTAACAGTAAGAATAATGTTTTTTAAAGTGTAATTTATTTTCCGGTGGTTCTTGAAAATATTCTGTTTTATCGTCACATTCGGGATGAAATCCGCTGTTTGAACTGTTCTCCAGGTCCGGAGTAATATCAGATTCAGTCGCTGTCGGAGAACTAACTATCATCGTGGAAAATTAAGTCTAGCGCGCGCTGCTTAAACTGACTTGGATCTATCGCAATGGTCAGATTAAGGTCCGCAATATGATTTAGATCTTCCTCCACCCGCTTCTCCTAATGAAACAGAGTTTTCAAAGTAAAACCGGAGCCTCGTCTTGTTTCCGGAAGTGAAGATGACGTCAGTGACACGCCCCCTCCACAACGTTGTCTCCGTGTATGTATAAAACACGTAATATTTAAAGGCTGAACTCTATCAAAACGGTTTCACATTGTGACTTCACATCACATGGATTATGGAGGAATGATCTTCACCTGGATGGTCACTTTAAAGTAAAGGATCGATCTGCATCATTCAGTGCTGTTCAGCATCTCTGTAAGTGAACTGCATTTCCCCATGTAATCTAACGGGAATATTTAACTCCATGGTTAAACATTTTTCTACTATTTATGAATCAAACTCGGTTTTGAAAATACGTTGAGAGATAAAAAAAAAAAAACAAAGCAACCCGAACCTGGAAAAATCTAATTTTCCTTCAAGAAAGTTTTTTTCAATTTATTTGGCTGCTCCTGGCGATTTTAGAAATGCGCGAGATGGCGGCTTTTGCTGTGGTGGGTCACATATATAGAAGGTCTGTTATTCCGAGATTCCTCCACCACAACCTGGTTATTTTGATCATTATGTATGTATGCTTGTAATTCTGGTAATTAAATCCTGCAAGATGTCGAAATTAGCATGCTATCTATGTCAGCATTTTAAATATTGCTCACTCTCATCATCTCACCCTCCTAATCCCCCCTCCCTACTTCTCTTGTCATTTAACCTCCCTAATCCCTCTCTCCCCACTTCTCCCATCATTCTTACTCTATTCTGTCTCTTACTATATGTACAGTTTGTCTAATCCTGCAATGTTCAATGTTTATCATTGTCTACTTGCCATTTGTTTATGGAGATATGTATCCCTACAAGCTTCCTGCAATACTAGGACAGTAAAAAGGAATGTAAAGGAGGAAATCCCAGACTTATCTAGGGGAAAGCATGGGAAAGGAAGTATAGCTATTGCCTTGGATGCACTGTACCATCACCCCCTAACTAACTTCAATGACACCCATTAAGTTTGTGTGGTGGAATGTGAATGGCTTGCGCTCACCTGCTAACGTAGCAAAATTCTAAGTCACCTCACCAGGATGAACCCCAGCTTCTGTCTACTGCAAGAAACTCACCTCACTGCATCCGAGCACCTCAAACTCAGAGCTAAGTGGGTTAATCAGATGTTTTCTGCATCATACGCAAAAAAAAATCTAAAAAAGAGGTGTTTCTATATTGATCAATAAAAGTATCCCATATCAAAATAAAACCACAATATCAGACCCAGAAGGGCGTTACATAATGAGTAATGGAATTTTAGGTAAAATTAACCATAGCTAATATTTATTCAATGAGGATGACCCAAATTTCTTTCACAACATATTTTTAAAACTCTTAGAATTCTCTCAATCATTTATCATATTTGGAGGAGACTTCAACACAGTACTGGATCCAAGTTTAGACCGTTCTCAAGCCAGAAATATTCACAAATCCTGGCGTTCGTCGGCGCTATAAAACAATATGTGAGTGATCTTGCTCTTGGGGATTGTTGGTGATCAAATAACCAACATTCTAGAGAATACACATATGATTCACCACCCCACCAAAGTTTCTGTAGAATCGACCTTTTCTTGACAAGGAAAGCCGCAATGTCCAAAAGCCCACTAATCTTGAAATCCACCCCATTGTAATTTCCGATCACAGGCCGATTAGTTTCAACCTCATAAATGAAACAAACTGGAACCCTCCCGCCAGGTGGCAGTTTAACGCCTCACAAATAAAGAATTTAACCATTTATTTTCCAGAGAATGGACTTCCTTCATTGAACTGAATGACTCCCCAGAAATATCACCATCTTTACTCTGGGAAACGGCTAAGGCAGTTCCAAGAGGTAGTATTATTTCATTCTCCACTCACAAGAAAAAGAAAGGACAAGAATGCCAAAATAAACATGAACAACGACTAAAGGAGTTGCATTCCCAACAAGCCCACTCAAAATGTCATGAGATCTGGACGATTGCATCTCAATTTGATAATATCATCCATCAAAAGACACAATTCCTCATGCAATGAACAAGAGCAAATTATTTTGAATTCAATGAGAAATCAGGTACATTTCTCGGCAAGCAATTGAAACACGATAGAGAAAAAACACTTATTACAGCCATCAATGATCCACAGGGTAGGATAACATACTCCCCTCAAGACATCAATAACATATTTAGAGACTTTTATAATTAGCTGTATCACTCAGATAATGAATCTAATATATCAAACATTCACTAATTTCTTCATGATATTGACCTTCCTAATCTTTCGACAGAGCAGGCTATCACGTTAAATCAACCACCTACTCTAGAATAACTCAGGAACGCTCTCTTCTCTATGCCCAACAATAAATCACCTGGATCAGATGGCTACCCAGTGGAATTTGATTAACACTTCTGGCCACTTATATCCCCATTATACATCAGAATGCTTACAGAGATTTAGTCAACCTCCACCATGCCTCCGCACATGAATACCACTCTCATTTTTTTGTTTTGCTCAAACCCAATAAGGACCCAACCCTCACCTCCAGTGATAGACCCATAAGCCTTATTAATTGCGACCTTAAGATTATAAGTAAATCACTAACCAACGGAATTCAAAAAAGTGATTCCATTTATAATTCTCCCAGACCAAACAGTGTTTGTCAAAAGCAGACACTCAATCCAGCAATATGCACCATTTATTCAATCTGATCAGCATATCTCAAAGGAACTACTTAAATACTATTATTGCCCATGTAGATGCCGAAAAAGCATTTGACAGAGATAATTGCACATATCTCATTTCAATCCTCAACAAATTTGGTTTTGGAGAGTCACTCATTCAATGGATCAGAGTCCTCTGCAACTCCCCATCTGCTTCTGTCCTCACTAATGGTTACACTTCACAGCGTTTCAATCTACAATGCGGCACAAGACAAGGATGACCGCTCTCCCCTTTACTATTCGCCATCTTTATTGAACCCCTCGCAGCGGCCATCCATTAAAACAGTAATATCGTAGGCATACAAACAGGAAACTCTGTTCACAAAATCAGTTTGAATGCAAACAATGTCTTGTTGTACGTACGGAACCCAATATCATCCCAACCGGAGTTGTTCAATCTTATATCTAAATTCTCAGCTATCTCAGACTATTCAATAAATTTGACTAAAGCCACGGACTTACCACTAAGTGGGGGGGACTGCAATGCTGCAACTCAGAAACTTCCCTTAACCATCACAACGGGCAATATTAGATACCTTGATATTGATATGTCTGCCAATCTGTCAGATTCGTTTAACCTTAACTTCACTCCATTGCTCAAATCCATTGGAGAAGACCTAATTCGATGGAACAACCTACCCATCTCACTAATTGGTAGGATAGCAGCAGTGAAAATGAATATACTCCCAAAAATAAACTCTATATTTTCAATGACCCCAGTGCAACCAACAGTACATTGGTTTAATACTCTAGATTCAATAGTCAATACGTTTTATTGGGTATACAAGAAACCGAGAATTTAACTAGCAACACTACAGAAAAACAAAGACTGTGGAGGCCTAGCAGCCCCAAACTTTCGATACTACTATCTAGCAAAACATCGTCAATTTAAAATTAAGAGGTTACAACCAGAGCAACGACTGGGCCATGGATGGCGTGACATTGAACAAACAGAATGTCAGGAGTTATAATATCTGATCTAGCATTCCTTACTGAATCAATAAGGAAACATAATTGCTGTAAAAACCCATTTATCGCAACAACTCTGTGAGCCTGGTGGAAATTCCTCAAACACAGTGGTCGCTCTCTATCTCCAAACAAATTCATGCCAATCTGGCACAACCAGGATTTTCTGGTTAAAAACAGACCAATAATCTTTAGGTCTTGGAAAAGACAAGGAATTACTTATCTGGAACACATTTTTCAAAACAATTTGCTTTGTGCTTGCAATCAGCACAAAAACCTTCACAGCAGCTCTCTAAGGACATTCTTGTAGGAGGTTATGGTCATCATTAACCGCTGAACATTTGAATGACCCATCCTGACCAGAACCCTTATCTCCGAATCACATTCTTATAATGAAGTCCACAACCGTTCTGCCCCCTCCTGGACAATTTGTCAGAAAAGAGCTTTATCTCCAAAAGAGGCGGCGCCGAGTACAGCGTTTGGCTAATGAATTTTGGACTTGATGGAAGAAAGAATATCTTTTGAACTTACAACCAAGACAAAAGTGGCACAAGAATAGAAGGAACTTGAAGGTGAATGACATCGTCCGGTTAATAACAGGAAATGTTTTATTGAAAAGTTGAAGTGTTTACATGCGACAACATTTCATTTAGGGAAATCCCACATTAAGGTTTGTATGATTTGGTGGGAGTGTAATTGTTGACATTATATTGGTTACATTTGTCATAGTTTGTATGCCTACAATATTTGTTTACTTTTTTTAAACCAATTTGTAATTGAGTATTGATTTAAGTTGCTGTCATTTATTTATATATTGCCTAATTTAGTATTACTTTTATTTTGAAGGCGACGTGCGACGCTTACTCTATTGCAGTCAGAAGCGGCGAGCACCAACTTGGTGGATGTGTGGGTGAAAAGTTAACTGGTTGGAAGGACTTGAATATAAGATGTGAATCGTCAGGGGAGGATGTCAATGGTTTCAAGGAAGATTCAAAGTCTACTTCCCTCCTTCTAGCATGCAGCCAAAAAGGTATTTTGTTTGTTTGTTGGTATTTTGCTTGAGTGAAATGTTAATCCACATGCTGTGCATGCTATTATTTGATGTTAAGCTGACATGGTGTTTATATTGCAACGCTGTGTGTGTTTCCAACCGTGGTGAAAGTCGCTGGAGGGGGGGGTTCAGGTTTATTGGGTGGTTGTTGTGTTCTTGGCTTCGTTTGATTGGTGGGGAGGTGTCCAGGATGTACTAAATACTTGGTAATTGGCCGGGGGGGCAATGTAAGCTGCGGAACAGAGGTGTGCCGAGATGGAGCTGGGAACTGAAAACAGCCATGGTCTCCCAAGTCGCCACAGCGTCACCGTCGTATTGCTCTGAGGTAAAACCAGCGTTAAAGTACCACCCGCTGAAAGACAAAAGTTGCCGCCAAACGCGACAGAAAGATGTTTAGGGAGTGGCTCATGGCTACATAGGGTGAAATGGTAACCAAAGAGAGAAAGACGGTGACTGATAGTTAACCCCCGTGCGTGGGGGGCCCTCAGACGCTGGTGCCGCTAAGGTTATTTCCCCCAGCTAATACGGCCAAATGAGCCCCTATAGCAGCCTACCTGCCCCGCGCCGCACGGTTATGACGTACAACCTGACCCCAGCCCAGCTGTCCTACAGTGCTCTAGCCCCCTCGCCATGCATAGCCCGAGCCTCGTTACTCACCAACCTCCCAGTCCAACTACTGCCACGGCCTCCACACCAGCTTTCTTCAACAACGCTAACAGGTCTGAGCAGTGAGCCCACTAGCCCCAGCCCTGAAGGAGTCCAGATGTGGAACACTGCTGAGTGAGTGAGCCCAAGAGGTGGAGTGGAATTTCTGTGATGGAACAGGGCTTCGGATGGAGCGGAGAGCTCTGCAACCCTGCGTCTGGGCGGCCACAGGTTCTACCCCCGCCTCTGTCTGCCCCCAGACTCCCAGTTGATCCACAGACCCAGAGCTGTTGGAGGTGTGTTCAGAGATGCATGGAGTGTGGCTGGCTGATATTCTGGGGGCATGCCTGCTTGGTCTAGACCAGGAGTATCCAAATGTTTTTCACTGAGGGCCACATACAGAAAAATAGGCAAAGGGCTGGGCCACTCACTAGAGGTGAGCTATATCGCCTCACCTCTAGTGTATTAAAGTTAGAAAAATCAATCAAATGTAGGTAAATTATGCTTGATAATTGAATATGCTTAAAGAAAAAAAACAGCCTACATCTCAGCTTTCTATTAATGACTTTTCATTCATTTAGTTACAAAAATGATTGGCAGCACATTCTCCAAACAGCAGCCCTAGATCGCTTGTTGGTCAGGATGGTGATCCCTCTTCACAGCCCTGTATAAAGGGGGACAAATAAGGGGAAATGGGGATGGGTATATTTCAAGCTTGTTATGCAAATAAGTTATTGGGCTTGTTAACACATCAACTAATTTTTGTTGGAAAATGTTATCAACTTGAATTGGCTGAATTGATAAAGTAATTGGGATTATTAACACATGAATACTGTGTCATATATTTTTAACTCACCTATAATGGGGATTGCGTTGCGCTCAGTGGAAGCAGTGATGCTGTGTTTTGATCTGAAGGATGGCCGGCAGGTCAGGAGTAAGTTTGGTGGTTGCGAAGGACATCGCAGAGATGGCCGTCGGTCATTTTGGTTCTCAATCTGCTTTTGTTCAGAGTTAAAAGAGAAAATGTTTGCTCACATATGTATGTTGAGCCGAACAGACTCATCATTCTTTTTGCGTGGCGTCTCATCGGAGGAAACTCGGCCTCTTCCAAGCTCCACTAGAAGTCGGGAAGAGAGAAGAGCTGATGTTGCTTCTCCAGAGAATTATCACACTGCATTTCGATAAGTTCTAATTGCAGACTCTCTTCCACTTCTTCTGCATCCATCAGGAAGGGAGTCGAGAACAGCTTGATTTCTTCCTCGATGATGGTAAAATCTTGGATGCGCTGACTGAATTCTGTCATGAGAGACGTGATCACAGACACACATTTCCCCTTTTGAGCAGAAAGCTTGGCCTTTTGGAAAAGCAAATTTGATTTCGGACAGCGTGGGGAAGTTTGCAACATTTGAAGTTGCGTAGTTGTGTCTCAAAGAGACGGAGCTTCACACAGAATGGTAGTGTGTTCGTCCCTTATTGGCCCCGTCCCATCTTTGCTGCCATTTCCTCATTGTCCTTTTTTCTTCCCCTTTCTCAAAAGGAATATCCAAAATGCTTGTCACTCTTGTGATCGATGAAGCCTTTCAGAGACGCCGCTTCCTGCCCCGAGCCTCGCTGCAATCTCGCTGCCGCCACCGCGTGGTAAAGACAAAGCACTGCACCTTCCGCCATAACTAAAAACAACTGCACCCATTGTTGTTCAAATGCAAACGAAACCGGAACCTGAGAAAACGTCAAACAAAACAACAAACTGCTTCTATCTCACGTCCCACCTGAAACTGGACAGCAAAATGATGATTTATTTATTTTATTCGTTTAGGTTTATTGTATTTTGTGTGCAAAGGAAAAGGAGAACGATGGCGGCTTGTTTACGGTGAAAATGCCATTAACCCTCTGAAGACCAAGCTGTAGTCAGAGAAGCATGATGAGTGTGATTTTGGTGTGGTCTGATATTTATCTAAATATAATCAACTTAACACACTCTGACTCCAAAGTGCTTGATATATCTATTTGAGGGAAAATCACAGCAACATTGATGTGCCATCAAGTTTTGTCAGTATCATTATGCAGCTTTTGGGAGGATCTAAAACACACAAGACATAAAGAGTATGTTTTTGTATTTTGTGTTGCCGCCAGAAATGTTGTCATAGCAACACACGAGAATATATTAAACTGTTTTGTCAACACAAAAGTTGTTCATGTTGTTCAATGAAGTCAAAATAGTTGATCAAATCTGATTTCTAAATAGATAAAAACAAGGTTTTATCACAACTTTATATTATTTGACCCAAGGTGTGAAATGAGCCACAAGCTGAAAATGCACGACCCCCTGGTGGGGGCCATTAGAGGTGTGGCTCTGCAGCAGGCT
This sequence comes from Zeus faber, assembly GCF_960531495.2. Lineage (NCBI taxonomy): Eukaryota > Metazoa > Chordata > Actinopteri > Zeiformes > Zeidae > Zeus > Zeus faber. Next base: position 23,326,517 of record NC_137195.1, on the reverse strand, counting down.
GGGCCCTCTCTCTGTCACACTCTCAAAGGAATGAGGCTGTAGGCGAGTGGGAGTGGGGCAATGCAAGAAATGTAAGCAATGTTTTGACTTTTGAAAGATTTACTGAGAACGTCACACAAACTATATACAAAAACCCCCAAAAATGGTTTTAGGGGAGAAGAGCAACTCTAGAACCAACAATCACTTTCAAGTCAAATGAACATTTGAATTCATGAACAAAAAAGAGAGAGAGAGAGAGAGAGAAGCTTGCGGTCCTGGCCTGCTAGGGCAGCTTGTAGAGGTGCTCTTATACTGTAAAAACAAATTAAAAAAGTGTAAAGAAATGTGATATTGACATCACTCATATCTCTTCAGACTACATACATCACACCTGGCAGGGCAATGCCACGTATGACATACAGCTCACCAGCTTATGGACTGCACCCACACCTGGACGTGCTGTACAATGCTCAGCTTGCTCAGCAAAAGAAAAACTGAAGAGAAGAAAAGACGTCGCCGCCGCCAACATGTTTTTCTTTGTTGGGTAATTTGATTGACAAAAATTGTCTCTTAACTGGTGAACTTGCCAGAAAGGAGGCGGGGCCATGTGGGCGAGGCGTTTCCCAGTATCACAGCCCTGATACGAACCCCCGTCGCCCTTCATCCACTCCCATGCACTAGATTTGTAACAGCTGTTGCCATGCAAGCAGCACACACTCACGCACAAGTAAGTGAGTCATCAATTTATTGACAATTGACGTCAACTGTGTCCAAATAAAGAGTTCCGGAAGTGATTTCCCTGTCGCAAAAATGAAAAGGCTTTCAACATCATTCCTTCTTTCTGTCACTGTTGCGATCATCGCAGACTTTTCAAACTGAAATCTGTCACTGTTTGCAGGCAAAACCAATACATTTGTCACTCCAACTTTGCTGACCTTGTTTAGCAACTCTTGAACAATGATCTGAACCAAGATGTTGCCAGAACAACTTGGTTAAGATTTAACCACAACAATGCAAGGGAATGGAGGGCAGGCCATCTGTCAGAAAATATGATTTCATTGAAGTTATTTCATGCTATTCATAGGGAGTGTGGTCAGGCCAGAAGATGAGTTTATAGACAGTTCATATTGATTTGTGTCTAATGCACAACTGCAAGCAAGACAGCTAGAACTAATACACCTTTCCCACTGCACCAAAAACCTGGTAACACCTGCTAACATCTGCCATTTGTCATCAGTGGGAAAGGAAAATCCCTGGTCTCAGTCCCGGGTCTAATGACCCTGCGATAGACACAGGTTTCAATCGGTTCCACCTCTGATCGGCTCTGATGTGAGTAGGACACCCGGGTCCAGACGCTCATTTTGGCCCCTTTAGCTGCACGATGTGACGCACGTTGAAATTCTGGACGCTGGCACATAAATAGACAGGAGTATCTGTGTATCATTCCATCATTTAATATCCCTTTAAGAATCCAAAATCAAAATCAGAAGTTGGACTTTTTTGTTGGACCATGAAATGTTTTGAGTGAGGGGATCGCACCGTGGGGAGGACAGCGGAGAACCCCTATGCCCCCCGCCGGGCTCCTAGTCACTCCAGCACCGCCCCAAGCCGCTCCCCGGCGTCGAAGGACCGGTGTGCAAGTGCCCACCGGCAGCATGGAGCATCTGAAATAAACAGCATTTCTCCTAGCAACGGGAAAGGGTTTACCCGGGTTAAAAAAAACAATTTTGGTGTGAAAACGGTTTAAGCCGCCATGTTGAATGCGGTGGTTCTATATACAGTCAATAATTGTGAAAAAGTGGTTCTTTTTCCACCAGCGTTAGAAGCGCTGACATCTAATAATAATAGACTAGGTTTTGGGCCGGTCGCCCGGGGACATGGCCCGGGATCTCCGTGGACATTGATCGGGTGCAGCGGCCCGGCCCCGGGGGCTAGGGCCTCCAAACTCAGGGTGTGGAATGGCCGGGGCTTCCCCCCGAATTGGAATTCCGAATTTATTCTCGAAAGGTTCTTTCGAGTTTATTCTCGAGTCGGCTACCAACTCGGAATTACGAGTTTATTCTCGAAATACAGGCCCATTTTTTGCGTTCTCTGCAAAGTCAGTTCTTCTAACTTTATTTATGTCAGTGGTTTTAACTCCGACCGCTGTTTGAATTAAGTACATCTTTGTGTGAAGGTTTACATTTGTAATTGACAACAACGCTCTTGTCTTTGCAATGTGGAAAATGACATTATACGGTGAAAATGTGTCAATGTGTTGTTGTAACTTGGAATGCTAAATGCCTCCATTCCTGGCTTTAGCGTAGGTAAAGTCTGCAGTATTTCCAAGAGTATTTTAATGAACATATGCAAGTGATATAAGCCTCTGACAAAGGATTTATGTTCTATGGAGAAAATGTTTTAGTTACTGTGAAATACTTGTTTGAACGTTACCTGTAGCGGGGAAATAATTGTTGTTGTGTAGTTATGTCTTTTATACTTACCGTGTCGCCCTGAAAATAACTAACATCATACTTACCTTTATTACCTTCCTGTTGGAATCCAATTCCTATGGTGATTGATGTGTTTTTTACCTTGTATGTTTTCCCTTTCACCTTCCTGCATTGAAAAGCTTCCAGATGCAACAATCTGCCTGTTCCTTGGAGGGTTGAGTGGAGAACAGTTGAACTTGCTGTGAGGCCTCAGTGCAGCTCATCGTGACCACACAGAGACAACAGTTCACTTGATGGAGTCCATGTATTTTCTAAAGCATCTGCTCTTTGCCTAAATGTCAATAAGTGGGAATTACAAGGTAACTTGCATTCAATTTGTTCTATTCCAGTCAAAGATTGGGTTACCCACCTGGGAATGTTTTATTACTAAAGACCAAACAAGAAGGTGTTCTTTGAATTTCACTCGTATTCTAGAAAAAAACTCGAGAAAAAGTCAATGGCTGCAAAGAGCCTTGCCTTTAAAAGATCAAGATAAATACAAATATCTATTGAACCTTTATGTAAAAACAGCAAAGTCGGTTCCTTGTTCCAGGATGACATTGTGTCCGTCCCGTATGGACATGCATTCCGGAACACTGGGATAGATACTTGCCGGAAGAGAGTTTGGACTCCAACGGAAAAATACTCATTAACCAATAAGATGAAAGAGGTTTCATTTAACATCATCCACAGATGGTACCACTTCCATCTGTTCTTGTCACATTTAAAGGAAATTTGATCACATCCAAAGCCCAATTTTTAGCTGGAAAAAAACAAATGGGATCATATATTAAATGTATTTGGGAAGAACCAAAAAGCGTTAAAGAGCCAAAGAATATGCCTGACCCTAAATGTTGTTTTGTAGACTTACTGCACTTTACTGTCACCTGCTGGATTGTTAAGATAATTGATATGACTTTGTCCTTTTACTCTATGAATGTAGCCCTGGCCAAACAAAAACATGTCATTAATCTCACACCTGTCATCGCTGTCAATGATTTTAATCGTTTGACAGCTCTAGTGATGATCAATGATGATGTCAGTGATGTTTGCTAAAGAATTTGTCATTTCTCTAATACTTTTTTATTTACCAGTTTACTAATAGTAGTTTTATAAGTAAATATATAAGTATTGCAATAATAATAAAATGATAATGATAAGAATAATAATAATAAGCATAATCATAATAAGAAATACAAATGACTAATAAAAATAATGAAATAATAATTAAATAATAATCGTAATAATACATTGAAATAATAATACATTGTAATAATAATAACTTTGATATATTAAATCAATCTTATTTGTTTTTTGGCTGCTGGGGTGGGCTGACTGTCAGTAAAAGGTGGAGCTATGTAGGTGGTGCTTCTCACTTTCAAGGAAATGAAACTTAAAAGAATCCAGTTTGTCTTTCACAGTCACACGAAGGATACAGGTCAGTTCTGTCTTAATTGTCTGATTCTTGGTCGGTTGTCACAGAAATTGAACTTAAAATAATTCAATATGATCCAATATTGATATGACTTTGTCCTCTTACTCTATGAATGTAGCCCTGGCCAAACAAAAACATGTCATTAATCTCATACCTGTCATCGCTGTCAATGATTTTAATCGTTTGACAGCTCTAGTTATGATCAATGATGATGTCAGTGTTATTTGCTAAAGAATTTGTCATTTCTCTTATAATTTTATTTACCAGTTTACCGATAGTAGTATTATTTTAAGTTAATATATAAGTATTATAATAATAATAATAATAAAAAAGCATAAGCATAATAATAAATTCAAATTACTAATAACAATAATGAAATAATAATAATAATAATATTGATAATACATTGTAATAATAAGAACAGCTTTGATATATTAAATCAATCTTATTTGTTTTTTGGCTGCTGGGTTGGGCTGACTGTCAGTAAAAGGTGGAGCTATGTAGGTGGTGCTTCTCACTTTCAAGGAAATGAAACTTAAAAGATCCAGTTTCTCTTTCACAGTCACACGAAGGATACAGGTCAGTTCTGTCTTGAATGTCTGTGATTCTTGGTCGGTCGTTGTTTTTTTTTAATGAAAATATTTGATCAAGTGACGTGTTGAGCAGAGGGTTTTTGGGAGCTTTGTGGAGCATAAACTTGTGACGTTCATTGAGATCATCAACAGAAACAAGCAGTAGGGTGGAGGGGGAAGTGTTTTATTCTTGCAGTCATTTTAGTAAAATGGTCAAATCCTGTTGCATTTCATGTCAGTCATCATGTAGTTTGAGTATTTTTTGAAAAAAGACTGTTCTGACAACACAATTCACCACCAAATATATGTTTGAAAGGTTGAAGTTGGTGACCTTGTGAATGAGCTCCTGGTTCTAAACCACGGAAACAAAAATAAGCTTTGCTCTTGTTGTCATCTGCTCCCCATGTCTCTGTGTCATTCTCTCCTCTCTCCTCTCCTCCAGCCATGGCCTCAGCCACCGATCTCCTGGACCCGGAACAGTTCATATGTTCCATCTGTCTGGACGTGTTTGCCGAACCTGTTTCACTTTCATGTGGACACAACTTCTGCAAGGCCTGTGTCACCAAATATTGGGACGAATGTGAACAGTATAATTGCCCAATGTGTAAAAAGTCATTTGAAAAAAGACCCGATGTCTGTGTCAATACTCTGATGTCTGAGGTGGTGGCTGCTCATTTCAAGATGGCTGTTCATGTTAAAGCTGCCGGTTCCAACCACCACAACCAAGAGGAAGGGGCGGTGCTCTGTGACTTCTGTCCAGGCACCAAGCTCAAGGCCCTGAAGTCCTGCCTGGTGTGTTCAGCCTCTTTTTGTGAGACTCACCTGGAGCCCCATCAGAGGGTGGCATCCCTGAAGAGACACAAGCTGATCAACCCTGTAGAGAACCTGGAGGACAGGATCTGTAAGAAACACGATAAGCTTTTAGATCTCTACTGCAGGACTGAGCAGCTCTGTGTCTGCGTCATGTGCACGGAACACAAGGGTCACGAAACGGTGCCCGTAGAGGAAGAGTACGAGCGCCGCAAGGTCCAGCTGGGGAAGAGGATACCGGAATATCAGGAGATGATAGAAGAACGACGACGGAAGGTGAAAGAGATCGAGCGCTCGGTGGAGGAGGGTAAGACAGTCGCAGAGAAAGAGATAGCGGAGTGGGCGGAGGCCGTCGCCGCTTTGATGGCCTCCGTCCGGACGAAGCAGGATGAGCTGATCTCAGCCATCGAAGAGAAGCAAAAAGCAGCAGAGAAACAGGCTGAAGAGTGCATCACAGAGCTGGAGCAGGAAATCACAGAGCTCCAGCGGAGGAGCAGCGAGATGGAGCATCTCTCACACGCTGAGGACCACCTCCAGCTCCTCCAGCGCCTCCCATCCGTCTTCTCCTCTCCACATGCCAAGGACTTGTCTGATATACCCGTACGCACTCATCTCCATCGGCCGAGGCTTGGATTGGCCGTAGCACAGTTGGAGAAGACAATCGCTCAGGAGGTGCAGAGAATTCTGGTCCAGGAAGATCTGGAAAACTTAGCGATAGATGTCAGACTGAGGCTGATGCAGCAGCTGTACACAGTGGATGTGACCCTGGACCCTGATACAGCACAACCACAGCTGATAGTGTCTGGTGATGGCAAACAAGTGACACGTGGAGACAAATATCAGCAGCTCCCTGATAATCCAAAACGATTTGATTATTATAGATTTGTTCTGGGAAGAGAAGGTTTCACTTCAGGGATATTTTATTTTGAGGTTGAGGTGGAAGGGGAGGACTGGTGTTTAGGAGTGTTCAAAGAGTCAGTCAACAGGAAGGGAGGTTTATCTCTCAGCACTAAAGATGGCTGCTGGTTTATACATGGAAATAAAACAACTTGTTCTGGGGTTAAACTATCCTGTAAACAAAATGTGTTTAAAGTTGGGGTGTTTGTAGACTATGAGGAAGGGCTAGTTTCCTTCTACCATGTGGAGGCAAAGGATCATATCTACTCCTTCACAGGCTGCACATTCACCGAGAAGATCTATCCAGCGTTTAACCCATTTACCAATAAAGTGTCACTGAGGATCACAGCTCTGAGGTGAAAACAATGAGCTCTCATCCAGCCACAGCACATTTGTATCTTTACACTTTGATCTCCATTGTTCAGTTTCTTTTATCCAGAGCCACTTGCAGCCACTACAATGAGTGAGTGACATGACAAACATTTACAACATGTTGTGTGAGGTGTTCTTTACTTTGATGTCATCACTTATAATGTTTGTAAAAATAACATGGACATCATTCTATTTTTCCTCCATTTCTCCCTTTTTTGGTGTTTTTCTCTTGTTTCCATCGTAAAAGCTTCTTTTTAAATGTTTAGTTTGATGTGAACAGAACTGTTTTTGGACTTGATGACGTTGGTTTCTTTGTGCTTCACTGAGGACATTTGCTTTTTGGTTTGAACAATAAAGGCTTCAAACTACGAATGGAATCGTCTCCTCATCTCACCTAATGCTAATGCTAATTCAGCTCATGGTTAGACGGCTAATGCTAAGACGGCTAATGCTAATACGGCTAATGCTATTTCAGCCCAAGGTTAGACTGCTAATGTTAAAGCAACTAATACTAATACGGCTAATGCTAATTCAGCTCATGGTTACCCGGCTAATGCTAAGACGGCTAATGCTAATACGGCTAATGCTAATTCAGCCCATGGTTAGACTGCTAATGCTAAAACAACTAATGCAAATTTAGCTCATGGTTAGACGGCTAATGCCCAGACGGCTAATGCTAATTCAGCTCATGGTAAGACTGCTAATGCTAAAACAACTAATGCTAATTCAGCTCATGGTTAGACGGCTAATGTTAAAGCAACCAATGCTAATACGGCTAATGCTAATTCAGCTCATGGTAAGACTGCTAATGCTAAAACAACTAATGCTAATTCAGCTCATGGTTAGACGGCTAATGTTAAAGCAACCAATGCTAATACGGCTAATGCTAATTCAGCTCATGGTTACCCCGTTAATGCTAAGACGCCTAATGCTAATACGGCTAATGCTAGTTCAGCTCATGGTTAGACGGCTAATGCCAAGACGGCTAATGATAATTCTAAGACGGCTCATGCTAAGACGGCTCTTTCTAAAACGGCTCATGCTTATACGGCTAATGCTAATACAGCTCATGTTAGACGGCTAATTCTAAGACAGCTCATGCTAATACGGCTCATGCTTATACGGCTATTGCTAATACAGCAAATGCTAATACAGCTCATGCTAATTTGGCTAACGCTAGGACAGCCCATGGTTAGACGGCTAATGCTAATACGGCTAATGCTAAATCAGCCCAAGGTTAGACTGTTAATGTTAAAGCAACTAATGCTAATACGGCTAATGCTAATTCAGCTCATGGTTACCCGGCTAATGCTAAGACGGCTAATGCTAATTCAGCCCATGGTTAGACTGCTAATGCTAAAACAACTAATGCTAATTCCAAGACGGCTCATGCTAAGACGGCTCTTTCTCAAACGGCTCATGCTAATACGGCTCATGCTTATACGGCTAATGCTAATACGGCAAATGCTAATACAGCTCATGTTAGACGGCTAATTCTAAGACAGCTCATGCTAATACGACTCATGCTTATACGGCTAATGCTAATACGGCAAATGCTAATACAGCTCATGCTAATTTGGCTAACGCTAGGACAGCCCATGGTTAGACGGCTAATGCAAAGACAACTAATTTTAATACGGCTCATGCTAATACAGCTAATGGTAATTCGGCTAATGCTAAGACCGCTAATTCTAAGACAGCTCATGCTAATACGGCTCATGCTTATACGGCTATTGCTAATACGGCTAATGATAATACGGCTAATGCTAATTCAGCTCACGGTTAGACCGCTAATGCTAAAACAGCTCATGTTAGACGGCTAATTCTAAGACAGCTCATGCTAATACGGCTCATGCTTATACGGCTAATTCTAAGACAGCTCATGCTAATACGACTCATGCTTATACGGCTAATGCTAATACGGCAAATGCTAATACAGCTCATGCTAATTTGGCTAACGCTAGGACAGCCCATGGTTAGACGGCTAATGCAAAGACAACTAATTTTAATACGGCTCATGCTAATACAGCTAATGGTAATTCGGCTAATGCTAGGACAGCTGATGCTAAGACGGCTAATTCTAAGACAGCTCATGCTAATACGGCTCATGCTTATACGGCTATTGCTAATACGGCTAATGATAATACGGCTAATGCTAATTCAGCTCACGGTTAGACCGCTAATGCTAATTCAGCTCATGTTAGACGGCTAATTCTAAGACAGCTCATGCTAATACGGCTCATGCTTATACGGCTATTGCTAATACGGCAAATGCTAATACAGCTCATGCTAATTTGGCTAACGCTAGGACAGCCCATGGTTAGACGGCTAATGCTAATACGGCTAATGCTAATTCAGCCCAAGGTTAGACTGCTAATGTTAAAGCAACTAATGCTAATACGGCTAATGCTAATTCAGCTCATGGTTACCCGGGTAATGCTAAGACGGCTAATGCTAATTCAGCCCATGGTTAGACTGCTAATGCTAAAACAACTAATGCTAATTCAGCTCATGGTTAGACGGCTAATGCCCAGACGGCTAATGCTAATACGGCTAATGCTTATTCAGCTCATGGTAAGACGGCTACTGTTAAAGCAACCAATGCTTATACGGCTAATGCTAATTCAGCTCATGGTTACCCGGTTAATGCTAAGACGCCTAATGCTAATACGGCTAATGCTAATTAAGCTCATGGTTACCCGGGTAATGCTAAGACGGCTAATGCTAATTCAGCCCATGGTTAGACTGCTAATGCTAAAACAACTAATGCTAATTCAGCTCATGGTTAGACGGCTAATGCCCAGACGGCTAATGCTAATACGGCTAATGCTTATTCAGCTCATGGTAAGACGGCTACTGTTAAAGCAACCAATGCTTATACGGCTAATGCTAATTCAGCTCATGGTTACCCGGTTAATGCTAAGACGCCTAATGCTAATACGGCTAATGCTAATTCAGCTCATGGTTACCCGGGTAATGCTAAGACGGCTAATGCTAATTCAGCCCATGGTTAGACTGCTAATGCTAAAACAACTAATGCTAATTCAGCTCATGGTTAGACGGCTAATGCCCAGACGGCTAATGCTAATACGGCTAATGCTTATTCAGCTCATGGTAAGACGGCTACTGTTAAAGCAACCAATGCTTATACGGCTAATGCTAATTCAGCTCATGGTTACCCGGTTAATGCTAAGACGCCTAATGCTAATACGGCTAATGCTAATTCAGCTCATGGTTACCCGGGTAATGCTAAGACGGCTAATGCTAATTCAGCCCATGGTTAGACTGCTAATGCTAAAACAACTAATGCTAATTCAGCTCATGGTTAGACGGCTAATGCCCAGACGGCTAATGCTAATACGGCTAATGCTTATTCAGCTCATGGTAAGACGGCTACTGTTAAAGCAACCAATGCTTATACGGCTAATGCTAATTCAGCTCATGGTTACCCGGTTAATGCTAAGACGCCTAATGCTAATACGGCTAATGCTAATTCAGCTCATGGTTACCCGGGTAATGCTAAGACGGCTAATGCTAATTCAGCCCATGGTTAGACTGCTAATGCTAAAACAACTAATGCTTATTCAGCTCATGGTAAGACGGCTACTGTCTAAAGCAACCAATGCTTATGGGGGTGGTAGCTCAGGCGGTAGAGCTGGTGGTCTAGTGATCCAAAGGTTGCTGGTTGGATCCCAGGCTCCTCCTGCTAGCATGCTGTAGTGTCCTTGAGCAAGACACTTAACCCCTAATTGCTCCTGATGGCTGCGTCCGTCGGTGTTTGAACAATTGTAAGTCGCTTTGGATAAAAGCGTCTGCTAAATGACTAAATGTAATGTAATGTAATGCTTATACGGCTAATGCTAATTCAGCTCATGGTTACCCGGTTAATGCTAAGACGCCTAATGCTAATACGGCTAATGCTAATTAAGCTCATGGTTAGACTGCTAATGCTAATACAGCTCATGTTAGACGGCTAATTCTAAGACAGCTCATGCTAATACGGCTCATGCTTATACGGCTAATGCTAATACGGCAAATGCTAATACAGCTCATGCTAATTTGGCTAACGCTAGGACAGCCCATGGTTAGACGGCTAATGCAAAGACAACTAATTTTAATACGGCTCATGCTAATACGGCTAATGCTAGGACAGCTGATGCTAAGACGGCTCTTTCAAAAACGGCCTATGCTAATACGGCTCATGCTAACACGTCTCATCCTAAGATGGCTAATGCTAATTCGGCTCATTCTAATACGGCTAAGACGGCTCTTTCTAAAACGGCTAGTGCTAATCCGGCTCATGCTAACACGGCTAATGCTAAGACGGCTCTTTCTAAAACGGCTAATGCTAATTCGGCTCATTCTAATACGGCTAATGCTAGGACAGCTCATGGTAGCATTGCTAATGCTTAAATGGCTAATGCTAAGATTGCTCATGCTGGGATGTCTCATGGTGAGACGGCTAATGCTAAGACGGCTCTTAATAAGACGGTTAACGCTACTACGGCTAATGCTAATACGGTTCATGCTAACACGGCTAATGCTAGGACAACTCATGGTTTGACGGCTCATGCTAACACGGCTCATCCTAAAATGGCTAATGCTAATTCGGCTCAATCTAATACGGCTTATGCTAGGGTAGCTCATGGTAATGCTAATATGGCTCATTCTAGGATGTCTTATGGTGAGACGGCTAACGCTACTACGGCTAATGCTAACACGGCTAATGCTAGGACAGCTCATGGTTAGACGGCTCAGGCTAGGACGGCTAATGCTAGGACAGCTCATGGTTAGAAGGCTAATTCTAAGAGAGCTAATGCTAAGAGAGCTAATGCTAAGACGGCTCATGCTAATACGGCTAATGCTAATACAGCTAATGCTAAGACGGCTAATGCTAGGACAGCTGTGCTAGTGTTAGTGTTCGGAGAAAAAGATATATCCTCCTCGAAGCATCACCAAGTTGTTCAGTTGTCTTAACCTGTTTTAATCAATTACTATGGATTCAAGTATGATAATTACCTTCGAGGTTCTCCGCGTGCTCGTTGATGGGTTGGAGCGTCAATCAGAAGACGTAACAGGACTCTAGGAGTCGGTCATATTTATTGTCAAGCAGAATCAAAAAGTATAACAGAGTCTCTGGGTCTAATCCCTTGTCTCCCTGACAGAGCTATCGAGCAGGGTCAGTTCGCTAGGTCTCAACCCCCTCTCTCTCTTTTCTCGACCCTTATGAAGTCTCCCCTCAGCGGGTCCTCAAAGGATAAATGGATCACAAAGACCTATGTACGTGCAAACAGCATGAGCAACATGCACGCAATAGGAAACGTACTGGAAACAATGTGTGAGCGACTGGTCACAAAGAACTGTTTCCAACCAGAGGCGTCATATTATTTCTAACAACGGCTAATTCTAAGACGGCTCATGCTAGGATAGCTAATGCTAAGGTGGCTCATGCTAAGGTGGCTCATGCTAAGACGGCTAATGTTAATACGGCTCAGGCTAATACGGCTAATGCTAGGAGGGCTCAAAGTTAGTTGGCTAATTCTAAGAGGGCTCATGCTTAGACGGCTAATGCTAATACGGCTAATGCTAAGACGGCTAAGACTAAGAAGGCTTATGCTAATATGGCTAATGCTAAGGTGGCTTTTGCTAAGACGGCTAATGCTAATGCGGCTAATTCTAACATGGCTCATGCTAATACGGCTAATGCTAGGACAGCTCATGGTTAGTAAGTAAGTAAAAATGTATTTATATCGCACCTTTCCAACAATAAATGCTGAACAACAGCGCATTACAGAGTAAAAGACTTAACCAACAATGAAACTGAAAAACATTAATCAGATAATAATAAGGAATAAAAGATTCAAATCAAGCCATTAATCATAAGAATTAGAAGATTGAAAATCAAAAACATTAATAAGAATTAGAAGATTAAAAACAAGCCAAAGCACAGTTTCCGCAGTCGATGTCTACTGGCCCTGTCTCTCCACAGCTGCGACACAAGGTGATGACACACGTTAGGGAAAAACAACTAGAGAACCGTAGGGTTACAAAGTGCTGATAAAACAATAAAAGTCTAGGTAGGCCTACTAGGTACAGTAGGTACAGCAGTAAAACAGTCGGTACGGCCGGTAGGAAGTAGCAGTGCAGTGGACGCAGCAGTGCAGGAGAGCTCTAGTTGTACGCCAGAGTGAATAGATGCGTTTTTAGTTTTCTTTTAAAGATGGCAAACGAGCCGGCTTTCCTAATATCTATAGGTAGTGCATTCCAAAGCTTTGGGGCATAAGTTTGGAAGGCTGCACTCCCGATTCTCTTCTGTGTATTACTCGGTGCTTCTAACAGGCCAGCAGTAGATGAGCTGCAGCCTTCCAGTAGTTACTTTGGGAAGGCCAGTGAGAAGTGCATTACAGTAGTCAAGCCGGCTTGATACAAAGGCGTGAATCAGCTTTTCAGCATCCTTTTGGCTCTTGCTATATTTCTAAGGTGAAAAAATGAAACTTTCCTCACCTTGTTAATATGGGACTTGAAGCTTTGGTCAGAGTCTAGAATGACACCCAAACTTGTAACCTCAGGTTTGACCCAGTGTGCCAGTTTCCCCAGGTTTTTAAATAGCATGTCCCTTTTTTTTGGGGGGGGGGGGCAATCAGAAGGATTTCAGTTTTGTTTTCATTTAGCTTCAGGAAGTTATTGCTCATCATTTGGTTCTGCCGAGATGTATAGCTGTGTGTCATCGGCATAGCTATGGAAGCGTACATCGTGCTCTCTAATGGTGTGCCCAAGTGGCAGCATGTATAGTGAGAAAAGCAAAGGGCCAAGGTACCTTCCTTGCGCCACTCCCAAGCTGCTGTCATGTTTCTCTGATACATGATCTCCCAGCTTAACGTAGAACTTCCTCCCTATAATGTATGTTCTGAACCAATTGAGCACGTTGCCGGAGAGACCAACCAGCCTTTCAAAACGATTGATTGGGATGTCATGGTCAGTTGTATCAAATGCTGCGCTCAGGTCTAGCAGGACAAGGATCGAGACCTTATTTGCATCAGCGTTCAGCCTGAGATCACTAACTATTTTAGTGAGGGCAGTTTGTGTGCTGTGATTTGTTCTAAAGCCTGACTGTAATTCTTCCATTATGTTATGTTCTTTGAGAAAAGAGTTTATTTGTACTGAAACTATCTTCTCGAGTACCTTACTGACGAAGGGAAGATTGGATATTGGCCTATAGTTTTTCAATTCGTTCACATCTAGATTGGCCTTCTTTAGTAGCGGTTTCACCACAGCTGTTTTGAAGGCGTCTGGAAAGATGCCAGTTTGAAGTGACATGTTTATGATCATCAGGATGTGACTCGCGACACTATCAAATACCCGCTTTAAGAATGCCGTTGGTACAGGGTCAAGGCAGGAGGTGGCTGAGCTACATTCGTCAACAGTCTTGCAGAGGTCTGACAGTGTAATGCAGGCGAAATCCTTCATGGTTACTTCTTTTCTGTGAGATTGACTGATCTCGTCTAAGTTTACGTCAGGGGTGATGCTCGCTCTGATCATGGTTATTTTATCCTCAAAGAAGAGCGCAAACTCCTCACACTTCCCGGCTGACTGCTGTGGTGGAGATGGGGGGGGCGCATTTATCAGCCGATCGATAGTGGAGAAAAGCACTCTGTGGTTACCTGTATTTTCTGAAATTATTTTGGAGAAATAAGTTTTGTCTCATAGAACACGCAATAATGGTCGGGAAATGGGCATTTGTTGCACCGGCACGTTCTCAATATCTAACCCTGCTGTTATCGGTAGGTCTAATGTGTTCCCATATCGGTGGGTGGGTTCGTGTATATGCTGCGTCAGCCCATATCCTTGATCAAATGTACAAAACGTCCTTGAAAGAAAAAGGCTCATATATATTTATCAAACGTCCTTAAAGAAAAAGGCTCATAATCCTTATCATCAGCTTTACAAAGTCCGTAAACAGGCTCATATATATTTATCATTTAAGGGGCAAGAAATGTTTCTCTTTATGTTTTATTATTCAACTGCTCACCACATATGTATACCTATTTAATAACCCATATATTCTATATATCATTTATACATATACACAAACAATACACAAATTTCTTCACACCTCTTTAGCCGCGGCACACTCACACCCCTAATGGAAAAAGCCATGTCTCCCCGGCAGCACATCTGATTCTCCAATAACTTCAACAGCGCTTAACTTTATACTTTTAACGTCGACTCATTTATACTTTTCTAATTTCATCAAGATTTTCACTTTGGCCAGACTTTTAAATTTTCGCTTTGGCCAAACTTTTAAGAAATTATCTTTTTAATCAGATTCTTTCAGCATGCATGTTCAATGTGCACTCATTCTCCTAGGCTGGTTCAGCCCTGCTTTTCCCCATTTTTTCTCAAACTTTATTTTTCATCTTTTAAGCCTTTAACTTGTAACTCTTTACTTCACAACTTAATTCTCTTTCTCTTCGTTTATTATTCTCTTATTCCCCTTATTTACGTTTTTTACAACTTAATAAACCCAAATTTAGAAACTCACTTCACACATCAACACATCATCTCTATCTCCGCACAATCTGCTCTTGTCAGTGCAGCCTGTCTGCACAAAACACTACCGCTCCAAGAACCACACACAGCTCAATTTTTGAGATAGCACTCACCCTAAGGTTTTAAAGTGGAAATTCGCTGGAGCAGGCAGCATCAGCAGGTGAGGCCCAACAGATCCTGTTTGTGATGTCACTTTGTAGCTTCTTGATGAATTTGATGTGTTGATGAAGAAGGAGTGACCGCTGACGCTGACTTGAGTGAAATAATAGATTCATTACAAAAGAACAGCATTAGACCAGACTTGCCATGGACGTCCAGGAGACAAACCGAGCCGGATGGATTCTCTGTCGAATGAAACTCGGGCAGGTGCTGTTATGCTTGACCAGAGACAATGTTGACCATCTGATTCCCCTACATAGGTCACCCTTCACATTTCACCTCCCTTATCACTGGGACCCCTGACAATGGTCTCTCTCTCTCTCTTGTGACCCCTGGCACCGTCTGTTAATCATTATCTTATACAATGGGTACTGTCTTGGGACGCCACACATTCCAAGACACCTCAGTGGCTAAAACAGTTTACAGTTTTATATACCTTTATCAGATGCTTTAATCCAGAGCGACTTACAGCCACTGAAATGAGTTAATGAAATTACAAACATTTAAAACATACTGTGTGAGGTACTCTTTAAACAACATTTTTCAACAGTTTTTGTGTCTGTGAAAACTGCTCGATATTTTCAAAGGTACGTTTTGTAAAGATAACACTGACATCATTCTATCTTTCCCATTTCTCCCTTTCTGTGATTTTCTCTTTTTTCCATCGTAAAAGCTTATTTTTAAATGTTTTGTTTGATGTGAACAGAACTGCTTTTGGACTTTATGCCGCTGGTTTCTTTGTGCTTTACCTGTCGCTTCCACATATTAGCTTCACTGTGGAGATTTGGTTTTTGAACAATAAAGGCTTCAAACTATGAATAGAATTGTCTTTGATCCTCATCTCACCTCCCAATTTCTTAAAATCCTTGTTTTTCATCTTTATTATTTTTACCCCATAAGTTCAGCATGCTTCCTGGGTTTTGGGGGAAGCAGGAAAGACTGAACAAGGGGGATAAAGAAGATCAAAAGGGCAGAAGGAAGAGAGATTTCTGACTGTGTGGGGTCGGGATCAATGAGATCAAGGCATTTATCTCTTGAATTGGAAATGACAAATGGACAAAACCCTCTTCACTGGCTGGGTGGCGTCTCCAAGAACAGAAAAAGGGTGTTATTGTCAGGATGCCATTTGGTACAGTCGCAGTAAAACAACCGTGTGTTGTGGTCCGACCTAGCCAGTGAATGAAGGCTTTAAAAAAACAATTCATTAACAACCTTGCTTCCATCCGCATTAGTAATATTGCAGTCTTTCTTTGAAGGCCATGACCACAACAAAGAATGCACATTTCATCTGATGAAGAATTTGCATATGAAAGTAAAACTTTGCTGTAATCCCTATACCTCATTAAGCCAAAATGGTTATTCTTGGAATCACCCCCCCTCTTTGGTATTGTGTATTGCTAATTATCTTTAATGCATAACGGTAACAA
Source organism: Zeus faber (assembly GCF_960531495.2). Taxonomy (NCBI): domain Eukaryota; kingdom Metazoa; phylum Chordata; class Actinopteri; order Zeiformes; family Zeidae; genus Zeus; species Zeus faber. Next base: position 23,309,845 of record NC_137195.1, on the reverse strand, counting down.
TGTTCTTGAAAAAGTGAGACTGGGATGAAGCGGCCCTAATATTTAATACATGTTCATGGTAATCAAGCCAGCCATTTTAAATCCCATGATTTCTGGCTTTCAAAGATAAGGCAACTGTGGCAGACGAGATGGCGTGGTTGAGCCACGCCTGCAAGGGGCGGGGCTGGCTTGGCTCCGTGACGGCGCAGCTTTACCGACCCGTCTGCACTAAAGAGGCCGATGGGTCGGACCCGGCTGGGAGAGTTTTCATACATGTTGTTTTGTCTTTCGGGGGTAGTGTGTGGTGCATGACGCCAAACAGACTCCAATCATGCCCTCCATTTGATCTTCCTGTTTTGCCAGCGAGCCTTTGTGTTTTCATTATTAATTCAATCCTCGCCATGTCGGCGCTCCACTGCCAGAACGACCACGTCTCCCTCCCTAAACCCGTACATGTGGATAGAGACACTCACAGCAAGGTATTTAAAAATATATTTTCTGTCATAATTCTCCCATACTATTCTCAAAACAACATGGTCAAGCGGCATAATTGCAATTGGCTATTTGTTGTCAAATCCAGCAAGTCTGGAGCTGAATATGGTGAGAAAAAGCGATGACTGTTACCTTGAATGCAGGATTCTTTGTGTGGCCTGATGCATTAAGACATGTGATTTAAAATGAATCACGCCCCACCCTGCTTTGGTGAGAGGGGGGTGGAGGCTGTAAAAGTTCTCTCCAGTAGATGGAGGGAACTACTCCACTGATGGCTCAGTGCGTGGGAAGGCGAAGGTGAGTGGATTCTGGCAGCTTGTGGCCTATTGCAGGGTTCCCAAATGGGGGTCCGTGGTTCCCCTAGGCCCAGGAGGTCGGCAGCAGAAGTTATTATTATTATTATAATATATATATTTTTTATTATTATTATTAGTAGTAGTAGTAGTAGTAGTAGTAGTAGTTGTAATAATTTATTTTTATTTTTTTGTTGTTATTATGATTGTTATTATTATTATTATTATAATTATTTATTGTTATTGTTGTTATTATTTTTATTATTATTATTATTATTATTGTTTCATATGTTTTAACATAGACCCCCCCATATATTTACTCTACTACACTAATGATGATTGATTGTGTGATATTTGCCACTTTCTACTCAGTTTAAGTTCAATAAATGTTAAACCATGAACTTTTTTTGTTCATTTCAACTGTGCAGATAAGGAAGAAAAGGTTGCACTGTGTTGTTGTGTACGATCACAAGAACAACTGATCCTTTATTGTTTGTAGACACTTGCGCCGCGCTTTAAAAGCAATGCAGCCACTGTCACTTGATTTTTGGAATTCACTGATTGACACGGAGAGGAGCAGCAAACTCAAATGAATGTTAACAGTGTTATAAATACAATTATGATAGAAAATAAGATTTCAAAAAACAACCTTTATTAACCCCTGGAGGTCAAGCTCAACCCCAACTGTGCAAATACAGTAAGATAAGAAATCCTTCTCATCCTTGTGATAATAAGGATAACCGTTGACTGCACAGCAGAGAGATATTAGTTTGAAATGATAATAAAGGTCAAAGGTCAGGGGCATTGCCCGGCGGGGGTGGGGGCTTCTCTCCACCTCAAAAGTTTCTGAAACGTGGAGGCCGCTCCAAACCTGCACGGGCACGTTCCTTCGAGCGCGCCCCCGATCGCACTCCACGGCGTGAATGGATGAGCGTGGGCCCGCAACACAACACCGCCCTGGATGTGGATATTTACAGACCTTCTGTCATCTGGTCATATTGGCTTTCAATTACGCAGTTCAAACGATTCTTTAGTTGAATCGCGTCAACGCACTCGATCTATTGTATGTCACGGGTGAGTCAATATACCGTGTGACGTCACATGCGGAGATTTGTAAAAAATAAAATAAAATACAATGAGTTAAAAAAAAAAGGAAATTTGTAAAAAACGAATATTTATTTGTAAATATTTCCAGATACAATAAGAGACGATTTGTTAAAAAAAAAAAAATCGATGTTGTTTGTTGTAATTGTTTGGAGCCTGGTGACATAAAAGCAGGTGTGACCAGCAAAACCCGCCTCAAGCTGCGTCCACACTCAGTCTGGATCCATGTGCATTCACCACGTCTGGACAGGGCGCTCATTGCTGCTTCCAGCTGCGGTGTGGCCGGAATAGCAGAACAAAGTCACAATATTAGGAGGTGAGATGGAGTAAAACTCCACCCAGCGCGGACGAGGGTGTAGAGTCCGGGGGAGGCGGAGCCGGAGCGGCGGAGTCTCAGCCCCGGTCCCGGAGCCGGAGCCGGAGCCCGGACAAGTCCCTCAGCAAACTTGTGAGTGGGGCGGTGGGGGGCGAAGTCCGAGTCCGGGTGGCGGCGGCCCAGATGGCGGTTGTGGTCACGGCGGCCGGTGTGGCCGCGGTGCGGAAAAGTGGCTCCGTGGAGGTGTGGGTGCGGGAGCGGTGGCACAAAGTTTTGGCCGAGCTGAGCGAGGACTCGCTGACGGTGAGCTGCGAGGACGGGGCGCTCAACGGCTCGTACAACGGCAACAACAACACCGCCGGTCACCCCGGAGAACAGCACCCCGGAGCCGGTCCATTCGCCGACTCCCCGGAGCCGGTACCGGAGGCGATCGCCAACCGCAAGCGCTGCGTCCGGGTGTCGAAGCAGGAGGTCGGCGGGCTCGGGGTGAGCATCAAGGGCGGCAGGGAGAACAAGATGCCGATCCTCATCAGTAAGATCTTCAGGGGGCTGGCCGCTGACCGAACCCAGGCGCTGTACGTGGGCGACGCCGTACGGCAATGAGGTGACCCTGTAATGTGTGTGTGTGTGCGTGTGTGTGTGTAAAGCTAAAGATACTTAATTAATCCCCAAAGGGAAATTCCAGTGTTGCAGCAGCAATGAAATACATGACAAAACACACATAAGGTACAAAAACATACATTTTATTTTATTTGATTTATTTTTATTTTTTTTCAAGAGAACTTACCTTTTTGTTTGCACATTTTCAATTTCTAAGTCATCATCATCATCATCATCATCAGGTCTCTTGCTCGGCGACGGGGGCGACGCCATGAGTAGAGCCAATCGGTTTCACCAATCTTCTCCATTTGGGTCGGTCCAGTGCGAGACTCAGCTTCAGCAAGCGACAGGTCCATTTGGTGTAGGTCCCTAGTGATGGCATCAATCCATCGGGTGCGGGGGGCACCGCGGGGGCGTTTCCAGCCGGCAGCTTTAGGTTGGAAGTGGAGGATAGCGTGAGTAGGCTGTTCCAAGGGGAGCCTTTTGACATGGCCATACCAGCGCATCCGACGCTGTGCTGCCAGGTGGGACGCAGGGGGCTGTTGGGTGCGTTCCTGCAGCATGATGTTGGAAACCCTATCTTGCCATTTTATCCCCTCTATTGAGCGCAGTGCTCTGGTGTCAAAGCCATCGATTCTGGCAGCAAGGGTCTTGTTGAGAGGCTAGGTATCTGCTCCGTAGAGGAGGATGGAGAGGACTCAGGTGTTATAAATCCTTAGTTTGGTCGCTCTTGATATGGAGTGGTGTCTCCACAGCGGCTTCCAAAGTGTTTTCATGGCACTGGCTGCCAGGACACGTCTCCGGTTTATCTCTGGTGAAATGTTTCCATCGTTGGTGATGATGGACCCGAGGTAGGTGAAGGAGGTCACAAACCCAACCTCCTCTCCACTGATATGCAGCGGAGGGGGGACCTCTAATGTGCATTAATTTTGTTTTGGGCCAGCTTACCTTCAGACCCAATTTGTTGGCTTCCTCTTGGTAGGTTTCCAAGGCTTCTTTTATCTGGTCAAGAGTGGAGCAGAATAGTGTGGTGTCGTCCGCGTATTCCAGATCTGTGAGGGTGTAACTGCCTTGGGTGTAACGTGCACCTATCCGTTCCATCAGGGGGTCGATGATGCAGTTAAAAAGGTCTGGTGCAGCTACGCATCCCTGCCTCACTCAGCTGTTGATTGGGGACCAGGTAGAGTTTGTGCCATTGACACGCACACAGCTTTCGGCATCGCTGTAGAGCTTTTGGAAGAGAGAGGTAATCTTTCTTGGAGCTCCCAGGATGGTGAGGATCTTCCAGAGGGAGGAGTGGTCCACGGTGTCAAAAGCTGCCTTAAGTTCAAGAAAGGCAATGTAGAGGTGTCTGTTTTGGCGGAACTCGTGTACATTCTCAATGATGAGGCGGAGGGCAGAGATCTGGTCCGTTGTGGAGCGGTTTGGCATGAAGCCCGCCTGTTGGGGGCGTCTTTCGTCTTTCTGAGATAGACAGGAGTGTGATGCCTCTGTGGTTGCTGCAGACCATGTTATCACCCTTATGTTTCCAAAAGGGGAGGATGATACCCCTGGTCCAGTCTTCCGGGGGGTGCTCAGTTATCCAGACATGATTGATGATTTCGGTCAGCCAGTCAATGGTGTTGTCACCGCTCAATGTCATTATTTCAGCTGTGATGTTGCAGATACCAGGGGCTCTGTCCTTTCTCAGTTTGGCCAGAGCTTGCACGACCTCTACTTTGGTGACGGGGTCTATGCTGCAGTTGTCATTTGCGCTGGCATTTTCAGATGAAATGGTGAGAGTGGGGTCGGTTTGGGGTGCGGGGTGATGCAGAAGGTCACTGAAGTGTTCCTTCCAGCGGCTGATGCATTCATCCTCGGAGTTCAATATGATACCCTGTGCGTCTTTTACCTGGACTGCCTTCTGTTGGGGGCCTGATTTCACTCGCCTCAGGGTTCGATACACTTGGGTGAAGTTGTTATTTTCGGCGGCAGACTTCAGGCATTCTGCTTCTCCTTGCCAGAATCTCTCCCTGTCTTCTCGTATCGTGGTGTTGCGTATGCAATTTCGGCCACGGTATTTAGTCACGTCGCCACTAAGACGTACTGCTCTACGGAGCTCTATGATTTCTAGCGTTGTTGGTGTTATCCAAGGGCGCCTAGGTGTATGGTGAGGGCGTCAGATGGAGTCAGCAGCTGCCTGGTTAATTGTGGACACGAAAAGGTTCCAGTTGGTGAGTTCTTCTTTGGCCAGGGCATTATACCGGTTGGAGATGGAGCGGGTAAACACTGAGGTGATGGTTGGATCCTGGAGATGAGAGGATCTCAGTCGAGGTGGTGCCCGTGATGATGGAACAGCCTTTAACTTCAGTCTCAACTGGGCAACCAATAATCGGTGGTCCGTGTTGCCTAGCTGGGCTCCACGATACACACGGCAGTTGGTGACACTGAATTTCCAGCGACTGGAGATGATGACGTGATCTAAGGCCTTGCGGGTTTTGCCATCATTGCTATACCATGTCCATTTGTGTATGTTCTTCCTGGGGAACCACGTGTCTACAAAAGATAGGGCCCCAGCACTGCATAGATGCTGGAAGCGGTCACCGTTGTTGTTGGTGATGGGATCTGGAGATTCTGGGCCAATGATGTTTTTGGTCTGCGAGTCCTGTGAAGCAGAGGAGACAGTGGCGTTAAAGACTGCTAGCACAATAGTGATGTCATGAGGGGGTATCTGCTGGATGGCCAGATGTAGTTGATCAAAGAAAGTGTTCTTTGCCCGGTCGTCTGCGACCTCTGTTGGTGCATAGGCAACAATGACTGTTAACTTGCCGTGTGTTCGCTGACTGGGGTCCATCCTATTAGGTATTTCCTAACATAGCATGGCATTGCTAGGGCGACACCATATAGCCCTCTGTTATCATTTCAGCCGCTCCAGATGTAGCTGTGGTCTCCCTCTTTCTTCTCACCGCTATCGCACCAGCGTGATTTGCAGAGTCCCGCGATGGAGATGTTGTAACGAGACAGTTCACGATACAGAAGAGTAGCGTGTCCTGTGCGTCGAAGTGTTTGCACATTCCATGTAGCAACACGGAAGGGATGTCGGAGATTAATTGTTCGTGAGTCAGGGGCGTGCAAGGGTCGATACCAAGGGTCTGTCCGGCTATTTCTGATTGGTTTCGTAACAAGGAGAGGTTCTCTGGAGTAGGTTGTTAGCCCACTGCCAGATAGCCAGCTGGGGGGGCTGCCCCCTTTAGGGCCTGCTGGCCTGCCCTGAACCATTCTTCGTCAGGCCCCTCGCCTGAGACCGGTTTGCCATGGGAAACCCTACCAGGAGCACAAGGCTCCAGACAACATAGCTCCCAGGGTCACGGAGACGCACAAACCTCTCCACCACGGTAAAGTGATGGTTCCCGGAGAGGTGATGATTCCCGGAGAGGGGATGGTTCCCGGAGAGGAAGTGCATTTTGAAATACGGCTAATAAAATTCATAACTTTTGATTTGCGTAAGCTTTACATTTACATTATTTACATTTAAGTGACATTTACCTCTGAGTAAGTGTTAATGGTGGATGTAGAGGGTTTATTTATAATTGACATTTTCTATTTGCAAATTGAGACAGTGTAAAGCAGTTATTTAAAAATATCAGAGCCCAGTGAGTCTACAACTGCGGTAAGGGACAGTGTCAGGGATAGTGCAAATTCTCAAGACCAACCTGACGATGGTCAAGTAGGTGATACTGAAGCATACTGGTAGCAAAACTTTAAGTCACCTCACCAGGATGAACCCCAGCTTCTGTCTACCGCAAGAAACTTACCTCACTGCATCCGAGCACCTCAAACTCAAAGCTAAATGGGTTAATCAGATGTTTTCTGCATCATACAACTAAAAAAAAGAGGTGTTTCGATATTGATCAATAAAATGTATCCCATATCAAAATAAAACCACAATATCAGACCCAGAAGGGCGTTACATAATGATTAATGGAATTTTAGGTAACATCGAATTAACCATAGCTAATATTTATATCCCCAATGAGGATGACCCAAATTTCTTTCACAATATATTTTCAAAACTCTTAGAATTATCTGAATCAATTTTCATATTTGGAGGAGACTTCAACACAGTACTGGATCCAAGTTTAGACCGTTCTCAAACCAGAAATATTCACAAATCCTGGCGTTGTCGGACACTATAAAACAATATATGAGTGATCTTGCTCTTGGGGATCGTTGGCGATCAAATAACCCACAGCGAATTAGCAAATACACATATTATTCACCACCCCACCAAAGTTTTCTCTCGAATCGACCTTTTCTTGACAAGTAACTCCGCAATGTCCAAAATCACTAATCCTGAAATCCACCCCATTGTAATTTCCGATCACAGGCCGATTAGTTTCAACCTCATAAATGAAACAAACTGGAACCCTCCCGGAAGGTGGCGGTTTAACGCCTCACTTTTGACAGATAAAGAATTTAACCTTTTTTTTTTTCCAGAGAATGGACTTCCTGCCAAAATAAACTCAAACAACGACTAAAGGAATTGCACTCCCAACAAGCCCACTCATCCACTGAGCAAATCCGAAATGAGATCCGGACTATTACATCTCAACTTGATAATATCATCCATCAAAAGACACAATTCCTCATGCAACAAACAAGAGCAAATTATTTTGAATTCAATGACAAATCATGTACATTTCTTGCCAATCAGTTGAACTAGATAGAGAAAAAACACTTATGCCATCAAAGATCCACAGGGTAGGATAACATACATCAATAACATATTAAGAGAGTTATAATTAGCTGTATTACTCAGATAATGAATCTAATATATCAAACATTCACTCATTTCTTGATGATATTGACCTTCCTAAACTTTCGATAGAGCAAGCAACCACCTACTCTAGGAGAACTCAGGACTCTAGAAGAACTCAGGAACGCTCTCTTCTCTATCCCCAACAATTCTCTTTTTTTTTAATTTTACCTTTATTTAACCAGGAAGTCCCATTGAGATCAAAAATCTCTTTTACAGGGGAGACTTAGCCAAGGTAGGACAGCAGGCTACCACCTTAGATCAACCACCTACTCTAGAAGAACTCAGGAACGCTCTCTTCTCTATGCCCAACAATAAATAATATCGATCACTTAAAAAAAATCAATTTTCCAGAATATACAAACTTTTATTCAAAGCAGATGACACTTTATCTTAACCTACAATGGAATGGAAAGAGACCTTGCTGTTCCCACCGATATCAACCTGTGGAAACACCTTTTCTGTGACCCGCAACTCCAAAATGCAACTCATCCAATGTAAGATTCTGCACAGAGCTCATATCACGGTACGCAAAATGTTCAAAATGGGTTTTGTGGATGAAGACATTTGCTCTCACTGTTTCCTTAATACCAGAGATGACTACTTTCATGTTTTCTGGCTCTGCCCACCTATCCTTGCATTCTGGACCAACATCACCAAGAAGCTATTCCCTTCTGGGTCGCAGCATTCCAGTCTCCCCGTCTATATGTCTTCTCCGTGACCTCTCCTCAGTCGACCCACCACTTAAACACCACCAACCCATTTTTATGGCCTTAACAATTGCCAAGAAAACAATATTACCAATTGGAAAAAGAAAGAATCTCACCACATCCCAAGGGTTGCAGTTATTAATAGATTACATCATCCCATAATGAAATATGGGCTGCTTTTATCACTGACATAACTTCATCTTTTAATACTTGAGTCTTCTTAAGTCGGGGCAATGTCGTGGTGTTTTGGGGCATGTGGGGTCCTCCTGGTCTGCCGGGGTTCTGCGGTTGGGTGGGTGCTCGGGTGGCTCTGCCCCACGGGGGTGTTAGGGGGGCAGAGTGGTGGCGCCCGCTCCATTTCCTGAGTTGAGCTGGCCTGTCTCCGGGGGCGGGGGGCGTACTCCTGGGGAGTACCTGCAGCTGGCCTCCTTGTGTTGGTTTGGGGCGTGGTTGCGGGTTTCGGGCTCGGGTTGGGGGCTCCCCGGCCTGCTGCACCCCTGCATTTATCTGCTCGCGATTCGCCTATCTCTCCCAGTGCCAAAACTCATACTCAGCACATACACCACACAATAGGCCTAGGGCTTGCGGGATGGGTGGGGTGCAAGCTACGTATGTGGGTGGGGATGTGGTGGGCAGCTGCCATCTTGCCTGTCACGCTCCTGCCCCAGCGTGCTTCTCTTCCGTCCTGAAATTTTAATCCCACTCATATTAGCTTAGAACACATACAGTCGCACACCAATCCTACTCCGAACGACCAGGGTCTGCGGGGCAGGAGGGGTGCGAGTGATTCAAGTTTGAGTTGCCTGCTGGCATTGGCGGGGGTGGGGGGGTGGCTAACATCCAGGTGCCCCGCGCTGACCACACTCTGCTACGTGGATGGGCACTTGGCGCATACGCCAGGTGGGGCGTCGAGTCAGCTGCGTTGGGGCGGGCCTCGCCCTTACACGGGTCGTGGGTGGGCATGGGGGTCCCGTGCCTGGCGCCTGTGGCTGCGTCTTGTGCCTGCACCTGGGGTTTGAGCCACAAGCAAAATCCAAGTCAGGAAAAGCCAAGTTCAAGTCAAGAAAAGAACAAAGAAAGACATCATTTAACACAACACAAAGAAACAACCACAGCCGCTACTTCAAATAGAGTAATACGTGAAGAAGCTAACATGCAAACAGCTGCAATAATTCCTGTCTGGCTTTCATCCACAACTCAGCCAGCAAAAGAAGTCCTTGTATATGCTCTGTTGGATTGGAGTGGCACAACTTTTGTTCTAAGTGAAGTAGCTGAAGCTTTGGAAGCAAACAAAGACCAAGTCAAATTAAAGCTGTCTACTATGACTTCAAGAACCACAGTAGTAAGCTCTCAAAGAGTAAATGACCTCCAAGTCCGAGGCTTTAACTCCAGTGGGAAGATTTCCTTACCACGATCTACACGTGTGAGTTTATTCCAACCAACAGAACTTTCATACCAACCAATGAATCTGCAAAAGCTTGGTCCCATCTAGAGCACCTCCAAGATAATTGTAATTGTATAGGCAAAATCCTACTTTTCCTTTTCTACAATAGCATGTTTGTCAAGCACTATCTTAACAGCATGCATCCCAAGCAAGGACTCTCTATTCCCATAAACAAGGAACACCTGTGACCCACTTTCGGAACACACAAAGGCCCATGGTCTAAGGCAGTGACCTACAGGTCATCAACAGACAGTGCAGTACGTCACACAGATAGGGAGGCACGTCACATAGACATGGGCAGTACATCACAGATAGGGAGGCACGTCACATAGACAGGGCAGTATATCACATAGATAGGGCAAGCACATCGCACAGATGCGGTAGTACATCACTCCACCCTAAGTGCCTTACACATCGCACCACATATATACGCATGCTCTTCCTATATCCAGCAGGACGGGGTGAGCTCAACTACAGGCTGCGTCCTGCCATTCGCTCTCTCCCTCTCCTCTCTTTGCAAAGACTAACTCTGTCCTTCTAAAATAAATATACACACAACAACAAATTTGTTCACGATCCTTTATTACAGAAATTGCCACAACAACGACCCAGACCTGCTCCGACCACGCACCGCGGCTTGGGACGTTACTGGCCTGTGGGAAATATGGGTTGAATCAGTGCTCAGATCCATCGAACACAACTTCCAAATTCGACCTCGGAAAGATCAGAGACTGCTACCAAAAGCTAGACGAATCAGTCACTGATTTTTATCATCGCGCAATGGACGTTTGCACGTCCTTCTCAGGACACGTTTGTCCTGCTTCATTCGATGGTGGTGAGGAATCCACGTTCGAGACCATCCTCAAAATGGACTTCTGCGACGGGCTCCGACCGCTGCTCCTGAGACGACTCACAGACAGTTTGATAGGCAGGTGGAGAGATAACCGACTGCCAGACGTCCTGTGTCATGCCAAACTTGGAGGACTTTAAAGTAGGTCTGCACATTGGGTACAACGGTTCACAAGCCCTATTTCCAAGGGAAGTTGTATCTGGCACAGAAAATCAGCCTTATGTGCAGCATACAGACCTTGGATGGAGTATTGTTGGCCACAAGGAGCCTTGGGTAGACTACGGCGACGCCATTGGAATCAGCCATCGCATAGTAGTGAGACAAGTGACACCAGGTGTGGAGCCTTTTGTCAATCTCAAACTGACTATGTGATCTATGTGCGCTGTACCAAAGTAAAGGAAATTACTTCCTCAGACATCATCAAGAGTCCTCGAACCAGACTTCTCATAATGAGCTGTAGAAGATGATCCTGTGTCTCAAGATCTCAAGTTCTTGTCAAAGTTAAGAGAAAACATCACACAAAAAGGCAATGGTCACTATGAAATTCCATTAACGTTCAAAGAGGAAAGACCGAAACTAGCTAACAACAAGACAAGAACAGTAGATTAGAGCTTCTGAGAACGGGAGGAGGCTGTGATTTTGCGAGAAGACGGAAGTGAGTAAAGATCCAACAATGGGGCGCCCTGCTACACTGACCAACACACCGGCAATCCGCTCCAACTCAGACAGATAACAAAGCGAATTGCAAATAATATTAATATATATGCATTTAAAAAAGGGTATAATGCGCGAAACCAAAGTGGAGGACCCTGCTCCATCATTGCCAAGTTTGAACACTTCAAGCACAAGGAGCTGGTTAAAAGCAAAGGACGGGAGCTGAAAGGAACCACGCTGGGCATGAATGACCATTTCCCCCGTGAGATCAACGACCGACGGAAGGGTGCTGTACCGCATCCTGAAGGAGAACCGGCAGAAGGGTAAATGCGTATCGATGGTTGTTGATAAACTATATGTGACCCACCGCATATTTTAGGGTCATTTGGGGGCTTTTGTCTTTTTTAGAGAAGAATCAGAGCTTCCAAACAAGGTGTCACTTGTGCAAATCAAGCAAATATTTTTAAAGCTATGACTTGTTAATGACAAGGGTGTGGCAAACTGTGTTTCTGAGATAATCACCTTGAAAGTTTTGCCAAGACTTGGCTTCATTCACTTAGCTCCCAGAATGCAAATGGGGTAGCCAAAGCCACATGGCTACTTAACATACTGCTGAATGGGCCAATCACTGCTTTGTTCTTGTGTTTTGAGGGAACGTTGAACGTATTTTTGTTTTGGAAAAAAGCTTTTATTTAACAGTAAGAATAATGTTTTTTAAAGTGTAATTTATTTTCCGGTGGTTCTTGAAAATATTCTGTTTTATCGTCACATTCGGGATGAAATCCGCTCTTTGAACTGTTCTCCAGGTCCGGAGTAATATCAGATTCAGTCGCTGTCGGAGAACTAACTATCATCGTGGAAAATTAAGTCTAGCGCGCGCTGCTTAAACTGACTTGGATCTATCGCAATGGTCAGATTAAGGTCCGCAATATGATTTAGATCTTCCTCCACCCGCTTCTCCTAATGAAACAGAGTTTTCAAAGTAAAACCGGAGCCTCGTCTTGTTTCCGGAAGTGAAGATGACGTCAGTGACACGCCCCCTCCACAACGTTGTCTCCGTGTATGTATAAAACACGTAATATTTAAAGGCTGAACTCTATCAAAACGGTTTCACATTGTGACTTCACATCACATGGATTATGGAGGAATGATCTTCACCTGGATGGTCACTTTAAAGTAAAGGATCGATCTGCATCATTCAGTGCTGTTCAGCATCTCTGTAAGTGAACTGCATTTTCCCATGTAATCTAACGGGAATATTTAACTCCATGGTTAAACATTTTTCTACTATTTATGAATCAAACTCGGTTTTGAAAATACGTTGAGAGATAAAAAAAAAAAAACAAAGCAACCCGAACCTGGAAAAATCTAATTTTCCTTCAAGAAAGTTTTTTTCAATTTATTTGGCTGCTCCTGGCGATTTTAGAAATGCGCGAGATGGCGGCTTTTGCTGTGGTGGGTCACATATATAGAAGGTCTGTTATTCCGAGATTCCTCCACCACAACCTGGTTATTTTGATCATTATGTATGTATGCTTGTAATTCTGGTAATTAAATCCTGCAAGATGTAGAAATTAGCATGCTATCTATGTCAGCATTTTAAATATTGCTCACTCTCATCATCTCACCCTCCTAATCCCCCCTCCCTACTTCTCTTGTCATTTAACCTCCCTAATCCCTCTCTCCCCACTTCTCCCATCATTCTTACTCTATTCTGTCTCTTACTATATGTACAGTTTGTCTAATCCTGCAATGTTCAATGTTTATCATTGTCTACTTGCCATTTGTTTATGGAGATATGTATCCCTACAAGCTTCCTGCAATACTAGGACAGTAAAAAGGAATGTAAAGGAGGAAATCCCAGACTTATCTAGGGGAAAGCATGGGAAAGGAAGTATAGCTATTGCCTTGGATGCACTGTACCATCACCCCCTAACTAACTTCAATGACACCCATTAAGTTTGTGTGGTGGAATGTGAATGGCTTGCGCTCACCTGCTAACGTAGCAAAATTCTAAGTCACCTCACCAGGATGAACCCCAGCTTCTGTCTACTGCAAGAAACTCACCTCACTGCATCCGAGCACCTCAAACTCAGAGCTAAGTGGGTTAATCAGATGTTTTCTGCATCATACGCAAAAAAAAATCTAAAAAAGAGGTGTTTCTATATTGATCAATAAAAGTATCCCATATCAAAATAAAACCACAATATCAGACCCAGAAGGGCGTTACATAATGAGTAATGGAATTTTAGGTAAAATTAACCATAGCTAATATTTATTCAATGAGGATGACCCAAATTTCTTTCACAACATATTTTTAAAACTCTTAGAATTCTCTCAATCATTTATCATATTTGGAGGAGACTTCAACACAGTACTGGATCCAAGTTTAGACCGTTCTCAAGCCAGAAATATTCACAAATCCTGGCGTTCGTCGGCGCTATAAAACAATATGTGAGTGATCTTGCTCTTGGGGATTGTTGGTGATCAAATAACCAACATTCTAGAGAATACACATATGATTCACCACCCCACCAAAGTTTCTGTAGAATCGACCTTTTCTTGACAAGGAAAGCCGCAATGTCCAAAAGCCCACTAATCTTGAAATCCACCCCATTGTAATTTCCGATCACAGGCCGATTAGTTTCAACCTCATAAATGAAACAAACTGGAACCCTCCCGCCAGGTGGCAGTTTAACGCCTCACAAATAAAGAATTTAACCATTTATTTTCCAGAGAATGGACTTCCTTCATTGAACTGAATGACTCCCCAGAAATATCACCATCTTTACTCTGGGAAACGGCTAAGGCAGTTCCAAGAGGTAGTATTATTTCATTCTCCACTCACAAGAAAAAGAAAGGACAAGAATGCCAAAATAAACATGAACAACGACTAAAGGAGTTGCATTCCCAACAAGCCCACTCAAAATGTCATGAGATCTGGACGATTGCATCTCAATTTGATAATATCATCCATCAAAAGACACAATTCCTCATGCAATGAACAAGAGCAAATTATTTTGAATTCAATGAGAAATCAGGTACATTTCTCGGCAAGCAATTGAAACACGATAGAGAAAAAACACTTATTACAGCCATCAATGATCCACAGGGTAGGATAACATACTCCCCTCAAGACATCAATAACATATTTAGAGACTTTTATAATTAGCTGTATCACTCAGATAATGAATCTAATATATCAAACATTCACTAATTTCTTCATGATATTGACCTTCCTAATCTTTCGACAGAGCAGGCTATCACGTTAAATCAACCACCTACTCTAGAATAACTCAGGAACGCTCTCTTCTCTATGCCCAACAATAAATCACCTGGATCAGATGGCTACCCAGTGGAATTTGATTAACACTTCTGGCCACTTATATCCCCATTATACATCAGAATGCTTACAGAGATTTAGTCAACCTCCACCATGCCTCCGCACATGAATACCACTCTCATTTTTTTGTTTTGCTCAAACCCAATAAGGACCCAACCCTCACCTCCAGTGATAGACCCATAAGCCTTATTAATTGCGACCTTAAGATTATAAGTAAATCACTAACCAACGGAATTCAAAAAAGTGATTCCATTTATAATTCTCCCAGACCAAACAGTGTTTGTCAAAAGCAGACACTCAATCCAGCAATATGCACCATTTATTCAATCTGATCAGCATATCTCAAAGGAACTACTTAAATACTATTATTGCCCATGTAGATGCCGAAAAAGCATTTGACAGAGATAATTGCACATATCTCATTTCAATCCTCAACAAATTTGGTTTTGGAGAGTCACTCATTCAATGGATCAGAGTCCTCTGCAACTCCCCATCTGCTTCTGTCCTCACTAATGGTTACACTTCACAGCGTTTCAATCTACAATGCGGCACAAGACAAGGATGACCGCTCTCCCCTTTACTATTCGCCATCTTTATTGAACCCCTCGCAGCGGCCATCCATTAAAACAGTAATATCGTAGGCATACAAACAGGAAACTCTGTTCACAAAATCAGTTTGAATGCAAACAATGTCTTGTTGTACGTACGGAACCCAATATCATCCCAACCGGAGTTGTTCAATCTTATATCTAAATTCTCAGCTATCTCAGACTATTCAATAAATTTGACTAAAGCCACGGACTTACCACTAAGTGGGGGGGACTGCAATGCTGCAACTCAGAAACTTCCCTTAACCATCACAACGGGCAATATTAGATACCTTGATATTGATATGTCTGCCAATCTGTCAGATTCGTTTAACCTTAACTTCACTCCATTGCTCAAATCCATTGGAGAAGACCTAATTCGATGGAACAACCTACCCATCTCACTAATTGGTAGGATAGCAGCAGTGAAAATGAATATACTCCCAAAAATAAACTCTATATTTTCAATGACCCCAGTGCAACCAACAGTACATTGGTTTAATACTCTAGATTCAATAGTCAATACGTTTTATTGGGTATACAAGAAACCGAGAATTAAACTAGCAACACTACAGAAAAACAAAGACTGTGGAGGCCTAGCAGCCCCAAACTTTCGATACTACTATCTAGCAAAACATCGTCAATTTAAAATTAAGAGGTTACAACCAGAGCAACGACTGGGCCATGGATGGCGTGACATTGAACAAACAGAATGTCAGGAGTTATAATATCTGATCTAGCATTCCTTACTGAATCAATAAGGAAACATAATTGCTGTAAAAACCCATTTATCGCAACAACTCTGTGAGCCTGGTGGAAATTCCTCAAACACAGTGGTCGCTCTCTATCTCCAAACAAATTCATGCCAATCTGGCACAACCAGGATTTTCTGGTTAAAAACAGACCAATAATCTTTAGGTCTTGGAAAAGACAAGGAATTACTTATCTGGAACACATTTTTCAAAACAATTTGCTTTGTGCTTGCAATCAGCACAAAAACCTTCACAGCAGCTCTCTAAGGACATTCTTGTAGGAGGTTATGGTCATCATTAACCGCTGAACATTTGAATGACCCATCCTGACCAGAACCCTTATCTCCGAATCACATTCTTATAATGAAGTCCACAACCGTTCTGCCCCCTCCTGGACAATTTGTCAGAAAAGAGCTTTATCTCCAAAAGAGGCGGCGCCGAGTACAGCGTTTGGCTAATGAATTTTGGACTTGATGGAAGAAAGAATATCTTTTGAACTTACAACCAAGACAAAAGTGGCACAAGAATAGAAGGAACTTGAAGGTGAATGACATCGTCCGGTTAATAACAGGAAATGTTTTATTGAAAAGTTGAAGTGTTTACATGCGACAACATTTCATTTAGGGAAATCCCACATTAAGGTTTGTATGATTTGGTGGGAGTGTAATTGTTGACATTATATTGGTTACATTTGTCATAGTTTGTATGCCTACAATATTTGTTTACTTTTTTTAAACCAATTTGTAATTGAGTATTGATTTAAGTTGCTGTCATTTATTTATATATTGCCTAATTTAGTATTACTTTTATTTTGAAGGCGACGTGCGACGCTTACTCTATTGCAGTCAGAAGCGGCGAGCACCAACTTGGTGGATGTGTGGGTGAAAAGTTAACTGGTTGGAAGGACTTGAATATAAGATGTGAATCGTCAGGGGAGGATGTCAATGGTTTCAAGGAAGATTCAAAGTCTACTTCCCTCCTTCTAGCATGCAGCCAAAAAGGTATTTTGTTTGTTTGTTGGTATTTTGCTTGAGTGAAATGTTAATCCACATGCTGTGCATGCTATTATTTGATGTTAAGCTGACATGGTGTTTATATTGCAACGCTGTGTGTGTTTCCAACCGTGGTGAAAGTCGCTGGAGGGGGGGGTTCAGGTTTATTGGGTGGTTGTTGTGTTCTTGGCTTCGTTTGATTGGTGGGGAGGTGTCCAGGATGTACTAAATACTTGGTAATTGGCCGGGGGGGCAATGTAAGCTGCGGAACAGAGGTGTGCCGAGATGGAGCTGGGAACTGAAAACAGCCATGGTCTCCCAAGTCGCCACAGCGTCACCGTCGTATTGCTCTGAGGTAAAACCAGTGTTAAAGTACCACCCGCTGAAAGACAAAAGTTGCCGCCAAACGCGACAGAAAGATGTTTAGGGAGTGGCTCATGGCTACATAGGGTGAAATGGTAACCAAAGAGAGAAAGACGGTGACTGATAGTTAACCCCCGTGCGTGGGGGGCCCTCAGACGCTGGTGCCGCTAAGGTTATTTCCCCCAGCTAATACGGCCAAATGAGCCCCTATAGCAGCCTACCTGCCCCGCGCCGCACGGTTATGACGTACAACCTGACCCCAGCCCAGCTGTCCTACAGTGCTCTAGCCCCCTCGCCATGCATAGCCCGAGCCTCGTTACTCACCAACCTCCCAGTCCAACTACTGCCACGGCCTCCACACCAGCTTTCTTCAACAACGCTAACAGGTCTGAGCAGTGAGCCCACTAGCCCCAGCCCTGAAGGAGTCCAGATGTGGAACACTGCTGAGTGAGCGAGCCCAAGAGGTGGAGTGGAATTTCTGTGATGGAACAGGGCTTCGGATGGAGCGGAGAGCTCTGCAACCCTGCGTCTGGGCGGCCACAGGTTCTACCCCCCGCCTCTGTCTGCCCCCAGACTCCCAGTTGATCCACAGACCCAGAGCTGTTGGAGGTGTGTTCAGAGATGCATGGAGTGTGGCTGGCTGATATTCTGGGGGCATGCCTGCTTGGTCTAGACCAGGAGTATCCAAATGTTTTTCACTGAGGGCCACATACAGAAAAATAGGCAAAGGGCTGGGCCACTCACTAGAGGTGAGCTATATCGCCTCACCTCTAGTGTATTAAAGTTAGAAAAATCAATCAAATGTAGGTAAATTATGCTTGATAATTGAATATGCTTAAAGAAAAAAAACAGCCTACATCTCAGCTTTCTATTAATGACTTTTCATTCATTTAGTTACAAAAATGATTGGCAGCACATTCTCCAAACAGCAGCCCTAGATCGCTTGTTGGTCAGGATGGTGATCCCTCTTCACAGCCCTGTATAAAGGGGGACAAATAAGGGGAAATGGGGATGGGTATATTTCAAGCTTGTTATGCAAATAAGTTATTGGGCTTGTTAACACATCAACTAATTTTTGTTGGAAAATGTTATCAACTTGAATTGGCTGAATTGATAAAGTAATTGGGATTATTAACACATGAATACTGTGTCATATATTTTTAACTCACCTATAATGGGGATTGCGTTGCGCTCAGTGGAAGCAGTGATGCTGTGTTTTGATCTGAAGGATGGCCGGCAGGTCAGGAGTAAGTTTGGTGGTTGCGAAGGACATCGCAGAGATGGCCGTCGGTCATTTTGGTTCTCAATCTGCTTTTGTTCAGAGTTAAAAGAGAAAATGTTTGCTCACATATGTATGTTGAGCCGAACAGACTCATCATTCTTTTTGCGTGGCGTCTCATCGGAGGAAACTCGGCCTCTTCCAAGCTCCACTAGAAGTCGGGAAGAGAGAAGAGCTGATGTTGCTTCTCCAGAGAATTATCACACTGCATTTCGATAAGTTCTAATTGCAGACTCTCTTCCACTTCTTCTGCATCCATCAGGAAGGGAGTCGAGAACAGCTTGATTTCTTCCTCGATGATGGTAAAATCTTGGATGCGCTGACTGAATTCTGTCATGAGAGACGTGATCACAGACACACATTTCCCCTTTTGAGCAGAAAGCTTGGCCTTTTGGAAAAGCAAATTTGATTTCGGACAGCGTGGGGAAGTTTGCAACATTTGAAGTTGCGTAGTTGTGTCTCAAAGAGACGGAGCTTCACACAGAATGGTAGTGTGTTCGTCCCTTATTGGCCCCGTCCCATCTTTGCTGCCATTTCCTCATTGTCCTTTTTTCTTCCCCTTTCTCAAAAGGAATATCCAAAATGCTTGTCACTCTTGTGATCGATGAAGCCTTTCAGAGACGCCGCTTCCTGCCCCGAGCCTCGCTGCAATCTCGCTGCCGCCACCGCGTGGTAAAGACAAAGCACTGCACCTTCCGCCATAACTAAAAACAACTGCACCCGTTGTTGTTCAAATGCAAACGAAACCGGAACCTGAGAAAACGTCAAACAAAACAACAAACTGCTTCTATCTCACGTCCCACCTTAAACTGGACAGCAAAATGATGATTTATTTCTTTTATTCGTTTAGGTTCATTGTATTTTGTGTGCAAAGGAAAAGGAGAACGATGGCGGCCTGTTTACAGTGAAAAGGCCATTAACCCTCTGAAGACCAAGCTGTAGTCAGAGAAGCATGATGAGTGTGATTTTGGTGTGGTCTGATATTTATCTAAATATAATCAACTTAACACACTCTGACTCCAAAGTGCTTGATATATCTATTTGAGGGAAAATCACAGCTACATTGATGTGCCATCAAGTTTTGTCAGTATCATTATGCAGCTTTTGGGAGGATCTAAAACACACAAGACATAAAGAGTATGTTTTTGTATTTTGTGTTGCCGCCAGAAATGTTGTCATAGCAACACACGAGAATATATTAAACTGTTTTGTCAACACAAAAGTTGTTCATGTTGTTCAATGAAGTCAAAATAGTTGATCAAATCTGATTTCTAAATAGATAAAAACAAGGTTTTATCACAACTTTATATTATTTGACCCAAGGTGTGAAATGAGCCACAAGCTGAAAATGCACGACCCCCTGGTGGGGGCCATTAGAGGTGTGGCTCTGCAGCAGGCTGGGCCCTCTCTCTGTCACACTCTCAAAGGAATGAGGCTGTAGGCGAGTGGGAGTGGGGCAATGCAAGAAATGTAAGCAATGTTTTTACTTTTGAAAGATTTATTGAAGACGTCACACAAACTATATACAAAAACCCCAAAAATGGTTTTAGGGGAGAAGAGCAACTCTAGAACCAACAATCACTTTCAAGTCAAATGAACATTTGAATTCATGAACAAAAAAGAGAGAGAGAGAGAGAGAGAAGCTTGCGGTCCTGGCCTGCTAGGGCAGCTTGTAGAGGTGCTCTTATACTGTAAAAACAAATTAAAAAAGTGTAAAGAAATGTGATATTGACATCACTCATATCTCTTCAGACTACATACATCACACCTGGCAGGGCAATGCCACGTATGACATACAGCTCACCAGCTTATGGACTGCACCCACACCTGGACGTGCTGTACAATGCTCAGCTTGCTCAGCAAAAGAAAAACTGAAGAGAAGAAAAGACGTCGCCGCCGCCAACATGTTTTTCTTTGTTGGGTAATTTGATTGACAAAAATTGTCTCTTAACTGGTGAACTTGCCAGAAAGGAGGCGGGGCCATGTGGGCGAGGCGTTTCCCAGTATCACAGCCCTGATACGAACCCCCGTCGCCCTTCATCCACTCCCATGCACTAGATTTGTAACAGCTGTTGCCATGCAAGCAGCACACACTCACGCACAAGTAAGTGAGTCATCAATTTATTGACAATTGACGTCAACTGTGTCCAAATAAAGAGTTCCGGAAGTGATTTCCCTGTCGCAAAAATGAAAAGGCTTTCAACATCATTCCTTCTTTCTGTCACTGTTGCGATCATCGCAGAATTTTCAAACTGAAATCTGTCACTGTTTGCAGGCAAAACCAATACATTTGTCACTCCAACTTTGCTGACCTTGTTTAGCAACTCTTGAACAATGATCTGAACCAAGATGTTGCCAGAACAACTTGGTTAAGATTTAACCACAACAATGCAAGGGAATGGAGGGCAGGCCATCTGTCAGAAAATATGATTTCATTGAAGTTATTTCATGCTATTCATAGGGAGTGTGGTCAGGCCAGAGGATGAGTTTATAGACAGTTCATATTGATTTGTGTCTAATGCACAACTGCAAGCAAGACAGCTAGAACTAATACACCTTTCCCACTGCACCAAAAACCTGGTAACACCTGCTAACATCTGCCATTTGTCATCAGTGGGAAAGGAAAATCCCTGGTCTCAGTCCCGGGTCTAATGACCCTGCGATAGACACAGGTT
The DNA here is from genome assembly GCF_960531495.2 of Zeus faber. Taxonomy (NCBI): domain Eukaryota; kingdom Metazoa; phylum Chordata; class Actinopteri; order Zeiformes; family Zeidae; genus Zeus; species Zeus faber. The sequence continues at coordinate 23,288,617 of NC_137195.1, read as the reverse complement.
TCAATCGGTTCCACCTCTGATCGGCTCTGATGTGAGTAGTTCACCCGGGTCCAGACGCTCATTTTGGCCCCTTTAGCTGCACGATGTGACGCACGTTGAAATTCTGGACGCTGGCACATAAATAGACAGGAGTATCTGTGTATCATTCCATCATTTAATATCCCTTTAAGAATCCAAAATCAAAATCAGAAGTTGGACTTTTTTGTTGGACCATGAAATGTTTTGAGTGAGGTGATCGCACCGTGGGGAGGACAGCGGAGAACCCCTATGCCCCCCGCCGGGCTCCTAGTCACTCCAGCACCGCCCCAAGCCGCTCCCCGGCGTCGAAGGACCGGTGTGCAAGTGCCCACCGGCAGCATGGAGCATCTGAAATAAACAGCATTTCTCCTAGCAACGGGAAAGGGTTTACCCGGGTTAAAAAAAACAATTTTGGTGTGAAAACGGTTTAAGCCGCCATGTTGAATGCGGTGGTTCTATATACAGTCAATAATTGTGAAAAAGTGGTTCTTTTTCCACCAGCGTTAGAAGCGCTGACATCTAATAATAATAGACTAGGTTTTGGGCCGGTCGCCCGGGGACATGGCCCGGGATCTCCGTGGACATTGATCGGGTGCAGCGGCCCGGCCCCGGGGGCTAGGGCCTCCAAACTCAGGGTGTGGAATGGCCGGGGCTTCCCCCCGAATTGGAATTCCGAATTTATTCTCGAAAGGTTCTTTCGAGTTTATTCTCGAGTCGGCTACGAACTCGGAATTACGAGTTTATTCTCGAAATACAGGGGCATTTTTTGCGTTCTCTGCAAAGTCAGTTCTTCTAACTTTATTTATGTCAGTGGTTTTAACTCCGACCGCTGTTTGAATTAAGTACATCTTTGTGTGAAGGTTTACATTTGTAATTGACAACAACGCTCTTGTCTTTGCAATGTGGAAAATGACATTATACGGTGAAAATGTGTCAATGTGTTGTTGTAACTTGGAATGCTAAATGCCTCCATTCCTGGCTTTAGCGTAGGTAAAGTCTGCAGTATTTCCAAGAGTATTTTAATGAACATATGCAAGTGATATAAGCCTCTGACAAAGGATTTATGTTCTATGGAGAAAATGTTTTAGTTACTGTGAAATACTTGTTTGAACGTTACCTGTAGCGGGGAAATAATTGTTGTTGTGTAGTTATGTCTTTTATACTTACCGTGTCACCCTGAAAATAACTAACATCATACTTACCTTTATTACCTTCCTGTTGGAATCCAATTCCTATGGTGATTGATGTGTTTTTTACCTTGTATGTTTTCCCTTTCACCTTCCTGCATTGAAAAGCTGCCAGATGCAACAATCTGCCTGTTCCTTGGAGGGTTGAGTGGAGAACAGTTGAACTTGCTGTGAGGCCTCAGTGCAGCTCATCGTGACCACACAGAGACAACAGTTCACTTGATGGAGTCCATGTATTTTCTAAAGCATCTGCTCTTTGCCTAAATGTCAATAAGTGGGAATTACAAGGTAACTTGCATTCAATTTGTTCTATTCCAGTCAAAGATTGAGTTACCCACCTGGGAATGTTTTATTCCTAAAGACCAAACAAGAAGGTGTTCTTTGAATTTCACTCGTATTCTAGAAAAAAACTCGAGAAAAAGTCAATGGCTGCAAAGAGCCTTGCCTTTAAAAGATCAAGATAAATACAAATATCTATTGAACCTTTATGTAAAAACAGCAAAGTTGGTTCCTTGTTCCAGGATGACATTGTGTCCGTCCCGTATGGACATGCATTCCGGAACACTGGGATAGATACTTGCCGGAAGAGAGTTTGGACTCCAACGGAAAAATACTCATTAACCAATAAGATGAAAGAGGTTTCATTTAACATCATCCACAGATGGTACCACTTCCATCTGTTCTTGTCACATTTAAAGGAAATTTGATCACATCCTTAGCCCAATTTTTAGTTGGAGAAAAAGAAATGGGATCATATATTAAATGTATTTGTGAAGAACCAAAAAGCATTAAAGAGCCAAAGAATATGCCTGACCCTAAATGTTGTTTTGTAGACTTACTGCACTTTACTGTCACCTGCTGGATTGTTAAGATAATTGATATGACTTTGTCCTTTTACTCTATGAATGTAGCCCTGGCCAAACAAAAACATGTCATTAATCTCACACCTGTCATCGCTGTCAATGATTTTAATCGTTTGACAGCTCTAGTTATGATCAATGATGATGTCAGTGTTATTTGCTAAAGAATTTGTCATTCATTTCTCTAATACTTTTTTATTTACCAGCTTACCGATAGTAGTATTATTATAAGTAAATATATAAGTATTGTAATAATAATAATACTAATGATAATAATAATAATAATAATAATAATAATAATAATAATAATAATAATAATAATTAAGCATAATCATAATAAGAAATACAAATGACTAATAACTATAATGAAATTATAATTAAATAATAATCGTAATAATACATTGAAATAATAATACATTGTAATAATAATAACTTTGATATATTAAATCAATCTTATTTGTTTTTTGGCTGCTGGGGTGGGCTGACTGTCAGTAAAAGGCGGAGCTATGTAGGTGGTGCTTCTCACTTTCAAGGAAATGAAACTTAAAAGAATCCAGTTTCTCTTTCACAGTCACACGAAGGATACAGGTCAGTTCTGTCTTAATTGTCTGATTCTTGGTCGGTTGTCACAGAAATTGAACTTAAAATAATTCAATATGATCCAATATTGATATGACTTCGTCCTCTTACTCTATGAATGTAGCCCTGGCCAAACAAAAACATGTCATTAATCTCATACCTGTCATCGCTGTCAATGATTTTAATCGTTTGACAGCTCTAGTTATGATCAATGATGATGTCAGTGATGTTTGCTAAAGAATTTGTCATTTCTCTAATACTTCTATATTTACCAGTTTACCGATAGTGGTATTATTATAAGTAAATATATAAGTATTGTAATAATAATAATAAAAAAGCATAATCATAACAATACATTCAAATTACTAATAACAATAATGAAATCATAATAATAATAATATTGATAATACATTGTAATAATAATAACTTTGATATATTAAATCAATCTTATTTGTTTTTTGGCTGCTGGGGTGGGCTGACTGTCAGTAAAAGGTGGAGCTATGTAGGTGGTGCTTCTCACTTTCAAGGAAATTAAACTTAAAAGAATCCAGTTTGTCTTTCACAGTCACACGAAGGATACAGGTCAGTTCTGTCTTAAATGTCTGTGATTCTTGGTCGGTCGTTGTTTTTTTTTAATGAAAATATTTGATCAAGTGACGTGTTGAGCAGAGGGTTTTTGGGAGCTTTGTGGAGCATAAACTTGTGACGTTCATTGAGATCATCAACAGAAACAAGCAGTAGGGTGGAGGGGGAAGTGTTTTATTTTTGCAGTTATTTTAGTAAAATGGTCAAATCCTGTTCCATTTCATGTCAGTCATCATGTAGTTTGAGTATTTTTTGAAAAAAGACTGTTCTGACAACACAATTCACCACCAAATATATGTTTGAAAGGTTGAAGTCGGTGACCTTGTGAATGAGCTCCTGGTTCTAAACCACGGAAACAAAAATAAGCTTTGCTCTTGTTGTCATCTGCTCCCCATGTCTCTGTGTCATTCTCTCCTCTCTCCTCTCCTCCAGCCATGGCCTCAGCCACCGATCTCCTGGACCCGGAACAGTTTAAATGTTCCATCTGTCTGGACGTGTTTGCCGAACCTGTTTCACTTTCATGTGGACACAACTTCTGCAAGGCCTGTGTCACCAAATATTGGGACGAATGTGAACAGTATAATTGCCCAATGTGTAAAAAGTCATTTGAAAAAAGACCCGATGTCTGTGTCAATACTCTGATGTCTGAGGTGGTGGCTGCTCATTTCAAGATGGCTGTTCATGTTAAAGCTGCCGGTTCCAACCACCACAACCAAGAGGAAGGGGCGGTGCTCTGTGACATCTGTCCAGGCACCAAGCTCAAGGCCCTGAAGTCCTGCCTGGTGTGTTTAGCCTCTTTTTGTGAGACTCACCTGGAGCCCCATCAGAGGGTGGCAGCCCTGAAGAGACACAAGCTGATCAACCCTGCAGAGAACCTGGAGGACAGGATCTGTAAGAAACACGATAAGCTTTTAGATCTCTACTGCAGGACTGAGCAGCTCTGTGTTTGCGTCATGTGCACGGAACACAAGGGTCACGAAACGGTGCCCGTAGAAGAAGAGTACGAGCGCCGCAAGGTCCAGCTGGGGAAGAGGATACCGGAATATCAGGAGATGATAGAAGAACAACGACGGAAGGTGGAAGAGATCGAGCGCTCGGTGGAGGAGGGTAAGACAGTCGCAGAGAAAGAGATAGCGGAGTGTGCGGAAGCCGTCGCCGCTTTGATGGCCTCCGTCCGGACGAAGCAGGCTGAGCTGATCTCAGCCATCGAGGAGAAGCAAAAAGCAGCAGAGAAACAGGCTGAAGAGTGCATCACAGAGCTGGAGCAGGAAATCACAGAGCTCCAGCGGAGGAGCAGCGAGATGGAGCATCTCTCACACGCTGAGGACCACCTCCAGCTCCTCCAGCGCCTCCCATCCGTCTTCTCCTCTCCACATGCCAAGGACTTGTCTGAGATACCCGTACGCACTCATCTCCATCGGCCGAGGCTTGGATTGGCCGTAGCACAGTTGGAGAAGACAATCGCTCAGGAGGTGCAGAGAATTCTGGTCAGAACGTCCTTGGTCGAGGAAGATCTGGAAAACTTACCGATAGATGTCAGACTGAGGCTGATGCAGCAGCTGTACACAGTGGATGTGACCCTGGACCCTGATACAGCACAACCACAGCTGATAGTGTCTGGTGATGGCAAACAAGTGACACGTGGAGACAAATATCAGCAGCTCCCTGATAATCCAAAACGATTTGATTATTATAGATTTGTTCTGGGAAGAGAAGGTTTCACTTCAGGGATATTTTATTTTGAGGTTGAGGTGGAAGGGGAGGACTGGTGTTTAGGAGTGTTCAAAGAGTCAGTCAACAGGAAGGGAGGTTTATCTCTCATCACTGAAGCTGGCTACTGGATTATACATGGAAATAAAACAACTTGTTCTGGGGTTAAACTATCCTGGAAACAAAATATGTCCAAAGTTGGGGTGTTTGTAGACTACGAGGAAGGGCTAGTTTCCTTCTACCATGTGGAGGCAAAGGATCATATCTACTCCTTCACAGGCTGCACATTCACCGAGAAGATCTATCCAGCGTTTTACCCAAATGTGTCACTGAGGATCACAGCTCTGAGGTGAAAACAATGAGCTCTCATCCAGCCACAGCACATTTGTATCTTTACACTTTGATCTCCATTGATCAGATGCTTTTATCCAGAGCCACTTGAAGCCACAACAATGAGTGAGTGACATGACAAATATTTACAACATGTTGTGTGAGGTGTTCTTTACTTTGATGTCATCACATATAATGTTTGTAAAAATAACATGGACATCATTCTTTTTTTCCTCCATTTCTCCCTTTTTTGGTGTTTTTCTCTTGTTTCCATCGTAAAAGCTTCTTTTTAAATGTTTAGTTTGATGTGAACAGAACTGTTTTTGGACTTGCTGGTTTCTTTGTGCTTTACCTGTTGCTTCCACATATTAGCTTCACTGTGGAGATTTGCTTTTTGGGTATGAACAATAAAGGCTTCAAACTATGAATGGAATCGTCTCCTCATCTCACCTGTTGACATTGAGCAGTGGAAACGGTGAAAGGGACGAGAAGGCATTGGTCGGGCCCCCATCAAGTTGACACTTTTCACAGCCGAGCGCGGGACATACTCACAGTTCTTGGGGCGTCTTCTTCGACGCCCGTGTCCCACTCCCACTCAATTCAAATTTGAGGCCAAACTTATTTTTTATGACATTTCAGTGCTCTCATTGTTGAAAGATTTTCATTCAAAATGTTGTAGGGTCAGGCTAAGACGGCTCATGCTAATACGACTAATGCTCTTCTATTACGGCTCATGCTAATACGGCTAATGCCAAGACAGCTCAAAGTAAGACGGATAATTCTAAGATGGTTCATGCTAATATGGCTAATGCTAATAAGGCCAATTTCTTAAAATCCTTGTTTTTCATCTTTATTATTTTTACCCCCTAAGTTCAGCATGCTTCCTGGGTTTTGGGGGAAGCAGGAAAGACTGAACAAGGGGGATAAAGAAGATCGACAGGGCAGAAGGAAGAGAGGTTTCTGACTGTGGGGTCGAGATCAATGAGATCAAGGCATTTATCTCTTGAATTGGAAATGACAAATGAACAAAACCCTCTTCACTGGCTGGGTGGCGTCTCCAAGAACAGTAAAAGGATGTAATTGTCAGGATGCCATTTGGTACAGTCGCAGTAAAACAACCGTGTGTTGACCTAGCCAGTGACTGAAGGCTTTACAAAAACAATTCATTAACAACCTTGCTTCCATCCGCATTAATAATATTGCAGTCTTTCTTTGAAGGCCGCGACCACAACAAATAATGCACATTTCATCTGATGAAGAATTTGCATATGAAAGTAAAACTTTGCTGTAATCCCTACACCTCATTAAGCCAAAATGGTTATTCTTGGAATCACCATCATCATCATCAATATCTTTGGTATTGTTTATTGCTAATTATCTTTAATGCTTAACGGTTACAATGTTATTGAAAAAGTGAGACTGGGATGAAGCGGCCTCAATATTTAATACATGTTCAGGGTAATCAAGCCGGCCATTTTAAATCCCATGATTTCTGGCTTTCAAAGATAGGGCAACTGTGGCAGACGAGGGGGCGTGGTTGAGCCACGCCTGCTAGGGGCGGGGCTGGCTTTGCTCCGTGGCGGCGCAGCTTTACCGGGTCCGACCCATCGGCCTCTGTCAGCGCTCCACTGCCAGAACGACTCTGTCTCCCTCCCTAAACCTGTACATGTGGGTACTACTATTCTCAAAACGACATGGTCAAGCGGCATAATTGCAATTGGTTATTTGTTGTCCAATCTAGCAAGTCTGGAGCTGAATGTGGTGAGAAAAGCGATGACTGTTACCTTGAATGCAGGATTCTTTGTGTGGCCTGATGCATTAAGACATGTGATTTAAAATGAATCACGCCCCACCCTGCTTTGGTGAGAGGGGGGTGGAGGCTGTAAAAGTTCTCTCCAGTAGATGGAGGGAACTACTCCACTGATGGTTCAGTGCTTGGGAAGACAAAGGTGAGTGGATTCTGGCAGCTCGTGGCCTATTGCAGGGTTCCCAAACGAGGTCCGTGGTTCCCCTAGGCCCTGGAGGTCGGCAGCAAAAGTTATTATTATTATTATTATTATTATTATTATTATTATTGTTCTTGTTTTATGTTATAACATAGACCCCCCCCAACCCCCATATATATATTCTACTTGACTAATGATGATTGATTGTGTGATATTTGTCGCTTTCTTTCTCAGTTTAAGTTAAATGTAAAACCACAAACTTTTTTTGTTAATTTCAACTGTGCAGATAAGGAAGAAAAGGTTGCACTGTGTTATGCGATCGCAAAAACAACTGATCCTTTATTGTTTGTAGACACTTACGCCGTGCTTTAAAAGCAATGTAGCCACTATCACGTTATTAATTTTTTGGAATTCACTGATTGACATGGAGAGGAGCAGAAAACTCAAATGTATGTTAACAGTGTTATAAATACAATTATGAAGAATATAGAAAATATGATTTAAAAAAAAAACTTTATTAACCCCTGCTTTTTCGTGCTCATGGTCACAAAAAATAATCTATTGGGTCGTGTCCTGGAGTAAGATTGTCCGGCTTTTTTCATGCTACACAAAACAAAATTTAAACCAAGTCATTATAATGGGAAGATTTTCACAGACTTTAGAACGGATTCAAAGGAATTCAAATTGCACACACATGCCTGTGTACCCATCAGCCAGTGCAGTAAACATTTCCATGGTAATGCCGTGCTCCACCAATCAGAGATGTCGCTGTTACACTCAGGATTATGGGTAGTATGTAGTCTCCATGATGTAGGGTTAGTTAAGATTTATTGTGTATTTCAAGCTCAAGTTCAAGAGATTATTTTTCATATACATATACATACAGTCATACATATATTCATTTAGAGTCCTTTGTAAATGGCTATTGTTGTGATGGTTTGTAATTTTGGTTATTTTGGTTGTTTATTTGTTATTGCACAATCACGGTGAATGATATAATAAGGTCACATGGATATGGGTGGGGACATTCATATACTTAACCTGTTCACCTGCATGGCAGTGGTAGGAAGGGCGAGTGGAGTGGGTTCGCCGTATATTTTGTTTGATGCTTTTTTGTCTATGATCGCTGTGATTATTTGAGTATATTTGAGTATATTTTATGCATATTTTCTGCATGTTTTTCATGTACATCAGGCCAGGATGAAGTGCAGAGAGAAAGAGAATGAGCTGCAGCGCACAGGATCTGATCCTGGTGAGACGCAGGAGGAGCCCGGCCAGGAATCACCCCACAGAGCCCAGTCCCTCCAAGCAGTAGAGCCTTCCAATCCCTGCAGATTAGTCCCACAGAAGCGGATCAAGTGGCCTTCAGCTAGCAGCCAGAGCATATGGGCACAGTTTGATGCTGATGTGAGCCAGATTGTAGAAACCACAATCGCCGGGGAGGCAGATCGGCAGCTTGGAACTATGATGGCTATCATAGTCAGCTATGCAGCCGAGAGGTTTGGCCACGTCGAGAGAGAAAACACCAAGCTAGCCTATACGATGAACCGTAGAGCCACCAAGATACACAAGCTGCGTCAAGAGCTCCGGAGTCTAAAACAACAGTACAGGAAGGCTGGTGAAGAGGAAAAACAACCACTTGCTGAGCTCTGCAACATCTTGAGGAAGCAGCTCATGACCCTGCGCAGGCCAGAGTGGCACCGTAGACGGGGCAAGGAAAGGGCAAGGAAGCATGCTGCTTTCATTTCCAATCCTTTCTCTTTCACCAAGAAGCCCCTAGGTGACAAGCCTAGTGGTAGCCTCACGTGTTCAGTGGATGATGTGAACTCATTTCTGTACAATACCTTGAGTGACCCAGAGAGAGGAGGAGTTGGAACCACACATCTCCCTCATAAGCCCACAACCTCCAACGGCTGAGTTTGTTATGACAGAGCCCAGCTGGATGGAGGTTCAGCAGGTGGTGAAAGTAGCCAGATCAGCCTCTGCCCCAGGACCCAGTGGAATCCCATATGTTGTTTACAAGCGCTGCCCGCAGCTCCTTTGGCATCTATGGAAAATCCTAAGGGTGATCTGGCGCCGGGGAAGAATTGCTAACCAGTGGAGGTGCGCTGAGGGTGTATGGATCCCCAAGAAAGAGAACTCCAAGACCATCAGTCAGTTTAGAACCATATCACTTCTAAGCGTCGGAAACAAGATATTCTTCAGTGTCTTGTCACGACGCCTGACCTGATTGTTCCTCTTAAAGAACAATTACATTGACACCTCGGTTCAAAAGGGAGGGATAACCGGAGTGCCTGACTGTTTGGAACACACGGAAGTGGTTACACAGCTCATCAGGAGGCTCGCAAGGGAAAGGGAGACCTCACTGTGTTGTGGCTCGACCTTGCTAACGCCTATGGATCCATACCACACAAACTCGTCAAGCTTGCCCTTCATTGACATTATGTTCCCGGGAAGATCATGGACCTTATCCTTGACTACTACGACAACTTCAGGTTAAGAGTCACAGCCGGGTCTAGTACATCAGACTGGCATCAGCTAGAGAGGGGCATAATAACAGGCTGTACCAGTACTCAGTCATCCTTTTCACCCTCGCCATGAACATGATAGTCAAGTCGGCCGAGGTTGAATGCAGGGGTCCCTTGACCAACTCTGGTGTGCGACAACCCCCAATAAGGGCATTTATGGAAGACCTGACAGTCACCACCACATCTGTCCCTGGCAGCAGGTGAATACTCCAAGGCCTAGAGAAGTTCATCACTTGGTCAAGGATGAGCTTCAAGCCAGCAAAATCAAGGTCTCTAGTGCTGAAGAGGGGGAAAGTAGTGGACAAGTTCAGATTTTCACTCTGCAGAGCCACCATCGGGTCCATTACAAAGTAGCCAGTCAAGAGCTTGGGGAAAATCTTTGACTGCAGCCTTAAAGAGGCCACTTCCATCCAGAAAACCAGCAAAGACCTTGAGGCCTAGCTTAGCAAGGTGGACAAGTCGGGGCTGCCAAGGCGATTCAAGGCCTGGATCTACCAGCCCTCCATCTTGCCTCGAATCACCTGGCCCCTGCTCGTGTGTGCTGTGCCGATGACCACAGTCAAGGACCTGGGGAGGGAAATCAGCAGCTACTTGCGTAGATGGCTAGGTTTACCCCGCAGCCTGAGCCGCGCTGCTCTCTACGGCACCACCAACATCCTGCAGCTCCCGATCAGTGGCCTCACGGAGGAACGGGAGGCACTGTAGTACAAGGAATCCAGGGACCCGAAAGTGTCATTGGCTGGCATCAAGGCTCAAACAGGCAGGAAATGGAGCGCAGCCAAATCGCTGGAGGTGGCTGAGTCATAGCTGAGGCAGAAGGCCCTGGTGGGGTCCACAGCTCAAGGGCGTGCAGGGATTGGCTACTTCCCGGCCGCCAGAGTCGACAGAGCCCAAGTTAAAGAGTGGCAAAACCTCATTCAGGAGGAAGTGCGGGCAGGTGTGGAGGAACTACGAGCCAGCAAGATGGTGGGAGTGGGTCAGCAGGGAGCCTGGACTGGGAGAATGTTCTGCAGCGAAAGATCACCTGGTCAAACATCTGGAAAGCAGACTTCCATCGCATCAGGTTCCTTGTCCAGGCTGTTTATGACATCATACCCAGTCCAGCCAACCTCCATGTCTGGGGCACAAGTGATACACCTCGCTGTCCTCACTGTTCAGGACACTCAATCGAGGGCAAAGTCTGGTCTCCTCACCACTGCTACTGACTGGCACCTGGAAGTGGACCTCGGAAAACAACTTCCCAGCAAGCTCCCAGCCAGGATAACATCTACACGGCTTCGCCCAGACATGATCATTGTTTCTGATTCCACCAAGCAATTGATCATGCTGGAGCTCACAGTGCCCTGGAAGAACGCATGGAAGAGGCCAATGAAAGGAGGCGGGCCAAGTACCAGGAGCTTGTGGAGGAATGTAGAAGGCAAGGCTGGCGAACTTGCTGCGAGCCTGTAGAGGTGGGCTGCAGAGGGCTGCAGAGGGCCGCAGGGCGCTCACTCTGCAAAGTGTTCACGCTGCTGGGTATCACCGGGAAGGCAAAGGGGAAGGCCATCAGATCTGTAACTGAAGCCACGGAGAAAGCCACTAGGTGGCTTTGGATCAAGAAGGCAAAACCATGGGCAAACGCTGCTGGGACACAGGCCGGGGTCTGATCAACCCTGGTCGGGTCACCTGGGCGAGGGTGTCTGATGCTTGAAAGACAAGAAACACCCAGTGACCCCAGGTAACATCAATGATGATGCGTCCCAGCGCATCCGCAGGATGTATCTCGCAACAACTAGGTTGAGTTCTTTAATTATAAAAAGTTATAAAACATATATTCTGATCTCTGCAAATCTGCTTTTGCTCGCGCGTCAGATAATCAGCAACCGAGGAGCTACCTCAATCTCTCAGTGGGCTTTTACTTTGTTTCCAGTTTAAAGTTCGCTACACATGACATCGTTATTAAAACATGTTTTTCTTAAAACAAGGTTGATGGAGGGTCCTACAGATACCTCATCCTTTTATGTAAATGTTCAAAGCAAAACCAGCACACAGTAACTGCTCAATAAACGTTCATATAAGGCATGTCCAGTACCGTGCCATGTTACCTTTGCAAGCGAAGGGCCTCTGTTGTGGGCCTCTGGATTCAGTGACCAGGGCTCTGGTCTCAATGACTGCCACTAATGCTGTGTTGGCATGTGGTGATATCGTTCCATACACAGTCTACGCGCTTCCTTCGCAGGCATGTACTGATCATCTCACCATTGCACGTATTGAAATGTGTTGCTCAGTGTTAACAGATGCACTGTCCTGTGTTAGAAATAATATGGCGCCTCTGGTTGGAAATGTCCTTTTGTGACCAGTCGCGCGCATGTTGTTCCTGTACTTTTCCGCTTGCGTACATGTTGTTCAGGTTGTTCTGTCACGTACATTGTTCTGTGTGATCCATATGTCCTTTTTCGGACCACTTGCGTACATGAGACTCTATAAGGATCCAGGGAAGAAGGATCGGGGCTTCCAGGGGCTTCCACAGGCTGGGCTGAGACTTGGCTGAGCTCGGCTCCTGGAGCCCGGGCTCAGACTTCGTGAACTGAGCCTGCTGTACCTTCTGATTCTGCCTGACAATAAATATGACCAACTCCTAAAGTCGTGTTACATCTTCTGATTGACGCTCCAACCCATCAACGAGCACGCGGAGAACCTCGAAGGTAATTGTTATACTTGAATTGATTAACAGAAGTTTAGTAATTCATCAAAACAAGTTGTAATGATTATCATACTTGAATCAATCGACAGAAGTTTAGTAATTGATCAAAACAGGGTTAAGAAAGGTTTTCTACAACAACGGAACAACTTGGTGATCTCGACGTGATTTTGAAGAACTAAAAAAAGGAAGTTTTCTCCAACACTTGACATCTCTGAACACCCTGACTCCATCAGTTTGCTGGTTGTAAATTCTTCATTCTTCCTCTCCATAGGTTGCCCCTGTTTGTGAAGGACCTTCTCCCGAGCTCAATTTATGCCTTGCTTTCACCACTGGGTAACAGGTCCCGTCTTGGAACCTGCCACGCTTCACCACAGTAGTGCGGTGCCCTCAAATCAGATGGGATGCCCGTTAACTATCATTTCCTTGTTAATAACCTCCCCCATACAATTCCCTCTCCACAGAGGATTTCAGTGTGCAAATGTCAGGCTCACACTAACCTTTCTGACCCCATTTACTTTGGAAACGCCAGTGCCGATGATGCGCTTCTCCTGTCTCCTCCCCCAGTCTGCAGGTGCTCACTATGTCTAACCAATTGCACTGTTTTCCCTTCATAATGTTGCAAAGTTAACACACACCGCTGGCAAAACTGAGCACCAACGGATCTTGTACAAAGCTTTTGGTATAACATTAAATGATGGACTTTGAGGTCCCAGATGAACTGTAACCCCGGTGAAAACGGTCCTCACTGTACGTGCACGCTAGGCTCCAATTGCCCCTGTGATGATTTGAATATCCCCATGCGTGTGACATGTAGGCATATGTAATAGTTGACTATAACAACAAGAAGCTGAATGAGGTAGTGGTAAAGACTGTCCTCCAATGGGGAGTTAAGTACTAGTGACCTCTGACTCTAAAGAAAGAAGACCTTTTTCTGTTGTATTGTGTTTATTATGTGAGTGTGACGTATTGTGCTGTAAACAATATAATGACATGCGTCACACTAGGGCTGTGACACCTTTGTGATGCATATCTTTCTAGACATACTGTATATTGTGACATAAATCCTGTGTCACAAAGTAGTGCCTTAAGGACGTTGTCCACCCTGCTGTATAAAATACAGCTTGCTTTCTAGTTGGTCGGGACAGCTCCGCAAGGCAATTTTTCAAAGGGCCGTGCACCTCCCAATTTTTGGAACTCCGCACCGTGCACGTCACGTTATTTAAGATGGACGCGTTCCGAAGGGAGGTTGTGCGAAGAGGTCTGCAAGTACAATCTGTATGATCCATCCATCCATGGAAGTAGGAGAAATGGGCAAGCGTAAGGATCTGAGCGACTTTGACAAGGGTAAAATTGTGATGGCTAGACAACTGGGTCAGAGCATCTCCAAAAGGCAGGTCTTATGGGGTGTTCCCGGTATGCAGTGGTTAGTACCTACCAAAAATGGTCCAAGGAAGGACAATTGGTGCACCGGCGACGAGTCATGGGCGCCCAAGGCTCACTGATGCGAGTGGAGAGCGAAGTCTAGCCCGTCTGGTTCGATCCCACAGAAGAGCTACTGTAGCACAAATTGCTGAAAAGGTTCATGCTGCTGTGATAGAAAGGTGTCAGAACACTCAGTGCACAATACATAATATTAGTGGTTTTTAGTGGTGGTTTTAATGTTGTGGCTGAGCAGTGTATATGGTTGTACTCTGGGAGTGCGCAATCCATGAGCCGTATGGTTCGCTTGCGGCACCTTTATCAGAACCTCAAGAGATTCTGCTTTGTACCCATTCAGAACAAGTGGCGTAACGGAATGTAGTCGATCCGTGATCTGTATGGATCGGCGTTTGGCTCGCATGTGAACCGCGGATCAATTGCAAAATGTAACCATCATACTGAAATAGTTTTACTGCCGCTGTTACTTTTTAAAGTAATAATTTCATAAATCTCAACGCTATTATTACGCTGCTACTTTACAACATGTTGTGAATAAGCTGCTGCATGTCGTCGCTATGCATCTGCCCGTTTGCCATATTGGAGCGGTCGAGATTCGCTAGTAAACAAATACGATGTGCATTGAGAGATGCAAACTTCTCTACAACATCAACTGTACTGAACTGTCTGAACCGATTTTCATGAAATTTAGTTTGTTAAAACGTGAGAAATTGAACATGATACTGGTTTCTTATTGGAATTAAATTCAGTTACTGGGGGTGGATCGTATCATATTTTTCACTCACTGCCATGTTTAAAAGAAGAAGGTATCATATTGCCTCATATTGCACTATAATTTAACAATTGATTATTGAATATTTTATATATTTTAAGATTTTATTTAAACATTGGACATCTTGTATTTTGTTTTCATTTAAGACCATGGGAAAAAGTACCTTACTTTAAGTGTTTTACAGAATAAATGGAAAGCAAAGTTATACTCGTTTTTTTCTTTCTCTTTTTTTGCATCCCTTTTCAGAACGCTATCGACCGCAGTTGTAATTGTTTCTCCATGCGTGCATGTGATAAAGACAGATTCATCACATTTGAGCTGAGTAATGATTCTTCAGAGAATTAGCAACTCTCCTGGGGCAAATGTGGAAGATGGCAAATTACACACAGGAGGACCAACCCGCAGCATTAACTACATTTAGAAGTGCTTGCTAAGGAAATGCAAGAAAGAGATGAAAAAGGAACTTTCCGATTCCCGAGAAAGGTTTCGATTTGACGTAAGAGCCCAACTGAATACATTCAAGGGTGAAATCTGAAGGAAAGTTGAGGATGCCATGGGACAACAGATTTTACACAGCGAGAGGAGGAGGCAGGGAAGCGCATCATAAAAATCGAAACATGTGATGATACACTTATGGAGATGCAGAAG